>NW_027526203.1:444813451-444994996 GCF_048455015.1 Haemaphysalis longicornis | reverse complement strand
CAGTTCTTTGCCGATGGTCAGGAATATCAGTGGCCGATGTGAAGGGCCGAGGAAACAAGCGGAAGATAGGGCTGTAAACTGTTTAGTATTTTCAAGTAAAATAATTAAAACCCCTGTCGCTGTTTCACGTGTGTTCGAGCTTTCGCTCATCCTATTAGAGATGACAGTCTTTCTTGGGTTAGGTAAGCACTGAATTTCGCTCTGTCTGTCTGTCTGTCTCTCTGTCTGTCTGTCTGTCTGTCTGTCTGTCTGTCTGTCTGTCTGTCTGTCTGTCTGTCTGTCTGTCTGTCTGTGGTGACGTCGCCAGTGGGTCAGTAGAAATTTGGCGGCCCACCTGCGGGTCAGCGGTGGATCACTTGTGGTTGACCAACTGGTGCGTCTATCTGATCGTACCTCCTCATCTATGCCCAGAAGCAAAACAAATGCTCTAAAAAAACTGGCGTGCCTAGACCTACGAACCACTAATCACCCACCAGTAACCTACTGGTGATACCTACGCGAGTCACTGGTGAGTCATCACTGGTACGTCACGTAAGCACCTCCCATAATATAAAACATATCTTTATTGGTGGCCCACACACAAGTCATCCCTCGGTTGTCACCAGTGACCTCTGACTGGCGCTAGAGGGTCACCTGCGGAGCTACTGGTGCACGCCGCAAGGAGTACAAGCATCGGCCACCGACTCTGCGGAAAATACACCTTGCTGCGAGCTTTGCAGTGCTGTGGCACTGGGGTCCGCTGGAGTAACGGGTTGAAAATAAATCATAATGCTTGATAGTCCCCTAAACACAAATTCGGCAACCGAATTAAGGAATAAGGTACTACTGGCAGAAGTGGTATTTTTAAATAGTGTAAAACAGAGTCAAGATCTCTACTCCAATAAGTGGGCGTCGATTCCGTCGTGAGTCTGTCAAAACATACCCAGGTTGCTGGTAAGGGGGGGGGGGGGAGAGGGGGGAAACGTTCTCTTCAAAAAACGCGCGAAAATTTTCTTCGTGGCTTTCCTAATCTCAGTTCTCTTCAAGTTTGTCTCCAACTGTCTCTACGCCACAGACGAGTGCAAGTCGGGCGCCAGTAGTGCTTATTCAGGTAGAGAGCTACAAAGTTCTGGGACGAGGATCCTGAAGACAAGTGGGCGTCGCAGAAGCTTATAGCGACTTCGTGTTTACCCAAGAGATTGAGCATCAAGCAGCTCTCGGCAAACGCAATTGGACGCCCAAAGGTGGCCTTCTTTGACGTCTTGCAGGAGGAAAATAAAAGTAGCGTCCGCGAATAAAAACCCTCCCAAAGGCACGTCGGGGAAGCCGGAACCCAGCTGATAAGGCGCTTAGCGCACGTTAAGCAGGAGTAAGAGCGAGCGCCGTCGTACGAAAGGCGGCGTTGAACCGCTATTGCTCCACTGCTTGCCGCTTCTATGCATTCAGTGAGCGGACGACGTCAGGGAAGCCGGAGCCGAGACTATGACGTCCCCCGCCCTCCTTGAGGTCCTCCTACCACCGTCGCGGCCGTGTTCACCGCACTTGTACGCGTCAATGAGCGGATCTTCGCACCACGTCAAACACCTAAAAAAGGGGGAATTTTACGGCCTGGCGGAGCCGGAAATACTGAAAAGATATACGCCCACAGCGTGCCCCCATCGGGGACCAGGGCTAGTGGTGCCCTACGTGTTCTCGGTGTTGCCGTCGACTGGGTCGTTGCGAGGCTTTTTCTAGCGCTTTTCTTTGTTGATAATACGCTTGATTCCATCTCAATCCCTGAGCCTGACTAAACTAGAGGGCAGTAACGCCTTATCATCGCTCGGTATTTATGATGGCGTGGGAACAGTTCGTGCGTGGTTCTGCCGGGCGTGCGCCGGCATGCGCACTATTGTCTTGACGTGTGAAATAAAATAATAATAATAATAATGGTCCACCCAGTTGACGCTGCTGCGCTAGGAAGAAATAGCGCGAAAGCTGTCTGAAGGATGTCCCTTCGAAGGCATGTGCTGCGCCAACGCACAGAGCAATGTAGCATACGCTGTGCCGGATTGGGCAAGCTTTATAAGTCCCGGAGTGGGCTTGCGACTAAGGCCCGCCACTCCCTCCCTCTCCATACGGCTCCGCGTGGGCTGCTTCCGGCTCGCAAGCGTTCTTATAGTTTGGCGGGACTCGAAGGTTTCAAAGGGGGCTAAACACATTTTTCCGGCAGACTATTTCACCGACGAGGTTATCGTTCCCGTTTTGGAAGCATTGCATTCAACCCCTCAATACTTGCGAACTGGCAAAAGCACATGATTTATTTGATTTATTTTGTGCCCAGACTAGTCATTGAGACAGAGAGAGAGAGAGAGAGAGAGAGAGAGAGAGAGAGAGAGAGAGAGAGAGAGAGAGAGAGAGAGAAGGGGAGAGCTTCTTATTAAATGAAAGCAGAGAGGTTTGCCGCCATGTTCCCGCCTACATGCTACTCTGCAGGGATAGGGAGAGAGGAATAAAGGCCGTAAAGGAAGTAGAGCTGAAGAGAGAGAGAGAAAAAAAGGACAGGCAAAAAATGCATATGAACCTTTGTGTGGGTGACGTAAAAGTCCACATGATCTCACAGGTGAGGATATGAAATTTTATATTGTCTCTGCGGCGCCAATTATTTGTAGATAATCAAAAATTCCCCCGCATTTCCCCGAGGGGGAGAATGTGAAAGTGCGAATGCACGGTTGTCGGCCCGCTTGCGGCGCTTGCGCTCGGCCCCCGCAGCCCACCGCCTCGCCGCCTTCTCTTCCATCTCTTCCATCGGGTTTGTAGTATCACGTGTACACCACGCAGTTATCAAGCCGCTATAACGCCGCTGAGTCGCCAACGCACGCCGCTGACGACGTAGTTTGAATGCGTTAAAGATATAAGGCGCGTTACTCACACTGATATCAGCGTGGCGTCCGTGGCTTAGTCGGTAGAGCGTCGCGCTGCGGCCGCAAAGTCCTCGGATCGAAACCGGGCGCCGGATGCTGTTTCTTTTTTAAATATAGAGGAGCACTGCGGACGCCGCCGCCTCCGCCGCCGGCGGTGGATGGTTTGGGGTCGCTTATAAAGTGCATTCGCACTTAAAAAAGTCAACCAACACTTTTCGCTGAGATGATGCAGAGAGCCGGGGTCCAAGGAAAGCTTTCAAAGATATAGATCCGCAGTTGAGGCACTCGATCCTTTGTGCGAGGCGATATCTTTCCTGCCTGTATGCCGGACACTTTAGCAAAATGTGCTCAACTGTTTCCGGCAATCCACAGTTGTCAAAATAAGGATTTGCGGTTATACCGAGGCGATGGCGGTAGGAATTCGTGAGTTCTGCGTTGAGACGCAACCGGTGGTAAAGAGTTTCAAGCCTACATGGAATCCGCTCTGGTAGCCCCATTGCGAGTACAGAGAATATATGGTGCAGAAAAGGGTGCCGAGTTTCAGGGAAAGATCAGAGGCGGTTATGTTCCTCTTAGACAAGCTCCTGCGTTCGTTCTTTGTGAAAAAAAAATTTCCTACGCTTCGCAGCTGTAGCCCTCTGCGAGCTGCCCCATCCGATTGCTCGTTGCTGAGAATTCCGCAGTGTTCAGGCATTCATTGTAAGGTCACACGGTGCCCGGCAACGTAGGCTAGATGGTGCAGGTGGGTGACGCCACGGGATACTTGCTCGTGAAGGCAGCCGCCGGCACGTCGTGTGGTTTGCAATGCCGCCTTCGAGTCCGTGAATATAGCCCATTCTGCAGGTGGCTTGCGAAGAATGTAGCGCAGGGCTTGTTTAAGTGCATGGAGCTCAGCAGACGTGGGTGAAGTCGATCGTTCAAAGTGGTAGGACAGCGCTTGGTCGGTTGACGAAATGAAGACGTCGGATGAACTACTGTGAGGCGTAGATGAGCCGTCAGTGAAAATGTGGACCATATGTGAATATCGCGCATTGATGTGGGCAAGCGCAAGCTGTAGGATTCAAATTTGCGGCAGAGTTTTCTTGAGTTGAGACCAGGTGTGCTAATTTTTATGCACAGGAGTGAGACACTCCAGGGAGGGAAATCGGACGGCATGGTTTGTCGCGCTTCAGAAGGTACAGTTATGTTTATACAGTTTATCGTTTCTGCAAAGGTGAAATTTCCCTTGCGGTGTACAATACGAGTCAAGAAATTGGTTTCTGTATGCAACCGATGCCTCAGGTATATTCGAACTGTCTCCTGCAGCTGAAGGACATCTAAGGGCAAGCAACTAGCCTCCGCAACTGTATCAGCGCAGTAAGTGCCCTTAGGTAGGCCAAGACAGGTGCGCAGACAATTAATTATTTCTTGCTGCATCAAGCTACCTTTTGCTTGTGGTCAACAGCCGCTGTAAAACAGGTAGGTTTTAACGTAGCAAGCCAAAGCAAGCAAGCCTTGCAGAGCAGCACCATCTATCGACTGTCACTGCCCCATCGACTGCCGGTAAGGTACCCAATAACGTGCGCCACCACCGGAACACGAGGGCGTAGTCTCTGGACCTCAGGGGCCCACGAGAGGTTCCGATTCATAATTATCCCAAGGTATCTATGGGTGTACACATAAGGGAAGCAAGGACCCCCAATGATTAAAGGGTATTGAGTCATCCACTTGCTGGTGAATACGATGGCTGCACTTTTTTCAGGCGAGAAACGGAGACCCTTGGTTGCTAGGTTGTCAGATATATTATTTAGTGATTTCTGGAGCCTCTGTTTGGTATTACGATGTGACCTTGCTGCACTCCAAATGCAAATGTCATCGGCGTAAATTCTTATTTTCACTCAAGGAGGAAGGGCACGCTATATTGATAGGCGTATGTTGAACAGCAGAGGACTCAAAACCATTCCTTGTGGTACTCCTTTCTTTATACTGTGACATGAAGTAGGGCCTTTCGGCGTAATCATAAAAAAGTTTTCATTGTTCCAGGTAGCTCGAAATCCATGCATACAACCGCCCACCAAAACCAAGAGCAGCAAGGGACTCAAGAATGGCTGTATGAAAGACCGAATCAAATGTCGCCTTTATGTCTAAAAAAAACCACAGTTGGTATGTGTCCGCAGTGTAATTCTTTTTCTAGTGAGGTCACAAGAGCAAGGATGTTATCGATGGCAAATCGGTTTTCTCGAAAGCCATAAAGGTTCTTGCTCTCGATGTACCCGTTCATACTTTTAAAGATCATTTTTTCCATCAATTTGCCGATACAGCAAAGTACGGCTATGAGATGAAAAGAGTCGTATCGTGTTGGTTGTTTTCAGGTTTTAGGAGTGCTGTAATTTTGGCTGTTTTCCATTGTGCAGACACAGTGCCACGCAGCCATGTTGAGTGGGGAGGAGGAAGTTTATCACAACCAGGAAATGTCCCTGTACAGCAATCATTCTAGGGAGTGAGAGAGCGCGAGAGAGGATTTTATTTGCCCAGAAGTAGAAAGTTTTGGGCTTCTCTGCGGCATTGGTCAGTCAGACAAGAGATTTCGGTTCTTGGCGGCTTGTTCAGCAATTTCGACGAGGCGTCGTTAGATTTCGGCAGGGTCGGCAACCTGCGGCCTTTGGGCCAGATGCGCCCCGCGGGGCAGTACTATGCGGCCCCCAGAATTGACCTTAAATGATCAATTCGGGAGATAAGAACAGTGAATTGATCGCTTCCAGTTGGCAATGTCCGCCATCTTAACACTTAGCCAGATTATTGTCAATTATTGTCAAATATTATTGTCAATTTGCCTTCAAAGGCCCCTCCCTCCCTCCACCATGTCGGCTTCATGCAACTCAGCCCTCCACCTCAAAAGGATGCCGACCTCTGGATTAGGGGATCGGAAATGCGCAGCAGAGTCTCCCAGCTCTGCGTATTTGGTCTCATGGGGGTAGTGGGGTTTCTTCTGACATTTCTACATAATGTGCGGGGGGTCTGCGTGGTGGCCCCAGTGCTCCCATTTATTTGAGAATATTTCCGGATGGAAGGGACTACAGATTACCAGGTTACGGTAGGTGTTGGTTTGGAAGTGTCTCCAATGCTTGGCCTGGAGAGAGGGTACGGGGAGAAGGTTTTTAACAACAAACACTCCATAGCACGAGGTGTTTCATAGCGCGAGCACGCGCTTGGTAACGTCGAGAGGCAGCCGCTCACGCCAGTACATTGCATGTGATTGATTGATTGATTGATTGATTGATTGATTGATTGATTGATTGATTGATTGATTGATTGATTGATTGATTGATTGATTGATTGATTGATTGATTGATTGATTGATTGATTGATTCAAATCTTTATTGGAGGATGGTCTCCCTGCATACGAAGTGCGAAGTTGGCAGAAAACGCGCTGTACTCATGCCCGAGGAACAAGCCTAATACGAGGAGATGCATCGACACCGAGACCGCGAGCATTGGGTCGGCGACGTCGTGCCCAAAGGGCCCTCGAGGATCGTGCGGGAGGCCGCTTGCCGGCGTTGAGCGAGATCAAAGAAGGCTTCCTTCAAACGCCGGAAGTGTGCTTTGCCGCTTCCTTCAAGATTAACCGGAGCGAATTCCAAATTGAGGAGAATGTTTCTGGCGCGAAGTTTCGCCACACTGGTCTATTTGGTCTCTGATCAACTGCGGTTCAAAAATGAGTCAAAACTCATTTCGACAGTAACGGACGTCTAGGGCAAAAGGGAAGCTGCACTGAAAGTGCTGTCGGAATCGTTGGGTCAACAATGCGTGGATGTGAGTGCGTTTGTAGTGTTTAGTTCTTGCAAGGACTGTCTTTCTTACGGAAAATTGCCACTGCCGTCCATGACCGCGGCAACGTTTATCCGTCTATACCGGGAGCAGTGGTGAACGTCCATATCGACGTTCAGAAAACGCTGCACGTGCTTTCTCACAAGATACGCGACGACACCGCAACAAACGTGCATCTGAAGCGCCAGCGCCTCGCGAGATCGGCGCATGTAGCCAACACAGTCCAAATTAAAGTATTTTAAAGCAAATGTATATAGATGAATCGTGTGCGCGAGTGAATTACGCAACCCTATGAAACCAAGCCAGCTTCTCTGGCTAATCCGCCACCATATGAGGGGTTCGGCGCAGCATATTTTTTTTACTCTGACCCGCTGATTGGTGCCTTTGGCCAAGGAGCACTATCAGCATCATCATAATCGCAAGAATGGGATATAAACTGAACCACGAAAGGCTTCACCGCTGCATCTCCGCGGTCCTTAAGGAGTCATCACGCAAGCGGCGCGGGTTCCTTGAGTTCGCGGACCTCCAGGTGGCTTTCACGGACTACAGTCACCTGAGGAACAAAGGAATCAAGGGAACGGTCGTGCTAACGCACATTTCCAGGCCCAACATCCGGGTGTGCGTTCTGGGCGACGCGGAGCACTGCGAGGAGGCACGTGCTAATGACCTGCCCTTCAAGACATCGCGACACCTCCGTCATCTTTACAGGCGCTTCTGCTGCCAGTACGACTACATAAACACACTGACCAACGGCTTCGACGCGTTCGTGGCGTCCCGTCAGCTGCTCAAATAGTTGAAGCACACACCCGTGGGCAATGCCTTGGAGGCCGCGGGCAAGTGGCCCCAGAAACTGTCGCACCGCCAACCCCTGGTGGAGCAGGTCGACAAGGCCAAGGCCACCGTCAGCTTCTGTTTCGGAGGGGAATCTCCGCGGGGCCTCGTCGTGGGAAACGTGATGATGAGCCCCGAGCGGCTGGCCGAGAACATCGATGACGTCGTCAGCCAACTGGTGGGAGCACTCCCGGAGCACTGGGCTAGCATCCGCTCCATTCACACCAAATCCGCCATGGGACCTCCGCAGCGAATTTACTCAACTTCTGCCTCCGATGTTAGTACTTAAGCCGGCAGCCTCATTTTTTTCTGTGCCCAAGGCGCTTCTTGGTTTTTTGAGTAACACACGAGGGTACCATTGAAAGACCTAGGATCTACAGCTCCCGCAGCAAAACTTACAAGCAGTCGGTGTAGCTGCTGCTGCTACGGGACTCTTAGGTGCCGGGCTTTGCAGCGAAAGGTCGCACATCAATGTCCTAGTGCATTATTGCGGGTTTTTTGTTCTTACAAGTCACAGAAACATTGGTCGTCGACTCTGTTGAGCCGACAGTTGTCCTATGTTCCTCTTTTTTCCAAATGGTCACTGCCATTCACCAAGTTAAAAATACAGGGGAATCATTTGACATGCTTCAAAAATGTAGTGTGGTTAGCATTCCAGGCAACTGATACCTGCTTTGAGCGCAACCAACTTGCCCAGTTGAAGGATATTAAAGCCTAGACTATATGGTTTCTAAATGTTCCATTGCATATTTTTAGTCGATGTCATTTGTGTGCTACATCATAAGTTGTTTCGCCGCTTTTCCTCGCCCTTTCGTTACGAATCAGTCGACCCTACATGCTTGGTGTGCTCGCGTCGTGGTAGACATTTGGCGATAGTTACAACTCGGAGCCTTGACAGCCTCTTCGGCTCTATTTACTCAGGTGACCAACCGCTGCCCCTTATAGAGGTTATGGGCGTGCGAGCGGGCGCGCACATGTGTTTGTGTGTGTGCGTGCGTGCGTGTGTGTATATGTGCATGCGTGTGTGCGTGCGTGCGTGTGTTTGTGTGTGTGTGCGTGCGTGTGTTCGTGCGTGCGTGCGTGCGTGCGTGCGTGTACGTGCGTGCGTGTGTGTATGTGTGTGTGTGTGTCGAATAATTGTCGATGACTTCACTGGAAGAGGCGTCATAATCGAAATTTCATCTTTTTGGTCACGACGTCAGTGATGCCGTCACTTCCGTTATCCCGTGACATCCTTTTGTGACGTCCCAACTGTTCAGGCATGAGCCTCCTCTCCCACAACGGACACTTGATGCGCAGAGCGCTGTCAAGTGACCTTGAATGGCCGTAAACGTCCTTTAGTGGCGTTGCAGTCATCTCGAAGAAGCCTTTCCGCCTGCCCTTCAGAACCGAGGCTTCAGGAAGCCGAGCTGACTGGTTTGTCAATGCCAGCCGCAATTAAAAAGCAGGGAATATTTTTTCTACACATGACTTTAACGCATCATCATCATCATCATCATCATCATCATCAGGCTGCTCAGGTTCACTGCAGGACGAAGGCCTCTCCCACTGACCTCAAACCGCTCCTGTCCTGCGCTGCTCGAGTCCACAGTTTACACCCAAAGTTCCGCATTTCATCCCTCCATCGGGTTAATGGCCTTTCCTTTCTTCTAGACCGATCTCTTGGTAACTACTCTATTACACAAATTACTCTATTACTCTATTACCCAAATACTCAGCCCAAGTCCATTTCTTTTTCTTTATTTGAACTATGATATCTTCTTTTCTAGTTTGTTGCCTGGTTCAGGAAGCTGTTTCTTGTCCATAAGTGTTACTCGTATCATTATTCGTTCCATGTGCGGTTGAGCCGAACTAAGTTTGCTTTTTTTCCCTTTGAGTGAGAAGTAGCTTACTCTTCATTATTTGGGAGTGCTTACCGAGGGCTCGCCAATCCGTACCTATTCTGCGTCGGATTTCTATTTCGTGGTTGGGGTCAGCACTAACCGTGTGTCGTGGTAGTTATATTCTTTTTCTTTTGGCATGTCGTTTCCTAAGCTGAAGAGGACGTTTTTAGCATGCTTATTCCTCATTACTTTAGATTTATTCATATTTCTTGTTAGCCCCATGGCCGTGCTTCCTGATTGTAGTTCCTCACGCATTGTCTGTATGTGTTATGCAGTCTCACTCAGCAAGGATATGTCGTCCGAAAACCTCAAATGGCTTACGTATTCCCCGTTTATCCTTAATCCTGTTTTCCCAGTCAAGCTTTCTAGACCCCCCTCCAGACATGCTGGGAGTATAGTTTTGGCGAGATGGTATCCTCCTGTCTTACTCTCCTTAGAATCGGAAATTTATCACTTTGCTTGTAGATGGTTATTCTTCCCGTGCATTCCTTATATGTCTTTTAGAAGTCTTATGTAGGTTTCCTCTATTCCCTGGTGTTTTAGTGCTTCTAGCGCGGCTGCGGTTAGCACGGAATCAAACGTTTTCTAATAGTCTATTAATGTCATGTAAAGGGGTTTAGGATACCCAGCTGATTCTTCTATCACTTGATTGACGACATAGATGTGATCCATGGTTGAGCACCCTTTCGTAAACCCAGCCTGCTCTTTTCGGAAATCCAGGCTGTCATGCGGCTAACTATAACTTTAAATATGCGGCTAACTATAACTTTGGTAAACAGCCTGCAAACAGCACATAATACATTTTTAACGCATCGCAGATTTTTGTTCACCCAAGCCCTGCCATAACTGCACAACGCAGCTAGTCTTGAGCACCGAAGAGGTTTGAAGACGGGATCATTTGATTGGGCGGCCCGTTTGCGCGCGCCACCGGTGAACGGGTGCACCTTATAGTGCATTGTTTTACTTCATGCTACCGCCGCGCTGATACGCGCGCTTGTTCTAGTGACGCGCTTGTTCTAGAATGGCAAGTTGGAACTGCTTTTGGAGAAGGAATTGAAGCAAGGAAGGAAGTTGTGTCACGTGGTGCACCACGTCAGCGCAGGGCGTTCCCGCTGTCTTCGTTCCGGTGAACCCTAGGGCAGTGTTCATATTCGCAACACGTACACGCACATTGGGCATAAACTGAACGTGGTTTGCCTCGGTGGGAGTGAGTATACGTGCCTTGAGTCCACACGGGACAGGACAGCAGTTTTTCTGGAGTAACGTAGAAGACAAAGGGTGCCATATAGCTAGGCGGCGTTCCGCTCACATTCCATTGCACTTCCTCATTTGTGAACGACCAGTCGGGAATCGCTGGTGGTCTATCATACGATCAACGAATTCTTTCAGTGTATGGTCAGCCGAATTTTTTTTTTCCTTTCAAAGCTTGGCGCATGTATGTGGTGCCTAAGAGAAGGGAGGAGCAGAGCAAGAAGGGAGAAGGGAGGAGAAGAAGGGAGGAGCAGAGCAACTGCGAGTTTCAATTTCCAGCATTCTGAACTCGTGCAACTTAAGAAGGAACTTCCTGAAGCTCCGCTGCACCGGTTTCCATACCAGGCAGCACACAAGGCACTGACCCCCTTGTTCCCGTGCCTTTCTTCCAGCCGTCACAACCGCTTGTTGTGTCGGAGTCGCACGTGCAATCCGGAGTCCCGTATCCAGGCTACGTGACTTGTACAGACAAGGCGCGTGCGAGGGCATTGCCGAACAAAGCTGTACACAGGAGCGCCGGGGCCTCTGACGTGCCCTCGCTCCCCGGGAGCCGTGGCACAGCGCAATCAAGGTTTCAGTTCACGTTTCGCAGCGTTGGCATTCCTTCTCCTTGTTTCAAGACGCCGGGCGCTCGCGACTGTCGGAGCCTTGTCCGCGACAACTCATCGAGTGCTGACCCGCGATGCCTCTTTTCGCTTTTTTTTTTTTGTGCTACACGACCGCTCCTTTTGTGCGCTACTTGCTTGTGGAAGCTCACTCGGGACACACTAGGCGACATCAACTTAGCGAGGCAGCTATTAGGTCAGTGGCCAGCAGCTCTGTCTATTATTCAATGCACGCCCGGAAGACGGGGACGACGGAAAAAAAGGCGCGCTGTAATGCTCGCTTGTGGAGCACTACGACAAGTGTGGAGCACCCGCTTCATTCTTGAATGGCGAGAAAATTCACTGCAACCTTCGCATATGAGAATGTTTTACGCAGCGCAAATGTCAACTCACACAGTTCGGGTATCTCGGCTCATTAGAATTATGCGACGTGCCAAAGCTTATTTTAAAGACGATAGTCTTTCTTGGGCTACCCAAACGCAGAAATTTTGGTCTGCCTGTATGCCTGTCTGTCTGTCTGTCTGTCTGTGACTCGATTCAGCCACCCGCCCAAGGTGAAACAGCAACTGCGCATATTATATACTGACAGCCAAATCTAAACGTCTAAGTCCGGTGTTACTGTTCATACTTGTCAACATTGTTGAACAAGAACAATACATCACACAAATATGAAAACGAAAATCATTACATGAGTGACATTTGCATGTGTTACTTTATTAAAAAAATTCACAGATGTTCGGGTTCTACGATAGCTAATGAATTATGACATCAACTGCAGAAAACCGTCGCCTGCTGTTGCCCGCGCTACCTAGCGGAATTTTAAAAAATCAAACGGCAACAGCAGCAAAAGGTTCCACTAAATAGGTTCCACGTTCCGCTTGGAATGCTCGTGGAGTAGGGCAACGTCATTTTATAAACGTTGTAGTAGGGTGCCTCGATTTACGCGGGTCTCCTTCGTACGGCAGCGCTGGCATTGACGCACCCGACTTGGAGCAGTGGAACGCGGTAAATTTAAATTGACTTCAGCAAACCTCTAGCGTGTCATCTTGGGAGGAACGAGACGGGAGAGAAACATCATGAGAGATGATCGGGAAAGAGAAGGGAGGCATTTACTCGCCAGGGGCGCCAGTCGGCTATTGTCTTTCGTCAACATTTGCAATGAAACGAGCAGATACGCGGCCATTTTTTAATCGTCCACTAGCCATCCAACCGACATTTTGGTTTGCGACAGTGTCAACGTCATTTCGTGCATGCAACACCCTAAACGTGGCGTTAGACGATATAATCATAACTATCTCTACCGTTATGTATTTTTTAGACACAATATATTTTCTAATAGCAATACGCATCGGATTGACGACTGCACACGGAAGCATTATGCATGCTCATTGCTCTTTTGCACGAAACTAAGTTAGCGCATGAGGAGCAGCTTCTGACTGTATACTCTTTGCCCTGATTTGAGATTCCTCAACGCTATTAGCTTTTCCAGTCATTCTAGTGTATTTGTATTCTAACAGTATGACCCAGTTCACGCTTTTCGTATTCCAATTACTCATCGTGCAGAGAAGAAGATCGCTTTCGTCAGTTTGCACGTAGTTGTAGGCTGGTCCCATAATCAAGCTCTTCTGCTTCCTCTGCGTAACGACGCACAGAAAAACAGCTGCGGCCATTGCCGGCGCTTCTGTATTACTTTCACTACGTCATGTTTCAGCAACGGAGATAAAAATTGATTGTATAGATTGTACAGATTGTGTGTATTGCATTTTTACATCATTGCTCAGCGAAAAGCGTGTGCTGTTCGAATCGGGCAGCAGCCATAAGGGTGAGGACAGAGAAGAAAAAGAAAATACTGCTGGGCAGTCGAACTCAGCTGAACTCTATTTCTTGTTCCAACTTCGGACAAACAAAGGTAAAAGAGGCAATTGATCTTCTCGGCGGATAGCGGGAGCTTTTCAGAAAAAAAAAAGCAGTCGTTCTGCGGTTTTTGGAAGACGCACTTGATTGCCTCGACGTGCTCAATAAGAATGTTTAGACGGTACGACGTCATTGCACCGTTCGTTTCTTCATTGTTGCCTCTGCAGTACAGGGGCTTAAAGGAGAATATCGGTTGACTGATTATACAGTTTAACGCGCCGAAGCTACGCTGGCCATGAGGTGCGCCCTGTAGTGGAGGGCTCCGGATTAATTTTTGCCACTTGGGGATCCTTCACGTGCGTCGAAATCTCGACACACGGGCGTTTTTGCTTTTCGCCTCCACCAGAAACGCGGCCGTCGCGGCCGGGGATCGACCCCACGTCCTCGTGCTCAGCAGCACAACGCCTTAGCCACTGAGCCGGCACGGCGGGTTCAAACGCGGAGGGGGAATTTCGCAGTCATGACAACCTGTTTGTCTGTAAGCCCTTCCCTGCCCAAAAGCAGCCTTAATAATCTTAATAATAATAATAATAAACTTTGTGGGAAAGGCCCGAGAACTTGTTCTTTGGATATTATTGCTCTAGTCACCAAGCAGGGTCGACTACAAGCGAAAAAAAAAAAAAAACAGCAACGTAAGGCTGTCAACCTAGTGGGGGCTTCTTCATAGTGATTGTCGCTGGTCACATTTTTGCAGTGGCAGTGCCGCACTCTTCACCCATCCTCCGTGCATCTTTGATGGAACTGATTATCGTCGCTTCAGTCAATGCAAGGTGCAACAACCGTCAAAGCCAAGCATCATTTTATTTGGTTCGCGGGGTTTGTGGCAGTAGCTACAGTTTCGGGAATTGCTCGCTTTGGTGTTTTCTCCACATACGAGGTGTTACATCGATAAATGAGCATCTCTAGAAATCTTTCCTGAGAAAACCGCTGCTCCGTTCGCGCCCAAACCACATAAAAGTCGCTTTTTATGGTATATTTTGTTGAACACCAACAACAAGTGCTGCACGTGCGCACAGAATAATAAAGCAAAACGAGGACAAAAAATGCGAACAAAGAATCGCGAGCTGCATTTGAGAAAGCTGGGTAATCTGGCACAGCAGACGACCGAAGATCTGAAAGGAAATATCTTTTTTTGTGTTGGCGACGATGAACCGTGTAAATATGTTATTATGATTACTATCAGCAGTTATGAAACTATTTGCGGTCATCGTAAACTAGAGATGAAGGGAGGTTGTCTGATCTTCTGCCACCTCATTTGGCTTCTTCCTACCGTACGCCGCCATGGCGCGATTCGTTCTGCACAAGGCAGGTGGCGCCGCCGCTCAAATTTGGTCATGAACGCCCACATTCGCCGCCATTTTTCGATAGGTGAAAATCGTCTTTAAAACGAAAGCTTTCTTAGTGGTACCGATGGCGTCCTGTCAGAAAGCCTCGCATATCCCTCATAGACTGGTTGGTAGACCGAAACTTTCTGATAAAATCTATGGACAAACGGCGCGTGCGTTAAACCGGGCTTTCATTTTGTCAAAAGTGTTACTTGAAAATCGTGAAAAAATAACGGTTCTACATAAGACAATACAGGCATCGATCATGAAGGAGTACACTAATATACCTTTATCCAATCAACCACGTATCGGTATACATTTAGATCGTTTGTATATGCCTTTACTTAGTGCGCCAAAAATAATCGCATTGGTTCGTTCTGCGTTCGCGATTTGAGTCTTTGAAGGTTTGACGATCGATTGGACGCACTTTTACCGAAGGTTTTGACGCACTTTTACCGAAGGTTTTGACGCACTTTTACCGAAGCTTTTGACGCACTTTTACCGAAGGAAAAAGTGCGTCAAAAGAAAAAGTGCGTGCCTTGTGTCATTCGTCTTTTGTCTAAATTTGTTGCGCTTTAAATTTTCACTATGGAGTACCAACTAGCTCGAACCCTCACGTTGTTAAGTTTTACCGAAGGTTTTGACGCACTTTTACCGAAGGTTTTGACGCACTTTTACCGAAGCTTTTGACGCACAAAAATACCGAAGGTTTTGATGCACATTTACCGAAGGTTTTGACGCACTTTTAACGCACTTTTGATGTTAAAAAGCTTTCGCGGTTCTCTCAGGTTTATTTAGGAAGGGCTGGTAAATTTTTATTTATTTTCTGAATAAGCAGGTAAGTGTCGTCCTTCTTCCTGGTGTTGAACAAAATAGACAACAAAATGCAACCTTCGTGTAAGCTTTGGACGTGAACGGAGCAGTGGCTTGCTCAGGAAATTTTTTAAAGACGCTCATTTATTGATGTAGCACCTTGGCTGCAGTGCTAAAATCTAAGGCGGCTTAAGAACGCTTCGCGGCAACTCATTATGGTGGCATCTATAACGAATTTACCATAACGAATAAAAAAAATATATCTACATTTTACACTTTACACAATAGGCATATATCGTAGCAACTCTACTCAAATCATTTTGCATTTCTGTTTTTTTTTTCGCGCTTTGTTTTCGGAAGCAGGGTTCAGCTGATATGTTCCACCGGCCGTATAAACACACTTTTAAAATACACAGGAGAGGGGGGCATATTCGTAATGCATTACGGTTACATATTTAGGCAAAACTGAGTTCCGACTCAAGTGCACATTCCAACGTGTGCACATTCAAATCAGGACACAGATTGTCCCCATTGTGTCGGTTTTTAGTTTTATCCTGTGTGGGAACTTGGTATGGAGATGCAGTCTGAAAACTTTACCAGTGAAAGCGGGAGGTAACGTCGCGTCGTACTGCAAATATTCCAGCTTTTCATTCCCGCCACCGGCATCCACTGCAGCCGACAGTTCAACCGCAGGCGTATCACCGCAGGCAGTGAGGTGTCCGAATGAACCATCACCTCACTGCGATGGCACCAACGCAAGGCAGTTTCACTCAAGACTACAGCTTATTGCGCAAGCTGCGTGCAAAACTGTGATTGCTACGCGGCTCTCAACTAATGCACTCAGTGACGGCACCAAACTCACCGAGACAGTCTACTAAGGCCGGCTGAAGAAAAGCGACAAAAGGCGTTAGGGCCTTGAAAGGACATGTCCGTCCCTCCGCTGTACCGGTGGAATCACTTCGGCACGCCTCGTAGCTTGTAAAATGAACTTTGGTGACGTCTTTTTATGTAGTACTTCAGAAGGGAAAAGGTTTGGGCGTGTTGGTTCATAGTCACACAGAAAACAAGCGCTTTAAAAAAACAAACATAAGACGAGGCGCTTAGCGCTTGTCCTGTCCACGCCTCGTCCTATGTTTTTTTTTTTACAGCGCTTGTTTTCTGTGTCTTTTTATGTCACCAAGAAGAGAAGGATGGAAAAGGAGGGGGGAGGCAATTTCAGCTTTCATTAATTGTTTCCGAACACGGCATTCTTTGATGTCAACCAACAATCGAAGTGCTATTTAAAGTCTGGTTTTTTCACTTGAAGTAAAAGTAATTCAAACTTTAGTGTTGAGTTAGAATGCACTTTACTGGGAATTTGGCGCTAGGATCATCAGCGGATTTGAAGTGGTTTGAGTGACGGCGCATAAAATTTTATATTCATTTTCTAAAACATATATCTCTCTGGCGCGTGAAATGTCTGAAGGCTGGAAGCCGCGCCGAAGTACCTATACAGACATCTGCAATAGCTTTTCACATCAGCGAACACTTACTCACAATACAAGAAAAAAAGAATGGAAGCAACGCAGGACTAAGGAACTTGTTAGTGTCGCGGGCTATGCCATGTTTCTTTTTTTTTTTAATTTTGTCATCGTGAAGCAGGGGCGCTATTCTCGTGTTTTGTCCGTTTTGCGTCCGTTTCATAAGTGTCCGTTCTGAGAAAGCCCTGATTGGCTAAAAGCGAACACCCGAATGTGACGCCATGCAAGCACGGCGGAGCTATGAGCCGCGGCTTCTGGGAGCAGACGATTTGGAGCAGACGAGTTTTCGTCGCCTTGTTGTTGGTTCGCTGGCGGAAAAATAAACACATGAAAGACAGTTTGAAATAGTTTTAGTCGTCTAAAATGTGTTTACAAGAACAGTTGCTCAAAAGTCAACCCAAAGCCCGCCTACAACTGAAAGTACGTCACAACAAAACGGACGCAAAAAAGGTCGTTTTCAAAACGGACAAACGGGAGAATGCCGCCTCAGGTGTTAACATATTTTTTATTATTCTCTTTATTTTTTGACCTTGCGCCATGCGCGATTCTCGCTAGGCGAAACCAGTGCCTTCCAGGGGGATGCGTCGACTGCTGTCAGTGTTAACGAGGAGCTGGCAGAGTAATTCGCCTGTCGTCAGCAGGAAATGGCGCTCACGGGGATAGCTAAATTGCGGATTGCCTTAGCGCGGACAACATTCCCGCGGTGCTGGCGGCGTCCCTGTAATTCATTTCCCCGCAGTACGAGTCGGCACTTCCTACCTCGAGGCCCTGTCTACCGTCACCTGTCGAGTGCACGCTGCGTGTAGCGGAGACTGCCCAACGACGGATGCCTTACAGAAACTGTGGCGATTCAGAGTGGCGCAAAAGTTAGCTCGGCAGAAATGCGATCGACCAGGAAGCGGTGATTAAAAGCAGGCCATGCTGCCCTCGTTTCATAATGGTTTGCTAACGCATGTATTGTTGCAACATTTTTTAACAGCAGTGCTATTGTAAGTCAAGCCTTTTCGCCCTTTGCTGAAGGAGCATGTTCCCATACCTGATGACGGCCTCGCAGAAACCAGTTTCCAGACCCACAGATGCAGGGCGCAGCGGACTCGCAGAGCAGGTTCCTCTCCCTCCCGTTAGTGGACGGAGCGGGAGCCTCCCGCCGGGGACGTTTAGCTGCCGATTCCTTTGCGCGAAACGTAGAACTTGCTCGGCGACGACGCTGTCGTTCTCGGGCGAGCTCCCGTTGGCGTTCGAGCCGACACTGGAGAACCGCAGCTCCGTTTTTTCAGCAGATTTGACACTGCGCGAAACTGCGCTTACTTTTTGTCCGTGTTTTTTACCCGCCTCTCATCAATGTTCTGAAAATTTGAACGCGCCGGTGTTGTAAAGTCGCCCACAGGTTCGCTGCAACACCAGATTCGACTTTTGCGCGGGATATCTCAAACGTTCTAACGAAAAACTGTTCAAACGATTGTGGAGGGCTTTTTTTAAGTGCCCCCGTAAACTTAAAGGGAATGCAGAAGTTGTGACTAAATTACCTTAGGCCAAAGCAGGAGTGGACGATACGCGGGTAAAGCGTTGCTCCAGCTAAGACAGTGGGCGACTGTACAAACCTTGGTACCGTTGGCAGCGCACCGAAGCTATCCCTCGGTCATGGGGCGTGACGTAGTTCAAGCAATACCTATTCTGCTAAACGTGAAATAGTGTGACAGTTTCCTCAACCAAATCGTTATTACATCATTCAAAATTAAGCTTGCGACTTGTTGGTACTGGGACGTGTGAGGAATTACTTTCCGACTGTTAAAATGGTGTTTTGCACTTTTGATAATCTCTTCGCCGCATGATTATCGATTGTAGCTTGGGCATCGCTCTAAGTTCAAGCATAGTGAATAAGAAGACGTTTATTTTGTGAATAGATTTAGTCGTTGATCTCGCGCAATGCTTGTGTGATGACCCCTCGTTGGAGCGGGCCACCGAGACCGTGTCCTTCCGTGTTCCGCTCGAGTGACTGCTGGCCCAGCACGATCCTCTCGTGTCATCGATCCTAGTCACGGCGTCCGGGCGGCAGGTCGGCCGCCGTGCGAGGCAGCGTGCTCCCACGAGCCCGAGAGCTCGGCCGTTCGCCAGTAATGACAATATGATACGGCGGATGCCCTGCGGCGCAAGTAGGCCGGACGCAAAACTTGGCCTGCTCGTCAACCCATGCATGCTTGCCCCGGGAGCTGCTTTAATTTGCATGCCATAGAACTTGAAAAGAGATGGGAGAGTTCTAAACTTTGGGACTGCCGATCATCATTCTTCCCGAATTAAGACTTGCGGAATCGAAGCCTGAAAAACTGGGGAGAGCGAGAGACCCGTTTTGGGTCGATCTCGAGAAGATACCGCAATAATTGCGATAATTCGAAAATTGGCAATTTAGAGGGAATCGCACAACTTCCGCATGGAGGCGGTTGAGAAAAGGGGCGCGTCTTGATAAGATGTACAGTCACAATGTGAAATCACAAGTGACCGCAAAATTTGAACAATTGCCATGGGAAGGAACGTAACGGCGGTCTCACTTGCTATGTTAAAGCCTCGTAAGACTCTTGGCTATCGACAACCTAGAACGGGAGAATAAAGATCATGCGATTCAATTGAAGTCGCAGTAGCCAGAAGTTATACGTCAAATTACTCGTCGTAGGAAAACCGCACGATGGAAAACGCTGAGCCTTCAGGAAAACTATTTGTGAACGTCCTGAGTTAAATGTATGTTAGTCGTGGACGGTTTTCGCGCAGCAAAGCTTACTCATTTTAAAATCGCCGCAGAAAAAGAACACGAAGAACTCCGCAATTCTCAGACGGAAGTTACGTTGGAACTGCGCAGCATTCACGAATAATAACTTGTGCATGCCCGTAAAATGTTTGAGGTTGATGCAGTGATGATATTCGGTAACAGCACTGTATGGTAGTGATATCCTTCGACTTTCGTTGTAGATCGTTTTAAGGTAGTACCGAACCGAAGGGAATTTTTCTGAGTGCATGGTGTTTTCGAACTGGATTTATGTGACTTGTATGTAATAGTCTTCTTTTTGGTACATTCGTTTGTAGCAAATCAAGCATTTTTCGAGAGCCATACTAAAACTCATTACAACACGCCACTTTCCGTTTTCGCGAGGGGCGATTACAGAAAAAGAGACGTGGTTCTCATGTGTACCTACTAATTTCTTCACGCGTTTCTGCCTCCGTGGCGCGAAGTTCTCACGAAAGTGCTATTTTCCCCGGTGAAGAGGCCATAAAGCCGGAAACAGCGGTCCCAACAACACGAGCAAGATCAGAAACAAGAAAAGCGAGTGTCTCTAAGCAACAGCAAACATCAGCTGCAGGCCGTTTCTGGCCCACGTATCCGTGTTGTGGATCGGCAATATTTCGTCTCCTACTTTCTCTTCGTTTACGTCGTCGCACGCGGGCGGCAACAGGGTGTGCTTCGCTCGTTGCCGGCGAGACGGCCCGCGATTATTACGACGACTGTTTCGCCACCCTATCTGGCAGTGCTCTTCCCCCGGCGGGCCAGCGACGCTTCTTGTCCGGCTCCCTAGCTGCACCGAGCAATTAACCGCGCCTCGTAGCTGCGGCACGTTTTCCCCGCCGAGAGGAGCCACCGTGGCCCGTTTTATGACGCCGTTAATATTTTCTTACTGCGGCCGCTTGGTTCGAGCGGTGGCTCCCCGGGCTACACCGAATTCGGCGGGAAAGCGGCAACAAAGCTGCGTCGCTTTGTCATGCCTGCGAGGAGCACTGGGACGTGTTATGGGTGCTTGGAAGAAGCGGCGGGTGCTGCACGTCGGCATCGCTTCTCCGCGCAGTGGAAGCAGCGCGATTGAGACTCCCCGCCATCCGCCGCCGCGTCTCTCCACGGGCGGTCCCACTCGGTGAACTCCTGCAACACGCTCGCACGCACGCGCACACGTGCATACGTGCATACGTACACACATATATACATATACATGCGTGTATACATACATACATACATACATACATACATACATACATACATACATACATACATACATACATACATACATACATACATACATACATACATACATACATACATACATACATACATACATACATACATACATACATACATACATACATACATACATACATACATACATACATACATACATACATACATACATACATACATACATACATACATACATACATACATACATACATACATACATACATACATACATACATACATACATACATACATACATACAGAATGGTGCAACGATAACTGGAACACTGCAGAAAATTTTCCTGAGTGAAGCACCGCTCTGTTTGCGCTCAAACTTCACACGAAGGTCGCATTTTGTTGTCTATTTTGCTTGACACCGGGAACAACGACGGCACTTACGTGTTTATTCTGAAAATAAATAAAAACTATTTTCGCCTATGGGAAAATGGCGGCTGATTTGGACGTGCGAGCCAGCGGAAGTTGATCTTGTAACGACGGCGCCACCTGGGGTATTCAGAGCGAAACGCATGTTTGGGATTCACGGTACACTCTAAGAAAAAAAGGGTGTGGTAGTTTCTCCCTTAAGGGTGGAACAGGAATGTATCATATATTGCTCCCTAAGAGGTAGAAAGATTCTCCCTTTAAGAGGGAGGAGCGCGTTTCTACCCCTAGGAGTGGAGGAAGATTTCCCCCTTTCGTGAGCTACAATGGAGGAGCGTTCCTCCCCTGGCAGCGTCACCCAAGCAAGGCTTGTCATGCGAGAAAGGCCTAGCGAGCTGATCGGTTTGAGGATCGAGGAAGTACAAATACGTAGGTTACCGTGGTTGTGTGCGCTTAAAATGCGCTAAAATAACAAAGAAATTACCTACCGAGCACCATAACTGCGGTTAGCAAGCGATGTCGCCAATAGTATATGCGCGACTTCTTGCATTCGTCTCGCTGCGCGCCCCGCCTACGCGTTCAGAGTGAACGCGCCGCCGTAAACAAAGTAGAAGTCATACCGATTGCTTCCAAAATGCCGCCTTTATTTCCGAAAGGCTCGTAACCCCGCCGTTCACCACACACGAGATTACAAGCATCCAATGCGGCCGTTTGAGAACAACCAGTTGTTGTTAGTCGTCTTACCTTGCTACAACCGATGCATCAAAACGCGGATCGTCTGCAACCTCAGCGCAAAGGCAATGCAGGCAACACGAAAAACGTATCCGTCGCTGTCGCAACCGTCCGAGCGAGGAGATGACAATGCTTGCCCTCTGGCGTGCTCGAAGTAAAGCAACCGTAAACGTTTTAAAATGCCCGATAGATGAAGCAAAAAAAAAAAGTAGGGGTGGGGAGGGGCAGCTACTAAGCATCATTATCAGTGGGCACTTACATCAAGGCGTTTCCTTGGTTTTCTTTATGGATAACGTATATTATTATAGCCAACATCACAGAGGCCGCATGTGGGCGGGCACATATTGGGAAGAAACATAGCACAACACAGTGACATACACTTCATTAAAGGCACTGCCACGTACAATACACGCAACACACAACATCGCAAGCATAATACACGTATACACCACAACATATAGCACACTTTTGACATGTCCGCATGATCACAAGCCACAACTAAACATGGAAACGGCCACAAAGTATTTATAACCCTGATCGCCGAGAATGCAGGTAGGAACAATGAGCTTGTTGCTTGTTTTGATAACCCACGGCAGTGCGTGAGCTTTAGATGGGTTTTGTTATTTTGATAAAATCTAGCCCGTGCAATTGCAACTTTTATTAATTTGTCGTTTTGTAAGAAGCAGTAAAATATCTCAAAGAAGAAAAAACGTTTCACGAAACAGTACGGCAGGTATGTTTGGTTAATGACCCTCATTGCCTCGCCTTCGCTCTTTTAGCGCAGAGCGCACCGCTGGTCTGGCAACCATTCAGCCAAGATGTTACCGACTGGGGCCCTTTTGTTGTTGGTAACTGATGCGTCAATATGCTGCGGTCCGTGCTCGTTGACGAAAAAAGGGGCAGTTTGCTATCACCGCTGACCTCTTTTACCCTTGGGCGTCAGTATAAAACGTCCACAAATGCAGTGATAACGTTGAACAGGGCGCAGGCGAGTCGCCCACAACAAGAATGCAGCGGTGCCCGCAGAATGTGCTTCAAACACACGGTTGGCGAGCCGGGCGTTAGCGTGGCGGGCACATGGTAATAATAAAAAAAAAGACAGCGAGAAAACAAGCAAGCAGCACACCGCAGGGGAGGTGTTGCTCATAGTCGTCGTATGCACCCGATCGGCGATAGCCACAGTGCAACGATGAACGGTTTCGCTTTCGGCATCGGCGCCGACAGCAGATTGCAGACGACAGGGGCGAATATTTCCTCCCCCGTTTCGGTGTTTCGTAGAGGCCATACAGAGGGCGCTACGTGTAATTAGCTAAAGGGAGAATCTCGCTGGTCCGGGGAAGAAAACCCTCGATTTCATCCTTTTTAAGTGCAATGCACTTCTTAAGCGACCCTGAACCTGCGTCCACCGGCGATGTCCGCATCACATACCCACGTGGGGGATTGGCCAGGAATCTCCTCGTCTCCCTTGGCAACGGGGGGAGATGGGCGCGCGCTGCCTGGCCGCTGACATGGCACATACCCACGTGGGTGATTGGCCAGGAATCGGGCGTGAGAAGGGCTAATGCACCCGCTTAAAGGAGTACTCACACGAAATTTCAAAGCTGAGATCCGCTCTAGCAATCAAGTACAACGACAACACAAATAGGTGTCTGTGAATAAATGCATCTTTCTTTCTTTGTAGTTGTGTGTGTGTGTGATCTCTCTTTCGCGAACATTACCGAACCGCGCAAATTCAACTCGTGCATTCGCACTTTCACATTCTTCCCCTCGGGGAAATGCGGGGAATTCTTTTCTACCCTTTTTTCTTAGAGTGTAGGAAGGAGCCAAATGGTGTAGCAGACGATCAGAAAATGTGAAAGTGGGTTTTCTGATCGTCTGCTAGCTCCTTTGGTTCTTTCCTAGGTGCCTTTTCTGATCGTCTGCTGCACCATTTGGCTCCTTCCTACCGTGAATCCCAGACATGCGTTTCGCTCTGAATACCCTAGGTGGCGCCGTCGTTCCAAGATCAACTTGCGCTGGCTCGCACGTGCAAATCAGCCGCCATTTTCCCATAGGCGAAAATCGTTTTTATTTATTTTCAGAATAAACAGGTAAGTACCGTCGTTGTTCCCGGTGTCAAACAAAATAGACCACAAAATGCGACCTTCGTGTGAACTTTCAGCGCGAACAGAGCGGCGGTTTGCTGAGGAAAATTTTTGAAGTTTTCCAATTATCGTCGTACCACCCTGTACGTACGTACATACATACATACATACATGCATACATACATACATACATACACACACACACACATACATACATACATACATACATACATACATACATACATACATACATACATACATACATACATACATACATACATACATACATACATACATACATACATACATACATACATACATACATACATACATACATACATACATACATACATACATACATACATACATACATACATACGTGCATTCATTCATTCATTCATTCATTCATTCATTCATTCATTCATTCATTCATCCTGTCGTAGTGCATTTAGCGCGCGAGACTCGAAAAGTCAGTTTCTAGCGGCCTCAGAAGCTTTTGCTTTGCGACAGAACACGTATATTTGACCTCTTGGACTGATTGAAAGACCGCAACTTTCCTTCAACCCCCAATTTTCTGGCCCCCTACTACCTCCATCCCCCCTTAATTTTGGTTGCATGTATGTTCGGATTCCTGAGAGCCACTAAAATCTATTCGGTGCCCCTGGAACGCTCACAGCTGGCGTTGTTTGGAAAGGTTTAGGAGGCGGGATGAGCGTATTTCCTCACTAAAAAGTGCGACCCGTCAGTATGGGTCGAATGTAAAGAAGTACAGAGGTCAAAACTGTTAACAACAACGCGCGAACGCGTGGCCTTCGATACATGCAGCGCACCCTGCTGATAGCCACCGGTGTGACTAGCGAGATTTGGGGACGGCGCCGCGGGAGCTAGGCATATGAAAGCTATTGCGTATGCTTGCGTGTTTTCGGGGGAAAAGTTCGACACCAACAGTCCCTCACCGTGACAGCGGCCAACGCCCATTCTAAAAATTATCTTACGCTGATAACCAGAGAAGCCTTGATTTCGCCTTTGGCACGGTTCTGATATAAAAAAACCGTGTGTAATGTGGGCATCGCACAACAAATCCTATGAATGGTGTGCACGAAAAGAGGAGACATAAGCGTTAACTCGGCCGGTCACGACATTTATAAGATTGGCTGTACGACGCCCAGATTCCACTGTATTTTTTTAACAGAACCGTACCAAAGGCGAAGTGAAGAGTTAACTGGTTATCAGCGTAAGATAAGTTTTAAAATAGGCGTTGGCCGCTGTCTCAATGAGGGACTGTTGGTGTCGAACTTAGTCCACAAAAACGCGCAAGCATACGCAATAGCTTTCACATGCCTAGCTGCCGCAGCGCCGTCAACTAATCTCACTAGTCACGCCGGTGACTATCAGCAGGCTGCGCTGCATGTATCGAAGGCCACGCGTTAGCGCGTTGTTAACAGTTTTGACCTCTGTACATTTCCAAATCTGTGCTCAGGTTCGCTTTTTTTTTTTTTTTTTTTTTTACCGACTGTCTCCATGGATAACGGCGGGTTTAGCAAGATGCATGAAAACTGTTGGGAAACTCCTGCTTCTGAATTAAGCATGAAGTCTAATACTCCACGATGAAAAAAGAACCAACATACGTCGATGAATCAAAAAGCGATTCCGTCTAACAACGAAGTGATAATCTATAGATCTGCTTCAATTTGTCGGCCCTGCCGTGGATGACTATGACCGTATTGTATATTGAAATATTAAGAGTAACTTGAACTTACCCGCCGTTGTGGCTCAGTGGCTATGGCGTTATGCTGCTGAGCCCAAGGACGCGGGTTCGATTTTCGGCCGCGGCGGCTGCATTTCTGATTCGGGCGAAAAGCGAAAACGTCCGTGTGTAGGAGATTTTGGTGCATGTTAAAGATCCACAGGTGGCTAAAATTAATCCGGAGCCCTCCACTGCTGCGCGCCTCATCGCCTGCGTTGCCTCGGCACGTTAAAATCCTCAATCAATCCATCAGTCAACTTGAACTTTAAGGCGATTGAAAGCAATACAACTCCAGTAAAATTGTTATACTGCTTCACAAGCCCCAAAGACCTTGTTTGAGTTAACGCGAACGAAACGACAACATAAATGGTCGCTTCGACTCAATTACACGATGCAAGCGTCCCGCGGGAACATTTATAACAGGGTCACTAATAACGTCATAATTGACGCCGCAGATGTTTAAAGCCTCGCAGCCACACCCCTAACTTTTACATTTTTTTGGCATGCTTGTCGGTCGCTTAGCGCAAGCTTGTATTTCCCCTTGGTTGGTATTATTTTGCATGCTATAAGCGTGTTTCTTCCGTGTTTTTTTTTATCTCCCCCCCATTTTTTTTTCTCTACAGCATTATTCTTTAGTGATAAGATACTTTTTTGTACCCCCGCCGTTCTCCCTTCCAGGTTCTGTAGACCAGGCGCCTATACTCTGGTTTGATGTGGTTACGCCTAGCGCTTATTTTCGTTCTTTGCTCACGAATGGACTTCTGAAAACGAAGAAAGCCGATGACGCCAGAAGTGACGTGAAAAAATCGTGTACCCTTCCGTCAAACGACGACGATGGTTGAACGCGAAGCTTTCTCGTGACGGATCCTTTGGTGTTCGTCCAAGTTTTCCAAACCGCTTCCACCGTGTCGAAATGGAGCAATCGGATAGACGTCGGCTTCCTAACGCGAGGGACGCAGGTTCGATTCCGGCCACCGGAAGCGTTTTTCTCTGTCATTTCGGCGTTTTCGCGTTACAGACGTCATCAGTGCGAACGCTAAAACTTCGCTGTACATGGTAAGTGCGTGGAGAGGTGAACCTCCCGAATGGTCCTTACGAGACGCGTACGCAGTCCAACACGAGACATCTCTATATACCTAGAAAGAGGACGGTAAAGATGCTAGTTCTGTCACGTTCAATGAAGTGCAAGTGCAAACGACAGTATTAAAGGATAAATTCGACAGGATGAATTCTTGCAACTGTCGTATTGTAGAAGCACGATAGGTTCCCTACCACGCCATAGATTTTCGTAAAGACTAATACTTACGCCTCTCTGTCGCGGTATTAGAGGCATCTTTTGTCCTTTGTTGCAGCGGCGGTTTGATTACCAGACGGCTTAATAGACCTCTCCTCTCTACTTACTGTGTGTGCACTGTTAGCTCTGAATTCCATGAAAATTAAGCACGGCGTATTCATTTTGACGTTAACCGTAGTTTATTTGACTTCGTAAATGACCTCGAGCATTCGCCCAGCCCCTGGGTGTCTGTCCTTGCCCACGCAGTTTCGGCGGTCGGGTGCGGAAAGAGGCTGGACGGGGGAGGGAGCGGAGGCCACCCCAATGGGCGCTTCCACGAAAGAGGCGCTGCTCTGGTTATCTGGCTGGCACCAAGTTATTGTCCCGTGCACCGCGCGTGTCGCGCTTGTCGCTCGGGGTTAGGGTAAAGAGGTTAGTGAGATTGCAGCAAGAACGGATTCCGAGAAAAAGGCCTCCGGGGCTCGGGACGGGGGCCCGCCTTACAAAGCGTAAGTACCGGCTTGCCTAGATTTGGTAATGAAGATCGACGCGTCGACGTTAATAGGCGAGACGCACTTCGTAGTGGGGAAGGGCGGCGCGTGGCGACAAACTGGGTGCAACAAGTACCGCGGGCGGTAATGTTTCAACTAGGTTAAGCTAGCATTATGCGTCCCAGAAGTTTGAGCAACAGCGCCATCGGATTGCGAAACTACGGCCCGCTACAAAATCCACACGACGGCGGCAAGACAGAGCAGTTACTACGACGGCGTTATTCCGCACATCCGAGAATTTTCTCTTTTCTTTGCACTGAAACCTTTGGCGCAAAACCCACTTGAAAAGAAGCGCAGGCATCTATCTACAGCAACAGTTATCAGCGTAGAACGGAATCATTTGTTCCTGCGCCTCGCCTACCGCGGTGCTGTTAAAATTTCCGAACAATTCCTATAAGACCAAACTATTAAACCAATTTTGTTTTTCGCATCCATGTGGAAAAAAAATCCTTCTTTTTTTATGCTTGTCTAATTCTGATTTCTAATGTCGTATAAATGTCAGGCTGCCCCTATTTCTGCAAATTTGCTCGTGCATATATCTTATAAGCCCTTGGAGCAATGGTATGATTAAAATAAAATGAGCCCGAAATAGGGCATCCGTTACTCAAAGCTGCGCCATGCGATGTTTATTACAAAAGCAGCTGCCCGTTCCCCCTAACAGCCGATTTATGAACGTCGCAGTAAATCTTTTTGCTGGCCCCATGGTAAGGCAAGAAGAGGGGAAATATATCGTTGAGCTAAATTAATTGATTTATTGCATAGAGCTTCCCAAGGTGTAGCCACAGGTACACCCGTGGATGAAACTTTAACACTTTGGCACAAATCTGCAGCTACTTGTGGTAACAATACTGGCCTCGTGCGAATCCATGAAACGAGTTAAACCAATGACGCAACGTCTGGTCAAATCGGCTCTGTAGCGGCGAGATGAAGCGCGCGCCAAATATGCTATCACTCTTTCAACGTAGTTTCGTCCGAACCGAAGTAGTTTCAAGAACATATTTCGTTTCCACTTTCAGAAACATTGTTGTGGGAAAATTAAAGGTGAAGTTACTGCAGCTACACACACCCTTTACAGCGGTCTTCCTCGGTCTGGCTAAGCTGAGATGCTTCGCTTGCCCGTATAGTTTGAGTTCTGCTTTTGCGAGATTGTTGCGGCCACAAAAGCACCCGCCGGGCACGAAAGCCGCCCGTTTCGTGCCCCATTCTGCTCACTCGCTATTTGCTCCGGCTGGCAAACAGGCGACACCTTTTCTTTTTACCGAACTCGGTCGGTGTCTCGCCGTAACCGCTGACGGCCTATTTTCGGCTCTCGCGCGCAGAGGCACATGTTTCTTCGCGCCATGCGCCGTCGGACGTAACGGGCGCGAACATTTCGCAACACTTAGCTTGGACCCTGTTCGCCGATGGGAATCGATACTCTTTGCTCCTGCGTATCCTATAATGTCCCATCTCGTGCGGCGAAGCGAGAGCTGCGTGTTGCTGCTGCGAAGACCTGCGTCCTGCGCCCCGCCGCGAGGGATCCGTGAACCGGCACCGGGCAACGCGACGACTTGAGTCACTAAATAGGGAGTGTTAGACCACGCTACAGTTTTTCAAAGAAAAGCTTTACTACTTTCGTCCAGCGGTTGCGCCGCGAATGTGCAATTTCACCTCTTGACCGGAGACACACCCCCTGCCACAGACCCCCTGAAGCGCATCGCGTGGTTCGCCGGGTCCGTTTTCGGCGCTGCGCACAAGGCCCCGTTTTCAGTCGTTCTGCTCAACCACGAGCGGCGGCTGCGGCCGATCAGCTGATCGGCAGCCAACCACCGCCGCAGCGTCCCACGCATGCGCCGCTGGACCGTCTCGTGCTACGTGACTTGTCTTGCGGTGCATTCGCCGGGAAAGAGAAACGCCGCGTTCGTCGTGAATGAAAGAAGGGCGGGGCCTATTTCTGTGAGCGTTGCACCGAACAGAACGGCTTTGAGCCACGGTCGGCAATACAGGTTTACACCAAAGGTTAACCAAGCAAAATAGGTCAAGCTTTTGCTACGCATGTCCAAGGTTGGCTGAGCTAAGCCGCAGCCATTTTGTCTTTTGTGAATGGTGCCAAGGTGCGAGAAACACTATCCAACGATTCGAGGTCCTTATTCCTAGATAGAATATTACAAATTCGTGAGCTATACTTTATATTCTACTGATGTGGCGCCATTTATATAAAAAAATACTCTGTGGCAGAACAGTCCAGATATTTATTTGAAGGTAGCATCTCTCAATCCCATCAGTTATTTAAAATGTTCCAGCTGAGGAGAAAAAAAACTTCTACATACCAGCATACTGCTTTCTTTCGTTTAGGTGTTCCTAGATAGAATATACCTAGATAAAATATTATACATTGGTAAGCTATACTTTAAATTTTACGTCAGGGGCGCCATTTATATAAAAAAATACTCTGTGGCAGAACACATCTATCAATCCCATCAGTTGTTTAAAATGTCCCAGCTGAGGAGAAAAAAAACTCATGGAACACCCTTTTACATACCAGCATATTGCTTTCTTTCTTTTAAGTGTTCATCGATCTAAGAGGATTAGTTGCGTAACAGTTATTCGTCAAGCGATGGCGTCAATATGCGGCTTTGCGGAAGCAAAGTGGGCATTGTTTTGTTCGAGAAAAATGTCCTCCAACGTTTTTAGTTAAAAAATCACCCTCCTTACTGCCCACCTAAACATTTTCGCTCAATCTTGTGGGGTTTTACGTTTCACACACCAGTTATTTTCCACCCTGCAGCCATCCGCGCTCAGCAAACATTGCTTGCGAGCCGGCTGCGGACGGGTCCGTTGTTTGCGGAGTCAGACAAAGGCAGGAGGCGGCGAGGGCAAAACATCAATGGCAGCATTTATTGCAAAGTGCGAATCAAATACACTGCTTACAGACTGATCGTAGGTCATAACGGTAACACTGTGAGCGAGGCATTAAACAACGCTAGAGATCGAGATGGTTCGACTCACCGATGGCATACCGGAGCAGCGGAGCGCTGCGCGTGCGAGCGCTGTTGCAGTCTCCCAGCTCGCCCGGACGCGTCCCATTGTGGCGCGTTCCCCAGGTCCGGACCGGCGCGCCGAAACGTCCGCTCGCTACCGCATCCCCAAGACAAGAGACCGTCCTCTCGTCATGCGACAACCCACCAGACCTCGCCGAACCGTGGCGCTAGTGCAGGAAGAACTGGTTCTCGGGTAAGGCAGAGGGGAAACAGGTCAACGCCTCCACCCGGGCGACAAAAAACCCTCCGGTCGCTGGCGCCCTCCCGTATGGCTCCCGTCGCGTAAGCGAGGCGTGTTTTCCAACGCCGGCGCGATGGGAAGCTAGCCAGAAAGGGGTTCGCGTGCAAGTCGCGATCCCCACAATTTGGAGGATCAAAAACAGTATGCCATAAAGCCTTCTTAAAACCTGTATTCAGGCCATTGACTTTACAAGCGGAATACATAAAATTTGATGTTTAATTTTTTAACATTTAATAACCTTTTCTTTAAGTTTTATTACCGTTCAACACACCGTTACAAATCATGAATCAATATTCTTAGTAATTTGGCGTATGCACAAGAAAAAAAATACAGACAGATTTGTTCCAGCCTCGACATCTCCGTTTGGGCTATCAACCATTGCAGTCTAATTTAACATGTACAGCCGGTAAAACGCTTGTCTATAACAGCGATTTCAACTTCAACCAGCTACATCCGAAAACTGCCGAAACATACTCGTTCCAAACATGTCGGAGGCAAAAGCGAAGGGCTAAGACTTCAGAATTCCGTAGTAGTTTTATTCAAATCCCGCTCCGGCGGGGCAGGATAGGGCTGAGAGTACGAACGCTGTGTTATAGACAAGCCTTTTACCGGCTGTACATGCCAAAACGACCCCCCCACCCCCACACATACACAAAGGCACACAAAGACACAAAATAAATTGGATTATTATAAAGTTACCCGTTCTAATAGATACTGTTTCGAAGTGCTTGAAATTTTTCAAAGCTCGCGCGTTCAGATGCCTCTTCATTCGTGAGCATGAGCAAGCAACCTTACACGACCTAGGTTAAAAAGTAGGGTGCCCTAATAGGGAAAAAAGAAAGAAAAGCTGGATTTTTGCTTGCTTATACATTAAAAACTCGTTAATTCGAACTCGGTTAATTCGAACTGATGCCCTGGTCCCGCCACAGCCCTGTACATTTCAATGGGGGCAAAACTCCCAATAAATCTAATGCGTCGATATCAAGAACGGTCAATTCGAACTGAGATCCCCTGGTGTCCATCGCTCTTCGCAGAAGAAGTCGGCCCACAGTGATTACAATGTGTTGCAAATCCAAACAAAACTAAATTTACTAGAGAGGCAACACAACAAAACAGCGTAGAGCGCGCTACGCTGCTGAAATAGCTTATATCGCTTTCAGAGCGGAAGATTACTTTTAATTTTGATTGCCTCGATCCTTCCATTGAAACAAACGTGTTTTCGAGCATAAAAAGCGTCATTATGTGCAAACCCACCTGCCACAAACGTGCAGTAGCGCCTAGTTCGCGACAATGAGTTCAGAGGTGGCTCCTTTGTGTTCTGCTGACGCAGTGCGGCGCGATGTCCATTCATTATGGTTTATGGTTCCCTTTTATGGTTCCTTTGGAATTCGAATTAACGAGCTTTTACTGTAATCACAACTATTAATATTAGTTCGTTAGGCCTTATAATCTATGAATCTTAGTTCGGTTGACATATATACAGGGTGATCAAAGTTAAGTCGACAGGTTTTTTTTTTAAGTAGGCGTTTAGATTTACGCGAAGACCACCTCTGCAGTGAGGTTATGAACCAAGGGGACACATAATTAGGAGGTAATTATTAGGAGGAGGAGGTATTCTATATATATATAGAAATAAGAGTTGGCAGTCAAGAAAACCTCGGAAAGCAAAGGGGAGGATGTGGTAGGTCGTTGAAACAGATAAAGAATTTGGAAAGAAAGAAAGAAAGTGGAGAAAAAATGCCCGCCAGGTGGGATCCGAACCCACGACCTAAAGAATACCGGTCTGGTGCGATAACCACTACGCTACCGGCGGGGCGATTTTCCCCTCCACTTTCTGGGGTATTTATGTTTAGGTATTTTTGTTTACTGTGCTTGGGGGTGGTAGCCAGCGCCACTCGGACTACTCGGGGTGAAGGGGACCTTCTTTTTAACCCCCAGGCCGTGAATCGAGTGTCTACGACATGTCGAGAGTGGTCGACCAGCGTTGAACCCTCTTAAGCTTCCTATGGCACCAAGACTGCCAGAACAGAGGCCCTCGCTATGCATGTAGCGAATCAGAATAGGGAATGAGGGGCTCGTTGAAAATAACACAGAAATAAGAGCTGGCAGTCAAGAAAACCTCGGAAAGCAAAGGGGAGGATGTGGTAGGTCGTTGAAACAGATAAAGAATTTGGAAAGAAAAAAAAAGAGGGGGGGGGGGGGGGGTGACGGGGTACCACGAGTGCTTTATAGCGAAATGCATATCAAGGACAAAATGTCTCGCGCACTTCCGGTTCCAGTGGCGCAAACCCTTGCCCCTGGCGCATTACAAGACCGCTGAAGCGCGGTTGTCGGGAATGTCTCGTCACAGAAAGGGCCGGATAAAGGATCGAAGAGAAGGACGGATAGGTCGGCAGTCGGATAGGTCGGCAGTCGGCAGTCGGCAGTCGGCAGATAGGTCGGCAGTCTACAACGCCGAAGGAGGCATAGGGGTGTTGCTAGGCTCGTTTTTTACTACGATTAGTGAAGTTAACATATTTTAATTATTCGTAAGAAAGAAAGAAAGAAAAACACGCGCCCAGAGTGGGGACCAAACCCACGCCTTTCGATATGATCTCGAATGCCGTGCGTTCGGTCCCCACTCTGGGCGCGTGTTCTTCTTTCTTTCGTTCTTACGTATATTTAAAAATGGTAACTTCACTAACCTTAGTAAAAAAAGAGCCTAACAACACCCCTATGCCTCCTTTGGCGTTGTAGACGGCCGACCTACCTTTCTGTATTTCGTCAACGAGCCCCTCATTTCATATATATATATATATATATATATATATATAGAATACCTCCTGTAAAATCATGTAACTTTACTCTGATGAAGGCAAGTCCCGTTGCCGCTACGTAAGTAAACATTGTTTGTTATTGTTCTTGCTGTGTATCCGACTCTTTACTTATACTATTTCTGCGCGCTTTGTGAGTTTATCTTTCTCTAGATTTATATATTTATTTATATATATATATATATATATATATATATATATATATATATATATATATATATATATAGAATACCTCCTGTAAAATCATGTAACTTTACTCTGATGAAGGCAAGTCCCGTTGCCGCTACGTAAGTAAACATTGTTTGTTATTGTTCTTGCTGTGTATCCGACTCTTTACTTATACTATTTCTGCGCGCTTTGTGAGTTTATCTTTCTCTAGATTTATATATTTATATATGTATATATATATATATATATATATATATATATATATATATATATATATATATATATATATATATATATATATATATATATATATATATAGCGAATCAGACATGGGAAATGAGGGGCTCGGTGAATTAAGACAGAATAAGGGTTGGCAGTCAAGAAAACCTAGGAAAGCAAAGGGGGGAATACGGTAGGTCATAGAAACAGATGATTTTTTTAAGTCCCAAACAAAGTGGGGAAAAAATGCCCGGTGGGAGGGATGAACCCACGTCCTCCAGAATACCGGTCTGGTGCGGGCATTTTTTCACCACTTTCTTTCTGACTTAAAAAGTTCATCTGTTTGTATGACCTACCGCATTCCCTCCTTTGCTTTCCTAGGTTTTCTTGACTGCCAACCCTAATCGCACCAGACCGGTATTCTGAAGGTCGTGGGTTCGGATCCCACCTGGCGGGCATTTTTTAAGTGCGAATGCACTTTATAAGCGACCCTGAATTCCGTTGACCGCCGTCCGTCCACATAGCAACAGCTGCGGGTGCGCGCGCTCCTCGTCTTCCTTGGCAACGGGGGGAGATGGCACATACCCACGTGGGAGATTGGCCAGGAATCTCCTCGTCTTCCTTGGCAACGGGGGGAGATGGGCGCGCGCTGCCTGGCCGCTGACATGGCACATACCCACGTGGGGGATTGGCCAGGAATCGGGCGTGAGAAGGGCTGAGATCCGCTCTAGCAATCAAGTACAACGACAACACAAATAGGTGTCTGTGCATGGCACATACCCACGTGGGGGATTGGCCAGGAATCGGGCGTGAGGAGGGCTAATGCACCCGCTTAAAGGAGTAGTGACACGAAATTTCAAAGCTGAGATCCGCTCTAGCAATCAAGTACAACGACAACACAAATAGGTGTCTGTGAATAAATGCATCTTTCTTTCTTTGTAGTTGTGTGTGTGTGTGTGTGATCTCTCTTTCGCGAACATTACCGAACCGCGCAAATTCAACTCCTGCATTCGCACTTTCACATTCTTCCCCTCGGGGAAATGCGGGGAATTTTTTCTCCACTTCCTGTCTTTCCAAATTCTTTATCTGTTTCTATGACCTACTATATCCTCCCCTTTGCTTTCCGAGGTTTTCTGGACTGCCAACCCTTATTTTCTGTCCCTCATTTCCTATTCTGATTCGCTCGATATATATATATATATATATATATATATATATATATATATATATATATATATATTCTCTCTCTCCGTTTGAACTTTAACAAGTACTACAACCAATCATCGCATTTCCCTTTATGAAAATTTTGGTTTATACTATATGCGTCTGTCTCGAGCCTTTTTTTCCACTTACACTTCACGACAATCCCGTGGTTCAGCTTTACCACAGTGCTTTACAGGGACCAATCCATGCCGCCGAAAATGACATTTTGGAAATGAAGATGCCGAGCGTACGACTTGACTCAAAAGTTCATTTTGCGTCATGGCATCCCGCAATGTATGCCCGACGTTCTGCATTGCGCAGTGCTACAGCGCAGGTCGCATTTTCGAGTCAAATTGTGCGACCGTCGCTGCTGTCATTCGCAAAATTTTCATTCTTCGCGGCATGGAGTGGCAACTATAGCGCTTTCTGGTGAAGCTGAACCACGGGAAACTTACATCAATCAACGTTATCAATTTCCCGTTGTCGCCCGTATTTTCCGCACTGAAGCCTTTCATTTGACGCCTGATTCGGTTAAGTGAAACCGCCTTGTATTTTAACTAAGTCAAAGCTGTCAAACTTTATCTAGTCAAAGCTGTCGTTAATGTGGTCAATTGCCGGGTCAAACTCTTGTCGTCGTGAAGGCATCCCTTTTCCACTTCTGAGCCTGATCCGGCGTGAAAATATTTCTTCCATCTCCTGAAGCTGTTGTTCGAGGTTGTAAGTAGCAAAAGTTCAGAAAAAAGAAATGTTCTTGGAATAATCGGAAATTCAGCTACCAAACAACCTTTTCATTGTTAAAAACATTTTATTTGTCATATCTATTTTTGTAGGTTCTGTCAATGTTTTTTAAACGTCGTATTTTAAGCGGCTTTGCAGTACAGTATCGCTTCCTCTAAATCTTATTCACGTCTCTAGTAATGCGGACGCAAGTGAGCTTGCCCCTTGTTCTCTTTGTGGCCTTAAAGGCAGTCATGAGCAGGTTGTTTTCTATCGAGTAGGGCTCATATATGGAGCAGGAGACATCTCATTCGGTGCGCGAAAAAAGTGCGCAAGCTCCCTTTCATAGGCCCTCTTGCATTGGCCAAGTCGCCCCGGAGCACTCAATCAGTACGCGTCCTCTTGGGCGCTTTTGCTTCCGCCGTCTCACCTGGTAAACTGTATTCCAATTTTCCCGGGAAAGCATTCGTTTACCCGGGAAGCGGCGAAAGGCTCGGCGTGGGCGCATCAAGGGATCTCCGTCCGCGTTTGTTTGCAAACAAGGCGGGTTTCTGAAGCCCGCAGCGCCGTGAGCGAGCCCTGGAAGTGTCTTCTTCCGTTCGCAGCCACCCGGCGGAGAAAAGCGCTCCGCGACGTCTGCGGACGTCAAGCCCGGAGCGCAATGTCGCTCATCCGCCCGGCGGCCGGAAGCTCTCGCTCGCTGTACGCGCTTCATCCGTCCTTCTCTTCGATCCTTTATCCGGCCCTTTCTGTGACGAGACATTCCCGACAACCGCGCTTCAGCGGTCTTGTAATGCGCCAGGGGCAAGGGTTTGCGCCACTGGAACCGGAAGTGCGCGAGACATTTTGTCCATGATATGCATTTCGCTATAAAGCACTCGTGGTACCCCGTCACCACCCCCCCCCCCCCCCTCTTTTTTTTCAAGAAGTTTGAAAATGATCGGTGATGAAGCGGCAAACATGACGTTTTGAAGCAGCACTGTTATGAATTCCTTCCTGATCTTTTTTTACTTCGCCTTTGTCACATTTTCAGCGATTAGAAAAAAATATATGGCGCATTTTATGCTGTCTGATCCTGATTCGGGGGCCGACAACCCTTGTTTCTGGTCTGCATATGTACGGGGAAATGATATCCATCAAAAATGAAACAGCATTTTAAGGTATCGGTTGTGTAGTATGAACTAAGTTTTCTATATTTACGTAGAAATGCGTGTTCTGCAGGCAGCTGAACAAAAAACAATTTTTTAGAACGTGTTCTGCACAGTGCCAATGCAGGTGACATGTTGAAGAAATTTCGGAATGTGCTTCAGAGCTAAAAAGGGGCCATGCAGAGAAAACAAAAGTTTGGTTCATTCGAAAGATTGCCTCGTTAGAATCATACTGACACCACTTTTAACGCAAACGTCGCTAAAATAAGCTATATAATTAGGGAAAATGGGAATTGCCATGCGACTCACCAGCTCATTTCCCGCACTAGAACATATGACGCCATATGCACAGCCATACGATTGGCTGAGTCAGGCAAAAGCAAATGCAAGTTGTTAGGGAGGGATTAGAAGCTTGCAGAACGGGCTATTTTCGCTTAAATGTAATGCATAATCATTTTATAGCGGTAAGAATAGTGGGGTAAACAATGGAAGCTACGAAAGTACATGTAAACATAGAAGTACTAGTGCGTACTGCTGTTGGTACTGCGCGCACTATGCTTGTGATAGCTGCACAGCAGTGCGGCGCTTTGGAGTTTTCTCTCATGACGCTGGCCGATTGGCGTAAACGACATTGTCTTACGTGACGCTGTTTTTCGAACATACCCTATGTTTCATTAAATGATACGCCGTTTTTCTAACATACCCTATGTTTCAATAAACGATTACTACCTACCGTAACAAAAACAAGCTAGGCGCAAAGACGGTCAATAACAAGCAAAGGCGGAAAACTTAACGGAGCGGTACGGTGGCGCCATACAGGAGGAATGACGGTATACAAAGCTCTGCAGTCCGCTGCAGAGTGGGCAACAGACTTGAATTTTGCTTGAAGTCCCTTTCTGGTCACTTCATGGCAGACGTAACGAAACACGCGATTTCGCGGGAAAATCGAAATTTTAACTCACTTTTTCGATTTTCCGGCCAAGCGTTGGGTGCACTATAAAACACCAGATCTTTCGAATAAAACAAACTTGAATTTTTTCAGCATGCCCCATTTAGGTTGTGCGAATAAACCATTCCGTAGCCTTCCATTGCAGTGCATCTAACCGACCAGATGAAGCGTCGATGCGCTCGGCTTCAATAAAATAAAACAGTGCAGGTGAGGGTTCTTAAAGTTGTGGAACAAAATTTCACCTACAAACCGTAGAACCAGGCATAAAGTTTTCATATTTCACAAATTTTCACTTTGATTTTTCAAGGGGATGCACGCCGAATCCTCCGAATTCACCGAATCCACTAACACCAAATCCACTAACGTCGAATCCACTAACCCTACATATAATAAAAGCTGCCATTGTTAGTGTGTACTTGCTTTGCGTGTCTTGCAAATTATTTTGCGAAGCAGAGAAGCAGCATGTGAGAAGCTTTGTTTACCAGAGGCGACAGGACTGAATTGCGTGGGCTTAGTGACAGGGCTCTACTTTTTTTAAACGAAAAACTGCGCGTAACGGATGGGATTGTGATAAAAGACAAGTCGGGCGTAGACTAAACACTCAAGATTTAACATCTCAAAACGTCTCAAAATACAACACCAGGGTTCTCCGTCTGGCGATTTTTTTTATAAACAAGCTATTGCTTACACGCATTGGGAAAACTTCCCGGAAGGGCGGCATACCTGTCCACTATTGTACCTTATAGGGACTATGCCGTGCACCGAAGTAAGGGATTCAATGCTTCAGGGGAAGAAGACAGGGATGAAAAAAGACGATGGGTGCAGACAGCTACCAACCATGGAGTCTCTCACAACAAAATATGCTGCAGAGGAAACGGCTGCTACGATGACACAACAACGTGGACATTATGGGAAAAGCAAAATTTCTACAAGCCTTATCATTGGCTTGGCTTCAAACATTTCAGTGACTGAAAATATGTAAAGTTGAGAAAAACTTTGAGAAAAGTGTTTGGTAAACGTGAGTTATGTCTTTCCAGCTGCATTCTCTTAATAGGAGGCACTGTGTGCGAATTTTTTCGCAACCATTTGATCAAGAAAATATTTGCTCCAATGACTGCGCAGCAGGAAAACCAATGCCGTCGTCCTTTCAAGAAGCAACTTTATTAACTGTTAAGGGTTGAATTATTCTTATTAATTGTACTGTATTTTCTATTCCTAATAGCGTTGATGCAACCGAAGTTGACTGCCAATCTCTGTCGTCTTATTTGTATTTTTAAAAACTGTTATAATGCGCGAAGAAAAAGATATCTTAATAAACAGGAAAACAGATAAGTTATAAACCTAAGAACACGAATAAAAGCCTCGAATGGCATGTTTTTTCTTTATGAGTCACTGGCTACTTCCTCAAAAACAACCTATCCTTGTTTCTGTTGAGGTTATAAAGCCATTTATAAAACCAGTTATATCTCAGTTCATAAACCACACATGCTAGATACTTTCATACTGGCTAGGCGGGTAGGTGATACATAATTTCGTTCGTGACGAGGTTTTGCGTCGGTCCTTCAGGCTCAGCAACTGTTTCCAATGTCGCAAGAAGAAACATGAGTAAAAGCGCTTACACGGAGTTTGCGGTGCTCGGCACGAAATCTTTCCCACTAATTGGGAGCGATTAAACGCTACCCTTTTCGTTTCCCTGATATCCGTTCGCAAGGTTAATCGCACGAAAAAAGTTGTTTTGCGCGTTCTTCACGACAACAAGCAGCTGGAAAAGCCCGCCGTGGGAGAGTGTTCGAGCTTGACACGAAATTTCGACGACCAGCAAAAATAAACAAATTGACAAGGTTTGCGTGCGCAACCATTTTGCTGTTGGAAGGGATGCGCTGCATTACACGCCCTATCCGGCAGTTTAGTTTTACTTCCTCGTCAACTCTGTTGGGCGCACGTTGCGGTGCGCGAACTCAGTTCGTTAGAACGCTGCCCCATCAACCTCGTCGTTGCACGGTCGACTCTTTTGTCAGCCAGCGGATTAGCTCGGCATGAAGCCGTTGCCACAATGAAGCGTACCCGCGAAATAGGCCCAGCCTGACCGCTCTAACTGCGACAAAAACTCCGCCGTTCCCCGAAGCCGCCCAAGCAGCCTGGCGTATACGGCCCTAATTGGCGTATTGCGGATAGCTTGTCGTCGTCGTCGGAGTGGAGGGGGCGGCTGCTTGGTCGTCGCAATAATTAGGCAAATGGGCCCCTGTGCGCGCAACTCTTTCGCAAATCATTGAAATAAAGCTGCGAGACTTTCGTGTCGAGCAGGCAATCCCCGCGGAGCCCTTCCTCTGCACGGCCGTCGCGGCGCTTCTGTGCTCGGCCATTCGTTGTTGTCCGGGCGCTCGGTAATTGCTCGATCGACCCCAAAGCACATCCTGCAGCAACCATTCGAATGTGGCCGCTATACGCCATGCTGCACCACCAATCGCCACGAACGCATCAGTGGGCCTCTTTTCACTTTGCTTGACTTCATTCATAGCCTGCTTGGTAGGCAGCGCGACGCGTTGTAGCTTCCTGTCGGCGAAAAGAAGAGTGAGGAAAGAGTGTACTAAGGCTATGAATTTGGCGGCAGTGTTAAAACTTGATATTTAATGTATGTTGAAACTCAGTTCTTGTGACCGACGTCATCTAGACAAATGCAACACTGTGTTGAGTATATATCGGAGTAGATCAACACCGAGTACATCGACACCTTTCTCTAGCTTTGTTTGCGCCGACAACTGTTTATAACACAGTGTTGACATTTGTTCTGACATTTCTTGATATCGAGTGTCCTGAGGCGGAGACGTCTTGAGAATGGCCGACCCAAGTTTCAAGTATGTAGCTTACTACAGTGCTTATTCAAAGCATTTTCAGACATTAGACACCGCTCTCAGGGACCTACTAAAACCAGTTTATGAAGGCGGTGTTGTGCATAGCTTTTACCTTTAGTGCTAGTTTCTCTAAGGAACATATTAAAGTTTTTGTGTAAGTAGGGGTCAAAAGTGTCTGTCGATAGAGTTATGCCTGATGTTTACTATATCAATGTTAAAGCTTGTAGGACAATTTTTTTAACTTGATATAGAATGCAACGAAACTGTCCCCTTCAATGATAACTGTTCAATAGAAGTTTGCTGAATACATTAGAACTTTCGAGCAATTAGTCATAAAAAGAACTAACGTGCAGTAACCTACCGGAAACAGGGGTGCACGCAAAGCTTGACTCCAGCGAAAACGTGTGCCAATGCCTTCGCTCAAATCAAAATGCAAATCCCTTGACCAATCACAACGCAACCCTTCCCTTCTAGTGAACTTGACCCAAACGCAAATGTTTGGTACATGTTATTGTAGGTCGCTCGGTTATGACTATTTTCGGCGATTACCAGGTAAAGCTTGTCGTTTCGCCTGACTTTCTACTGGCCGAAACTCGGGATTAGCTCGACTAGCACGCGCACGTTCACGGTCACGCTGACGTTTGCGTTCTTGCGTGGCTGCCCGCGCTTCGGGAGGGTGAACCAAGCGCGGCCTACCGATGCCGCAGCCGGCGGAGAACTGACAGCCGAGTAAAGCGGGCAGCAAGCCTCTACAATTGGCTCAGAGTATGGTGTGATCCGCCGTGCCGCTTGTGAGAGCGACGACCTCTCCCCGGAGAAAAGGAGCGTATGAGATTGGCGCGCCGACAGCCGCCATCTGCGGGAGAGGAGCGACAGCTGCGACCTCAGAGGGAGAGAGAGAGAGTGGGGCGAGGAGGAAGAGGGTTTTTCGCAACGACGCCACCGACGGTAGCAGTCAGGCAATTCAAGCTCCGCTTGAAAAGTAACGTAATGTCCAGAAACGGTGGACATACCGTGCCCTGTGACGCATTTTTACAAGGTACCATCCGAGACAAACGTTAGCGGTAGCGAATTATTATATCAAGAAACCTACCTGCTCTGCCCGATGGCACAAAACCCGGTCCGCACGATATGCAGCAGACATCCTAGAAACTAGCTGTGTTAGGTAAAAAAGCGCCCCGCAAACTCTTGTCTGGGCCAGTACAAATCCAGTTAGCAAATAGCCGCTTACGCAAAATTCTGGCTACACTGTTGCTGTATCATACACCCGACAGACGATCCGAAGCTTCTTATAACTGGCTACGTCACTACCTTAATATTTAGTTCATATGTGTCTTCCTTGAAAAATCGCCAGGAGGCGCTCTATGAAATCCTCCTCCAGTACATTCCTTCAGAAAACCCAGGGCTGTGGAATGCGTGAAAATTCCTCGGACACGTAAGTCTGCTTACGTTCTGTGAAGGCTAATGCATATCGAGTATGAAAGACATCATTACCGGTACACCGCGTTCACGTATCTTTCTTTGCTTTCGTTTTCTCGTATTTTGGCCCGAATTACAGGCAGACTGGCCGTACCCGGCTAATTCTTTCTCTCCATCTGGAAGGGCGCCGAGTTGGCGCAGTGTTAACGCACTCTTATTCTGCTCTGGAGACCCGAATCCAGATCCCACATGAACCCAGACGTGTTTTTGTTTCCTCTTTACGGCAGCGGTCATTTTGCACCATTCGAGTTGACGACGATGACGGTCACTTTCTCGTTTATTGAGACACATAAAACTTTTGCCTTAAAAATCTACTAACTCGGTTATGATGATGGGCAGGCCACCGGCTGCTGGGTGTTGGGCAGCCTTCCCGACAAGCAAGTGCTTGCACCATTACTGCCTCCACGGGCGACGAGTATCCCGGCCGAACTTCAAGAAGCTACACTCAGCGATGATGTACCTGCACTTCGTACGATTGTTTTGCAGAACGTGGCGTGGGTGTAGGATGAGTTACAAGTACGGTAGCGATCCCGAGGTGTTTGCACCTCGTAGGAAGCTCCTGTAGGCCCCACAATTGGGAAAACTCCCAACCCTTCACTATCACCGTAACTAGTGACCGCATACGCAAATGATTCATTCACGATATCCTCAAGGCACATTAGTTGCCTTGTTCTAAATTTACACTATGAAGGGGTGAGGAAGATGGTCACGGTTTTTTTTTTTTTTGACACGCAACTAGGGACACAATTACCTTCACGAGTTTATTTAGTAAAATTGCTATGCATATGTTATCCATTCACTCCGCAAACATCTCGCGCCTTCCCCACGCCCTATCTCTATTAACTTCTTCACCGCGTATGTTTACATTGATAACGCACGTAATACTGGAAAAATACAGGATTTGCAAAAATAAAAAAATTTTAGACTTCGCATTTGTGTCGGAGGTCTGTACATATATGGAAATCTAGTTCCTTAAACCACGTCCCAGTTCCTCGATATCCATATAGATGAAGAACACTAACACGTGCCGCGTTTGCATCACAGAGCTGCGTCATCACTGCGAGCTTCTACATCAGGTGGCGATTTATTTCATTTTGCATATAAATGAGGCACACCGTAATTATGGAAATGAAAGGCGCTTCCCCTTTTCGATTTCGTCTCGCGGTAATACCCGCAAAGATTCTCCCATTTATCGAGGTGCGAACAAGCAAATACCTGCGGAGTACGGAGCCAATATCTTCGCAAAAAAGAACAACAGGAACAAAAAGTAAGAAGGGCTGTCCGAGCGTTCAGTACGCAGTGATTATTATTTTGTTCTCGAGTCCACACAAGCTATATTTAAATCATTTTTCTTTGAACCAGTCACTAAAGGCGCTGACGTGTCCTTGAAAACATCTGCACTCAATGAACATAAAACTGGGGGAGGCAGAGGTATGAGTGCGGAGCTCAGCACGGAAGGTGCTGAAATCACGTTTCGTGTCAGTACCGTCGTCACCCTTTTTTTCCTTTGCATCATTTTCTTCTTCTCACCATCACTATTACTGGGAGCCCGGGTCAGTCACCCTTGTTACGTCTACATCAATAGTCGTAACGTTAGGTCACTGTAGCGTGAAGTGTTACGATGCATCAAGCAACGTCAAACTCATCCTACGCCAACTTGCTGGTATGACGACGTTCGAGCTCAACACGTGACTTGAGCTTGAACTTGAGTGACTTGAGCTTGAGGTGTGTCCCGTCTGACCTATAACGCCAGACGGGACACACCTGATTTCGCACCGCCATTCGCCCTCTCTTGTGGCAGTGGTGTATGATCGCGCTACTGTTGCGCTCCAAGCAAAGAGGTCATTTGGCCGAAACTTACCTTGCTATGCGCCAAATTTCTACTTCTGTAATTAGCTTGCTCAAATTACAACACACGTTTTTAAGGCCACAACGCATTCATTCAGTCTACCTTTATTACTCTAGAGAAATCTAGCCGTCATGGCGTTGACGATGTGCGAGTTAATGAGTGAGAAAACATTCATTTCTGAAAATTGGGGGAGGGTAAAGGAGGGTGTAAAGAAAACGGGCAAGGGCGGCCACTCAATTCCGGTAGGCCGCGTGCCATGGCCGCTGATCTAGCCCGTTCCACCAGTGTAGCCTGGTCCTTGAGCTGGCCGCTGCGCAGCACGCACTCCCACTGCTCGTAGGTTGGATGGGGAGTGAGGGGGGGGGGGGGGGGGGGTGTTGAGGGGTTAGTCGGGAACTGCGATACCAAGTGGAGTGTAGTTAATGGGGAGTTGCAGCGTGTGCAGTTTAGGGAGTAGGCGGACGGAGCGGAGATATGTGGTGTAGATGCTGGTGGGTATAGAGGCGGCGCCAGATCCGTGCGCCCGCGATGGGAAAAGAGGGGTGATGTGGTGGGTAGAGGCGGTGGGTCTGACGGTAGTGGGGTAGTATATCGGCGTAGGGGGGGGGGGGGGGGGGGGGTAAAGTCTGGAGGGTAAGGGTGCCTGGGGTTGATGGGTGGTTCAGCCCCTCCGGGAATGCCCGGTAGGTTAAGGCGCTGGCAGCGGCGTGAGCCACCTCATTCCCGGGAAGACATGAACGCCCTGGGATCCATACCATGCGGATGTCCGGTAAAGGGGGTCGTTGGGTGCGGGAGAGGTTGGTGATACGACTCATGGCGTAGCGACGGCAGGTGGATTGGGAATCAGTCAGGATGGTGATTTGCGTAGCAGGTGTGTGTGCAATGGTGAGTGCGATGGCCGCCTCCTCTGCAGTGTCAATAGATGTGGTGCATATGGTGGCCGTAGTGGTGGTGTTGCGTGAGTGCGTGAGTGCCTCGCATTCCGGAATTAATTCTATTCCAACACAGATCCAAATTTTCCTGTTTTTTTTTAAATTTAAATTCAGTTACTTTGCTTCTATTGTTGTTGCGCCATTAGCCTTGTGTGCTATTTCTTGGTTCCAACTCCAGATGCCCTACCTACTTAGTCAACTAATGCTTCGGCACTAAAACGTGCCCGTCGTTTGCTGCGTATACGATCGGTCCTTGCATCTGCGGAAGCTCGACCGATTTGATGCTCAGCGGCTGATAGTGAGCTTAAATTCTTTAGCATTCCGAAAATACTCACGGCAGGGCATATGAGGACGGTGTAATAAAAGCATGACTAGGTCAGCGGGCGTCATGAAGCAGCACATTGTGTCTGTGACCAAAGGAAGCAGTACACGTAGATACCATGAAGCACATAGCCAAAGTCTAGCTGCAAAACTAGCAGGTTCAACGCCTTTGCAGGCCAGCAAGTAGCTGTGAGTGGCTGTCGTCACAACGATCGTTTCGGCAATAGGGCTGCATTTTTTCGTACACATGAAGAAGCCGCACAAGTAAAATTTTCACAAAATGAGCGTTTGTCGTCAATGTATCTTATTCAAGTCATTCTCATCTTAGCATGTACGCAGCAGTTTTGTTTGTACTTCACCTTGAGGAATAATGGAGACGATAAGTCTTATGAAATAAGGTGTTGGCTGTGTGTCCTCTAAGAAATGTTTCGACGTGCTCGTGAGCCGTACTACTCCGAACAGGAAACACAGAGCGCCGCCTCCCGTTTGCTGACCGCACAAGTCATGTCCGTACCCAGTCGCTCTTTTGATACAGGCTGCCAACGTCATCGCGTACCCGAGTCGGGAACGGGCTCGCACTGGCGGGAATTGCTACATTTTCTATTCCGCCCGAACAGACGCGCACAAAAGGAGCGAAGCGACAAAAGGGAATAAAAAAAAAGATCGATGACTCACAAACAGCGGAGGGTGCGTTGGAATTCGGGCCACTGGTTTTGCCTTTGTTTCACCTCTTTTTGCATCGTCGACGTATGGAAAAATTTCGGCGGCACGCCTCCGTTCAGCGGAGTGTTTGCCCCGTTGCCTGCTAATGCCAGGGCCGCCTTCGAGGCGCCGATCGGTGGCGAGGAGCTCGTCTGTTAAGTGGCGCTCTGGCTTCACGGGACGCCGGGCCTCGGGGACGTGGACGGGCGTGCCTGGGCTCGGGCCGCGTCCCATTTCCCCTTTGGGCTGGAGCGTCGCGAGGTGAAGCGAGAAAGGAAATAGCCTCCGTGTTTGCTTGTGTTTTTCCTCCGCATCTTAGCTTCGCTGGCGCCGTCACCGAAATCTTTCGCATCACCCTTTCGCTCTGTCGACGTCGGAACCTGAAGCCGGTTTCTCGCCCGAAAAGGCCAAAGAGCCAGAGGCACCGAGACTTGCACTGTTTGCGGGGGCGCGCAGAACAGAAAGCGAACGGCATCGGCGTGGTGGTGTACAGCGGAGACGATAACAAGTGCGAAAGATAAAAACCGCGCCAACTCTAGAAGAGTGAAAAGAAAGCGCGCAAGCCGAGAAATCTAAGAACCTCCTCAAAACAGCTGCGAAGTGAGATGCAGAGAGTCGAAACAGAGAAAGATGGGCGAAAACTCCGGCTTCAGATGCTTTTGTGCTGTGCCGTGCTGGCTTGATTGTAGGCTCGGTGTGAGCGGAATGCGGCTTTCTCGGGGTTTTGGGACATGACGTCTGCAGAAGGGAAGAAAGAGAAGCCCCGAGCTCGTTATTTGGAGCCACCCTCGTCTTACGCGGTTCCCAGTGCGCCCTCGGCACAGGCGAGTCCCGATCGAAACCGGCCAAGGGACGTGCTCGCGCTTCCCTCGTCGTGCCAGGACACTGCCGTCCCTCTCGACCGATCAGGGCGATATTCTCTCCCGCCGCCTCTTTTCCCGACCGCTGCCTCCATCGCGTGCACGAACGGCCGACTCGTTTCGACCTGGCCCGCTGTCTTTTTTTTTTTTTTCTTTTTCATTTGTCGACGCCGCGGTTGACAAGCCAAGGAGAGCGGAGCGAAGCCAAAGTGGGCGATTTGTACCGTCCGACGCGCTCCCACGTATCCGACCAAAATTTGAGGGGAAGTGCTCTGCGCCCCGGCGGGGAAAAAAAGTAAACGGTGGTAGAGACGTCGATTTGCGATTTTTCGCCATCCGACCGAACGGAGACAGGAGGGAGCGTTTATATATTTGAGCCCTTCTCTTCCCGTCCTATTTTTTCTCGAATCGCTAGCGCATTCCGGCAAATGCCTTCATAATGTTGTATGCTACTCTTTTTTCCCGTCCTCAAGGACTTTTTAGTCTGAATTCAGCCTATATGTGTGGTAATGGGTTGCCTGCTGTCGGCTTTTTTTATTTAGTTGCACAAGCAATCACGAGATATCAGGAACCGTCACATAACCGGCAGTGTGCCTTTTGCGTTTTTGCACATTTATGCGTAAAAACCTTGCTCTGAATGAAGGTTCGGGGTGTGTGCATTGGTCATAAACAGCCCGGCACTCGTGTCTTGTTGAAGGCCTGTATTTACATAGGAACTTTACATGAAACTTCACCCCATTTCCTATATGAGGTAGCTGTTCGCGTAAAAACCTTGCTCTGAATGAAGGTTCGGGGTGTGTGCATTGGTCATAAACAGCCCGGCACTCGTGTCTTGTTGAAGGCCTGTATTTACATAGGAACTTTACATGGAACTTCACCCCATTTCCTATATGAGGTAGCTGTTCTATTGAGCCCCCTCCACTTCGTTTTGTCAGTAATGCACTCCGTGTTCAATTTGTCGTCTTGAACTCCACGTTTGTGTCCTGCCGCATTTCCTTTGGTGAGACTATTTTATTCTTTGTCGTTTAACTCCTAACCTGCATGTATGTATGTATGTATGTATGTATGTATGTATGTATGTATGTATGTATGTATGTATGTATGTATGTATGTATGTATGTATTTCCACATGATTACATACATATATACATGCATACATACATACATACATACATACATACATACATACATACATACATACATACATACATACATACATACATACATACATACATACATACATACATACATACATACATACATACATACATACATACATACATACATACATACATACACAAGGCCTTGGTAGTCTACAACGCCAAAGGAGCATAGGGGAATGCTTAGGCTTTTTTACTACGGTTAGTGGAGTTAACATTTTTAAATGTACGTAAGAAAAAAAGAAAGGAAGAAAAACACGCGTCCAGAGTGGGGACCGAGCCCACGCCTTCCGATCTGATCTCGGGTGCCTTATCAATTCGGCTATCTGTGCGACTGTGTTCTCCTTCACTTTCTGGGGTATTTATATTTACTACAACTGTATAGGACGCTTAAGGGTGGTAGCCAGCGCCACTATGACTACACGGGGAGAAGGGGGCCACATTCTTTTCAACCCCCGGGGCATGACTCGAACGTCTACAGCCTGTCATGAGCGGTCAAATGGCGGAAAACCCTCTTATGCTACCTTGGCATCAAGGCTGGCAGAACCGAGGCCCTCGCTAGGCTTTCGCAGAATTATAAGGTTAGGAAATGAGGGACTCGTTGAGGAAATACGGAAAGAAAAGCCGGCAGTCTACAACGCCAAAGGAGCATAGGAGAATACTTAGGCTTTTTTTCACTACGGTTAGTGGAGTTAACATTTTTAAATGTGTGTAAGAAAGAAAGAAAGGAAGAAAAACACGCGTCAAGAGTGGGGACCGAACCCACACCTTCCGATGTGATCTCGCATGCCTTACCAATTCGGCTAACTGGGTGACCGTGTTCTCTTCACTTTCTGGGGTATTTATATCCTGAACGCACGGCGAAACCTCTACACACCGACGTGTTTATTAATGCTCCTTAAGAAAAGCAGTTCTAGCAGCTTCCAGTCCGCATCCCTGTGCTCTGCAGCACAGCGCCTTTAGCCCATCCCAATGGGTATTTGTAAGAGACAAACCTATCATTTCCGTCGGAAAATGTACAATACTTTTTGCATAAGATCCGCTCATGTGCCAGACTCGACAATTGCCGCTGACTTGCCCGCAAACCGGAACCACGTTTTATGGGAACACCGATGGTGAGAAGATAAATGCAGAGCCCTAAACACTGTATGCCTTACTTTGCCTAAAAATACCCGACGGTTATTTGAACCGACAATGCAACAATACAGCGCAGCTGTATTGTCACATTACAATACTACGGCATTGCGCTGAGGCTGTTACATTGCGGTAATGATGCCATTATGATGCGATGATACTATGACATTGCAGAAATATTGCTACTATTATGTGATGATTATACAGCATTGCGGTCGCCGTCGTATTACAGCGACGCCCCTGCCATGTTAAAATACACCGAAACGTTATCTATGCGCACCTTTATCGCGTACTGTCCGCCGGCGTATTTGCAAACAAACGAATGAACAAACAAACAAACAAACAAACAAGGGAGCAAACAAACAAAAAACAAGGGAGTAAACAAAGAAGCAAGCAAACAAAAAGGCTAACTAAATAACTAACTAACTACCTCACTAAATAAATAAATAAATAACCAACAAACAAACAAACACGAACACCTCGCTCTATAGAATGCCTCGCTCTTCGAATACACGCGGGAAGAGTTTGCTTTGCCGCAAGGCGTTTTGAATTAAGGGCATCAAAAAATGTACATAAATCTGGCCTACTACAGCTCCACTGTAAATATGAACACTGATTTTGGTGGAGGGCTTGCCCCTTCGAACTGCTGCAAACCCGTGTCCTGGTTTCGCCGCTGGTCCCGACTCAGCCCTCAGCTGCCGTGTTACACCTCCAGCCCAACCACTCTGCTGTCTCCTGTAAAGCGTGCTTTGCCTGCTCAGCGCCCCTGTTAGAAGGGTATGCCAACTCTTTGAGTGAAGGAACAGGCTACAAAAGGTAGATTAGTAGTGAACAGTGCCAGGCAGCGCGATTAAAAAAAAGGGCATGGTTTTAAATATAAAACACGCGCCGTCGTTTTCCTTTCTGTATGCATTAGACAGCATGTCTTCAGAGCGACCTCTGACGTGCATACGAAATTTCACCTATCTACATTCCAGCCAGGAAATGAAGGTATTAACATTTTGGCGTAAATTAGAAAGTTACGACAGGTAGTGGCGAGAAGCGCTGCCGGGAAGGATAAATATTGTCTATTCATTTACCATGAGAATCGTGATGGCCCTCTGGCAGTGACACCGGGCGACCGACCACCTCCTGTTTTAAGCGAATTATCCAATTACTCTGTCTACTCGAAAAATGAACGAGTTCTGATGAAGATGATGCCTCATATCGTACATGCTTGTGCTCGGATGCATGAATGAACTTCCGCATCAAGCCGGCATACGAGTGTAGCCGATTAGATGATAAACGGGTTGACTTGCGTTAAGAGTGCTATCGCGGCTGTAACTTAAAATTAATTAATATGATGCTATTTATGGACTTGGGAGCCTTATGAACCGGGCAGACACTAACAAAAAGAGTTCGTCTGCTACGGTGGTAACGTGAACTTTTTAAGCCCTATCCTTGGACAGTTATAGCAGCGGTTATGTTTGCGCCAAAAAAATTCTGAGGCCCGTCCAAAACGATCAATGCTGATACAGGCTTTTTTTTTTTTTTTTGCTAATCATTGCAATGATGAATTTTCCTATTCGGTATCTTTCTTTAATGAAACGTAAGACACTTACAGACTAATTGGTCTTCATTTTGATATTGAATAGCATGAATTTGATTTTTTTTTTTTTGCTATTTACAAGTGCGAGTAGCGATTTCCTAAGTAGCTATTACAAATTAAAAAAAAATGCCACAGAAACGCGAACAACGGGTGGGGAATCTGTATGCAAGAATACATGTTATTGGGCTCCTCCCCCCTCTCCACCTGTTAGTCGTAAGGTCTATTTTTAGATTTTAGCTCGATTTGAATGTTTCGGTCCGTGAGCTGCTTAACTTTTACCTTCACAAACGAACCCACATTTCAGACGTCTCTCATTTTGCTGCGGTCAATTTTCGTCAGTTGTAAAATGAAAACGAAAGCAGCTTCCCTAGAGAAAGTAGCGGAGTTGTCTTTCCCTAGCAGAAAAGTACGACAGTATATGGAGCCGCTGCCTCTAGCGTCCTCCTGAATGTTTCGCGCTGACTCCGTGTTCACGTGCGAGAAACGCGCGATCGGACGAATGTTTTGTTTCCATCGTCTTTCAGTTTCGCGGTATTCGGGTCGAATGATCCGGGCTGCATGAATGCAGATCTGAGGCACAAACAACGATTCCCACACGCCGCCTCATCCGCCTGGCCCGGCGCCATCACGCACCGTGGAAGGAACGACGCGAAGTGTTCGCGGAATTTCTCACTCGCTGAAACGCGGCGCATTCTCGCCCTCTCTCCTCGGCAAGCGCACTGAACCGGAACTTGCACCTGTCAAGGCCACTTTTTTCTCTCCCCAGTTTGTTTAATGAAAAAAAAAAACGGCTCTGCTACAGCATACGGACAGGAACTCGTGGGTGCAAGCGGAAACGTAATGTGGGACAATTAATGTCGTTTTTCGCTGAAGGAGGAAGACAAAATACCACATTGGAAAACGCTGGGGCGTGGAGGGCGATTAAAAACAGGAAGTGCCATGGCGTTAAACCAGGGCAGGCACAGCATCAAGTAAGAACTCCTATGCATTATAATTTCCGGCCAAGTCGTCAAAACTTTCATCCGAACTGAGCGCGATAATGAATTATAATGCATGCTGTTTATTGATTTTGGGATTTTTTTTCTTCCTGTGAAATACAGTGATTTCCAGAACTGCAACATCTACTCTTCAGCTTTACTTTTGTTTACTGCGCTAGATTTCTTTTCGCATCCTTAAATGGAACCATAATAACAACATCTTCAACTATGTCATCCGGTATTTATTTATGAATAATATTCATTTCATTAAGTTGTTTGAGTGTAAGAGGCGATAAAGGTTTTTCCCCTCAACAGAATTCTTCTTTTTCTGCACTCCATAAATGTATTGAACTCTAGCACTTTTTTTTATTTTCTGAGGTATTGCGGTCTAGGTCAGGTAGCAGCTATTCCATTCCATTTCGGGGTTCGACGTCACATTGTACCAGCTGCGACAGTTCGTGGTGGAGTGGCTGATTGATTGATTGATTGATTGATTGATTGATTGATTGAGTGAGTGAGTGAGTGAGTGAGTGAGTGAGTGAGTGAGTGAGTGAGTGAGTGAGTGAGTGAGTGAGTGAGTGAGTGGCTGATTGAGTGAGTGAGTGAGTGAGTGAGTGAGTGAGTGAGTGAGTGAGTGAGTGAGTGAGTGGCTGATTGAGTGAGTGAGTGAGTGAGTGAGTGAGTGATTGAGTGAGTGAGTGAGTGAGTGAGTGAGTGAGTGAGTGAGTGAGTGAGTGAGTGAGTGAGTGAGTGAGTGAGTGGCTGATTGAGTGAGTGAGTGAGTGGCTGATTGAGTGAGTGAGTGAATGGCTGATTGATTGATTGAGTGAGTGAGTGAGTGAGTGAGTGAGTGAGTGAGTGAGTGAGTGAGTGAGTGAGTGAGTGAGTGAGTGAGTGAGTGAGTGAGTGAGTGAGTGGCTGATTGAGTGAGTGAGTGAGTGAGTGAGTGGCTGATTGAGTGAGTGAGTGAGTGAGTAAGTGGCTGATTGATTGAGTGAGTGAGTGAATGAGTGAGTGAAAGAGTGAGAGGCTGATTGAGTGAGTGGCTGATTGAGTGAGTGAGTGAGTGAGTGAGTGAGTGAGTGAGTGAGTGAGTGAGTGAGTGAGTGAGTGAGTGAGTGAGTGAGTGAGTGAGTGAGTGAGTGAGTGAGTGAGTGAGTGAGTGAGTGAGTGAGTGAGTGAGTGAGTGAGTGAGTGAGTGAGTGAGCGAGCGATATTTTCGTATGTGCGTTCGTATGTGCGTGTGTAAAAGAAAGGAAACAGCGTCAAGTACCACAAGTTTGAATAGCCTAATCACCTGCCATGTGTCTTCAGATGGCTATGAACTTGACGCAATGCTCACAAACACATACACATACACGAACAGCACTCCATTGACAAGAGTGTCAGCTGGAGTTCGGCGTGTATGACCGCGGTATTAATCGACGCAAATTCGAATCCGCAGACACACTGCAGCACTCCAAAATGAAGGATATCGTGAATTGACAGGTGTCCCGAAAGCTAAAACCTGTATATTAAAAACCAGAATTTGTAAGTAAATACTCTGAGGTATTGCAGTGTCGGTTACTTGATCTCGTGTTGCAGTCTCATTTGGTTTCGTACTTGCGCCAAGACATTAATTAAGCGCAGCTGTGAAGGTGTGCAGGTTTATTGCCTTCTGTTGCACAAATTCCGCTCGAGTAAAAAATAGCGAAGTTCGACACTTCGTAAGCGCGGTAACAGAACAAAATTATTTTTAGTTATTTATTCAGGGGATGCTACTGGACTTGTTACTCGCAATTCAGCCCACTACTGCACAGTCACGCCTTACTTTACTGACCAGTCCAGTAGCTGGAGTGCTGTGGCTTCGCAGTTTACCGTATTAGAAAGTGATAGCGACTTTCTGGCGACATTTTGCATACTAAGTAAATGGGGTATTCAGATAATATGAGATTCGAAAATAACGGCCGCCGATTCATAGCTAATCTGTCCTCATAGGTGTTCCCTGTGATCACCTGTTGCAAGAAAATTCGTAGACCTAGGAGGGGTAGCTTGGCATGCATATCACTTTTACGAAGCTGCTACCACCTTACAAAAACTCGGTTTATGTTGCAGCCTAGAAGGCGAAACAACCTTTTTTTTCTTTATTGGAAATACGCATTCTGCACAACCGTCTTTCATTCCTTCGGCGCTGGTAAAAACTGAGTGCATTTAGAGAGTGAGAGATAGATAGGTAGAGAGAGAGATAAGAGGGGGGGCAGGGCTGTTTATTTCTTTCACGTACTCACGCATCCGCGCCTACGGGACAACAAGAGCTTATTTCTGTTTTCAAAAACGTGCCCTTTTGCGGCCTTGTGTCCGCGCAACCGCTTGGCCGAAGTAAACGATGGCGTCGATTACGGCGCACGCCTGGCCAAGCACTTTTCAAGGCGCCAGCCACTAAAAGCGTGGACACACTCTCGGGGGCTTGCTTTTCCATGGTCCTGCTGCTTCTTCACTGTGGTGCCTTCCACAAGCCGCTGTCCGAGTTACCGCTAAAGTGTGTCTTGGCTCACGATGGAACCTAAGTTTCTTTCTCGAGATTCTGTGGTCGTGCCCCCAACCAGTGATTTGCGCGCCGATTCTAAGTTCATTTGGTTCTTTCTTCTTTCACGTTACATTTCTAACGAGAGGACTCTGCCCTCCAATGCGAGAGCTTTTTGTAACGTAACAAGTCTTCCACAGACACGACCAAACAAAAAGGAATGCGCAAAAAGGGATCGCCGTCAGTCAAAACTTTATTAGCTGCTGTTGGCTCTACTCTCTTACGCGTACGTGCTTTGTCTTTGCGTATTGCTTTATCATTTTTCACCAAAACAGGCACAACATCAAAAGTTCACACAGCTTAGGCTAAACCATACGAAAAAGCAAAGCGGAAACATGAAAGAGTAAAGCATGAAAATACTTTTTTCCGCTTTCCTTGTGCTCTCTTCTGGGCGTATGACTGGAGGAAGAAACTCGGGTCTACTGTGGCCATCAACCGCATTCGGTTCTTATCAGAAAAGTAAAAGTGAAAGCGAACGGAGATGTTCCTGTGGTTCCCGGACTCCGCAGGAATCTGCAGTTTGCGGAAATAGTAAGAGGAAGGTAAATGCGCGAGGCGTCCTCCCGGAAAACTTCTTTTTGGGACAACGAACTGATCGCAAAGCCATAACCCTCATGGCAACGGCCATTATTACGACGAAACTGCCTCCGCAGTGACCGAACTGCTGCACCCACAGAAGTAGTTCAAATCTCCGCAAGCTCGGCCCTGCAAGTGCGTGTAAAAATCGGTACGCTGCAGGCTCAAGATCATGCGCGCACACACAAAAATGCCTCATCTGTATATGAGTTTAAAAAGTCATAAAGGCAGGATGTGGGCTCATGGAAAGGAACAGTATATGGTGGTCGTAAAAAGCTTCCTGCGTCCGCCCCCACCTTCCCCCCTGGAGCAACTGGTGGGGAAACATTCACAGACCCAAGGCCGCTGCAGGGTTGTCTTCGAAATGGTCTGGAACAAGAATTTAGCTACCACACAAATTGGGAATACGGCAACGGATCCAGCCGTTTTTTATCTCTCCTGGCCCACAATTTTTATACCTACACGGGTAAAGGAATAAAGTAAAGCCCTTACGAACTGAACGCGATGGGCAGTTAGATTTAGACTGGAAGCTACCGTGATCGCAGTCCTCAAAAGCAGATTTTTTATTGCAGGCGTAAGCACGTTTTGTGCCGAACTAGCCTTCCCTATCAACAGCAGAAAAAAAAAGGGGAAACAGGAAGCCATAGCACCCGACCGGTGAGTCGTCGTTTTTCCGCTGATCGTTGGGCAGTCGCCATTTCCGAGCTTGCGTGTTTCGTTCTTGTGTGGTTGCAATATAAACGTGCTTCGTGTCGTGTTTTCGCTCAGTTTTCAGCGATGCTTGTTTCGTTTTATTTTGCCCGAGGTGGTTCTTTGTGGCTAACATGTGTAAACACTAGTGGGGGGATGTTTAACTTCGGGCAACTTCGGTTTTGATGCGGATGGAATGCAGGAAGCAGTTGGCGTTCCGTTGGAAGTGCATGAATGTTTTGACTGCACGGGGCTGAAACATCGTTCCAATAGCTTGCGACTACAAAGGAAAAGGGAGAAAAATCAAATTAAAAAGCAAAAAATAATGGTTATGGAAACCTGAGCAAGATACGAGATAAGTGTTATAGGGGTGGCTAAACGTCGCATGGTGGAATGCCATCATGCAATTTTCCTCCTAGCTGTCCACTCTACACGCTAACAGAGTAAAAAATAATCACAGGCCTAGAGATTCCAGTAAAGGCTGTAGTAGAGACAAACTTCGCATGTGAGCCAAGTTTGATCGAATTATTATTATTATTGTCGGAGTTCTTTTATTATTATTATTATTGTCGGTACTGTCGGAGTTCTTTTCGACAGTACCCTCTCTTTTTCTTCTCATATTAGGCTCATCACCCGGCGAGCGCTCCGAATTCTTGGAAATGTGTGTCGGATTACAAAGGAATTCTCTTCTCCAGATCCATTTCTAATGCTATACAATGCAATATGTATCCCCCAGTTAGAATATGCTTCTGTTGCCTGGAACGGCATCTCCAAATCTAGTAGTGAATTAATAGAACGTGTGCAGAAGAAGTTTTTATCCATATTTAAGCACCGTCATCACAATCACAGTCCGGGTCCTGATTCTGACTTACCCATAGTTCCTTCCATTCCTTCGTTGACCTGCAGACGTATGCGTGCAGACCTTACATTTCTTCACAAAGTTGTTCATGGTGACCTTTCTTGCGCGGACCTGCTTAACTGTTTAGAGTTTAGTGTTCCACAGAGGCCCACCAGGTCGCATCGCCCTTTCTTGACCGCTGCGCGCAACTCCAATCATTCTCCAGTGCGCAGAATACAGAATTGCTACAACCGCTTCTCTGAACGCCTTGACATCTTTCAAAGCTCCTTTACAATTTACCGTACTGCGCTGTTGAACACAGTATGTTAAACATCTATGATATCTCTGTCGTTCGTTTTTCTTTTTTTTTTATTGCTGAAATTTGGTTTCTCTTCGGTTCTGTTTAATCAATATAGTTGCCTGTTTTTGAAACTGTTTACTTATCATGCTTGTCTTATCATTTGTCTCTATACTCTTGTCATTGTTTTTGTCGTCTTACTGTCAAACTTTGTTCTCTGCTTGTTGTGTATTCATTACAATAAGCTGAGCCACAAAGGCATCTTCTTTTTTCTTTTTTACCTGTACCCAGGCTCCGCCTGTGCTTTATTTTTGTAATTTTCGCTACTTCAATATGTGTGTGTCTTGTCGCTTGTTTGTTTCTTGCAATATGTTTCTTGTATTTTGTTTTCATATAACTATCCGTGCGCCAGCACTCAGGCCTCTGGCTGTTCCTGGGCACGTAAATAAACATGATTGATTGATTGATTGATTATTATTATTATTATTATTATTATTATTATTATTATTATTATTATTATTATTATTATTATTATTATTATTATTATTATTATTATTATTATTATTTGGGTGGCCGCGACACACAAGCAACACAATGAAAATTCAATTATTTACTAAGTTTTGCGAATACCATATTAAAGATGCGCCATTAAAAAAAAGGGGGGTGGGCAAAGAAAGCAGGAACCAATGACAACGAAAGTTCCTATTCAATAATTTATTGATTGATTATGAGGTTTAACCCGCCGACGCTACACGGGCGATGATGTGCGCCGTAGTGGAGTGCAGCGCTCCCGATTAATTTTGATCACTTGGGGATCTTTAAGGGTCGCCGAAATCTCGAACACACGGGTGTTTTCGCTTTTCGCCTCCATCAGAACACTACAGTGATACCTCATTAACTCGAACTCGCTTATCTGAAAAAATCGGCTAAGTCGAAATTTTCCGAGACACCGCGAACCGTTTCCTATACGCCCCATGCATTCGTTGCCCTTTATTTAGAAGTATTTTTGGGCCAAACTCCGGATATCTCGAAATAATGACTGAGAGCGAAACGAAAATTTCGCCGCCGCGGACCGTTTCACAAGATTCGCGCGATGCTGCCGCGTCTCGAAATATTTCCCGGTTTTTACTACTTCGAGTTAACGATGAGGTATTACTGTATTTGAGAATTAGCAGTCCAACAATGAACCGAGCTAAAGGAAAGCAGCAGTTTTAGCACGCGCTCTGCACATGGAGACACCGCCTAAAGACGCATGAGTGAATGAAAGTTTATTGAAGCAAACGGTGGTGGCTCAGCCGTCACTAGGTGGGACTGGTTGGAAACAGTTTAGGTACCCTCGAGCCTTGGCTGCAACTCTGGCCCGGATAACGAGAGAGACCTGCTCAGTGTGCCTTCCCCCTGCTCGACAGAAGGGATGGGGAATGGGTAAGAGAGGGTGTGTTGGCAAGCGCTCACCATGTGGTCGGTGGTAATGGGAGAAGGACAGAAGTATAGTTGAAGGGGTATAGGGCAGGGGAATGGAGGACGAGTACCTCCGCGTCAGTGAATTGAACCTCTGGTATTGTGCCTGGCATAAGCAGAGCGCCGTAGACAATGGAGAGTCGCGGCGGATAATCAATTATTCAGTCAATCAGTTTATTTCCGAGAAATACAGTGTGAACACTCTAAATACTGCAGTTAGCTGTTGAACAGACAACCTGGGCTGACAATTGGAAGAACGTAACGGAGGAAGTGTACAATAACAAGAGAGTTTTTTTATCCTCTTATACCCCGCCAATTCAAGCAAACTAGTGAAAAAGTAGCGCTCCAAATTCTCGGATAAAGTCGAGAAAATGTCAAAAATATACCGCGAGATTCCGGTACCGAATGAATATTCCTTGTCATAAGACTATGCAGTGTCCGCAACATCGAAATGCCACGACACTGGTGTCCAATTATTATGATTCCTAGGTGCCTTAAACGTTCACACTCCAGACAGAAAAATAGGTACAATTCATTTAAGTACATCAGAGTGCACTCATTGGCGGCAGAACACGCAATAAATTTGGTTAGAAAAATAAGTGACGTTTATGAAGTAAGATGTTCGGATAGTTTGAGCCATTTATTGGCTCTGTTTAGCGACTTTTCCTTTTCAAAGTTTGGGAGTGACAGCCGCTGCTCGGGCAGCTGAATTGTGTTTTGGACTCGCCATTCGTACTTTTTTTCTTTTCGCTGCAATACTTGACACACAGCGCTCCAGCCGACGTCTTCCAATGCTACCCCAAAGATAAGTAAAGGAGCAAGTGCATTGTGACACGATAGCAGTAAATTGCCGCCGCACACATCCTCATTAAAAACACCGGCCAATGCTTGCTGCGGCTGGACGGAAGAAGAAAAACTGTCAGCCACCTGCATTAGAGGCGAACGTGCCTGCACCCAACAGAGTACGGTAAGAAAATCGCGCTGCCAGAGGCCGTCAGCGCTTTTAGACGACGCCTCAGGCCTATGGCCTCCACGCTAAGGGTGTCCGCTGGGCTACTACGAGGAAAGATATTGAACAAGAGGAAATTTCTGTAAAACACGTAAAATCACGGCGGCCGTCGTTTTTACACGTTGTACAGACTTCGCCTCCAGGTCCCTTGCCGCACCAGCCCAGGCGTGTGCGCCCAATGAGACGATTCACATCCACTTACCATCACCTGCCCCCGATCCGCGACAAGAATGAACTGTTTGCCCCGGCAGGGACACGCGCATGCACGCACACACGCGTAGAAAGCAACAAGACCTGTCACCCTCTTGTCATCCACTCATTTCCTGCACCCGGGGTTACTTTCTTTAAGGGATCTGTCGCGCCTACTATTGCTGCCTGCAGATTTTGTTGGCCTGGACAACCCGGTGGCCCGCTATTTAAGCTCTCACCTGTTTTAGTCAGTTTTAATATACTTCCTATGTTTACGTCTACGCTACTATTTTTCTTTGAAATCGCTCGATTTCAGCATTGCCCTCCAGCCTACAGCGATAAACAAATACACTTAGCTCATTACGTTGTTGCTGCGCATCTTGTTTCTGATTACTAACGCCCGCGGCTGCGTCGTGCTGTTGAGCTCGACTCGGGTTCGATCCGGCCGCGGAGGTCGTTTGTATGACGGATGCAAAAAACGGAAACCTCTTTGTGTCAAGATTTCGGAGCCCGTTAAATATTTTCCCAGGTAGTTCAAAACATTCCTCAGCCTCTACTTCCACGCTGCTCATAGCCCAAGTGCAGTTTCAGCATGTAACCTCTAGACCCCGTGAAAATAATTTTGAATGTCCACAGCTCAAGTTGTAACCCACTGCCCTCCACATAACTCCCGCAGCTAGCGTTGTAGGTGTTCTTGTAAAACAATCTTTCGATGTAATTCAAAATGTCGCGCCAATTCTCAACCAACAGCTGTCTTGCATGAGCATTCTACAGCGGCGGGTCTGCTCCATACACCAACCAAGACCACTTGCCCGGTCCAGGCTCTGTGCCGAGAACCATTCAAATTGAGCAGCTTCCGGCTTATGTTGAAGACGGCGAATATGGTACGTAAATGCAGGTGCCTACCTCCTCGGGGACACACATCCACTATGTTGGTTCATGCAACCGCAGAGCCCCACTCTCCAACCCTCTCTTAAAATGGGAGTAAATTAAAGTCCTCCTCCTCCTCTTTCTCGTCCGCCTCCGATATCTTGAAAATATTCTAAAATCTCTTGCAAAGGGGCATTTGTTGCATTTCGCCTTAATTAGAAAGAGAGCCTCCGCCACCGAAAATCAAATGCGCATTCTCGTTGCTCAATACCCCAACACCATTTCGACAACGCCACGTCGCGGTGAGTTTGCTTGTGTCTATGTGCGTGCGTGCGTGCGTGCGTTCGTGAGCGTGCGAACGTGCGTTTATGTTACTACGGGAATAGGATCAACATAAAATGGTGAAGGACGCTCACACTAACGTGTAATACTTAAAGGGAGCGAAGCTGTACGCAACCTTCACGACCATCACGATGGTCTAAGTCCACGATTGCGGCCGATTTGCTTCATCTGAATTCGCTGCCGCAATAACCTTTACTCCATCATTGTTGCTATAAGTGGGAGCTTATACTTCATTTTTCGGGGAGCGATGATCCTGGAGCATCACCTTGGGGGAGCGTACGCTTTGACGTGTCCTCCTCGTTCCATGCAAGTGTTGCCACGATTGAGGCGGAAGCTGAAGTTTTTTTGTTTTTTTTTTTTTTCGCCAATGTCGGCCAATTTCCCTAAGTGGGTACGCGTGGCTTGACAAACGTGCGCCGGGGACGCTGGGCGGTCATAGCAGGGCACGCGCACACGAGCGCTCGGCATTTTCTTGGTATTTTAACTGCGGACACGAGAAATTACGATTTGCTTCACAGCTTCGCTGTTAAAACCCCAAACGCAGGTCCACAGGACCACTTAGAACAAAGGTATTTTCACGGCTTCACGTAATGTACCAGTAAAACACTATAGTTTGAAACAAATCAAAGAAAACCAAAGGGAATGAACAGTATGAAATGTTTTTAAGGATGTGTCTCTTTCGTGCGGGCTAATGGGACCCAGGCGCTGAATGAAATTTAGCAGATTAAAGAGAAAAAATGTTTACATGCTCGACATTTGGTTATTTGTTTCTTACATTAAAATTGATTTGTTGCAGGAGAGGTCCCATAGTGCGCATTAAAAAATGCGCAGAATTCTATTATAAAATGAGAGAAAACCTTCGTTTCGGCCTCACGATCAGCCTAATATGATTATTGTCCTCCGTCACGGGTTTTAGAATTCTTGAAATTCGGGGGTAAAAACTTTGATCTGATTTTGAATGTGTCCACGCGGGGACAAACTGGTTTTTGTTGCAAACTTTTTTAAACACGGTTTTTATTTCCATAAAGAAGATACAGTAGAATCGCGATAAACGGAAATCGCTTAAACGGAATTGCCGCTTAAACGGAACAGTAGCCTGTAAGTTGGTTGGTTTTGTATGCAAATAACGTAAAAAAACTCGGTAATTCGAACTAAAATTTCCGCGTCACCGTGTAAACGGAACCAGAAACGGAACTTCTTGTGAAACCCATTGGCATCAGAATCAGCTTTTTACTGTTCCGGCTGCTGCGTTTTTTTTTTTTCTTCCTCCATGTTTTTTTAGCCTCGTTGACCTCGTGAGCCTCGTCTCGTTAGTGGTCAGCCATGTTAGCGCAACGAATGCAACATCGCAGTTCTTGTTCCAGTCGTTCGGTCTCGATTCAAGACGCCGAGGTTACAGGGCTCAGGTCCTGCCACCTCGTTCATGCCACCGTGGTGCTATTCGCGCTTCATTATCGCGTTGCTGTCTTCTAAATTGGGTGGCTCGTAAGCACTCGCGAAGTTGAGGCCTCTGGCCTCCGTGAATTGCAAGGACTCGAACAAAAATAATTGATGCATTTTTAGTGAACAGCGACTCATTGTTGCCAAATCAACTTTGTGAATGCTGTGCCTAAACCTCTTGTAGTTTTCTTGCTTTCTGAAAAACAATCAGCTACATTCCCCTTCTAGTGCTTAGTATTCCATGAAATGGTATTAAGAGTGTGTACCCACATAAATGTGCACTTTCACACATCTATCTCAGTAAACGGAACTCCTGTTAAACGGAATTAATTTTTTTGGTCATTTGACGTTCCATTTATCGAGAGTCTACTGTGATACAATCCAGTACCATTAATATATTTTAGCATGCAAAATGCTTGTTTAGAATTACTCCATAAAGAAAATCTGGTAGCCGGGCGAAAACGAGGTTTCTGAACTGAGATAATTTCTGCCTGCCTTTTGGAAAAGTAGCTGCCTGTGACTGAAAGGCTTTTGAATTTGTAATCGGAATTTCATCAGTGTTCAAAGTTTCACCATAAAATGTCGGGCAATTCATTTTTGTTGATAGCATAGTTGCAACAAAGTGATCGTCTTTGACGAAAAGGACGTTTATGCGAAACAGCCAGCAAAGACGTGGAGAGCCTACTGGCTTCTTGTGCTCGTTACTTACTGAATTCACAAATTGGCACGGTTTGAAGCTTTCACTACTAGAGTGATTTTGTGCCATAATATCGGTTGTCAACAAGGTTTTATTCGTCGCCCTACTCCCGTTTTCGGGTTGGCGCCTTGAAAAAATTACTTACGGCGTACCTGAAACGCGAACCCATATATCTTTTGTGTTCCGTAAAATAATCGTTTTGATTCGCAACTGTTCTAACAAGACCATTGTCAGCCTAGTATCACCGTCAAATTGAGGAACCTCTATCCGCACATTTGCAATTATTGCTGTTTGATACTGGTTTCCTAACTGCCTCTTCTTGCAAATCTCCTATCCGCGCTATGCTCACTGGAAACAGGACGGACCCACGGAAGCAAATCACCGCAATTTCTCGGCGAGCTCCGCGCGTAATCCTTTTGCGAGCCGCTTTTCTGGGCACGTGCGCCACTCAACAACTTACGCGGTTCAAGGGCGCAGAGCACTCGTTCGCCTTCTTCGCGGGGCACGGTGCACGTATATCTCCACCGCATGTTGGCCTACAGTGGCGCGCATGCAGAGAGGCAGCGATGCCGGCCAGAGGCGCTAAGCGGCCGCGGGGCCCGGCCGGGTAAATATTTGCAGCGCAGCATCCGCCCCCTCCCCGAGGTCCGCCGCTATCCCGGCAGGCCACGTCTTCACTGGGCGCAGCGGCGTAACGATGTTTATTGGGCTCGCCGGGCCGCTGCCTGCAGCGTGTGACCGATCGAGCGGCTCGCTCTGCACGAAGCCCGGCCCGCTGCGGGGGAGGCTATTTTAATTTGGAGCCTTCATAGGGAAGAAGCAGTCCCCATTCTCTTCCCTCGGGCGGCCATGCCCGTGCGCCTCGTTAAACATAAACACGCTCTAAGACGATCGCCGAACGAGCTGCGAGCGCACCTGAAAGCCCACGCGCAGGTTTCCTATCACAGGCATATACCTTTTTTTTTTACTCTCTTCGTGTTCATTTTCTTGTCCAGCCCTTACGTTAATGGTGATAGGTGCGCTCAGCGTGCCGGGCGGCCAGAGGTGCATTAGGGCCCGCAGGAAGATTCCGCCTTTGATAGCCGCTATGGCAGCTTTGTAGTTTGTTTTTTTATTCTTGGACCTAGAGTCCCTCTTGCTGGTTGAGGCAATGATGGAGTCAGACCCGTCCCCTTAGAGAGGGCACAGCACATATGGGGGAGCCACGAACAGCAGTAATGAAAATTACTGCTCGAATTTTCGCACGTGCGTTTCTGGTGAGAAATATTTCATGTTTTTTTTTTTGTTTTTCGTGTCCGCCAGTTCTGAGTCCTGTCGGGCTCTGGCACCCGGTGTTGTTTCATGCGCGCGTGTGCAGGATGGAAATTCACTGCAGCGTATTATTAAGCACCGTACCTTTGACGCAGCTTATATTGAGCGCAATACCACCCGGCGTTCGAACCCTGGTACCGTTTTCACACCGTCCCCCTGTCCACAAAACCATAATAGCTGATGTTGTCTCGCTCAGTCGGCGCTTGGTACAGCGTCGTCTTTCCGGCCGTGTGATAGTCAAGCTCCCTTTTCGCAGATGTGGCGTATTTGGTGTCCGCGTCTGTAGTATAGTAAACACAAGCGCGTGTTATGGAAAACCTACGCTTCCCCACCGCTGCTCAGATACACACCTGGTTCCAGCGAGCTGTGTTTTGAAATCGCGAAAAAAAAAACAGACGCACAAAAACGCCCAGCTGATTTCGATGACTGGCTCTCTCGTTCCGCATAAACAACTGTCCAAAAAAGCAAGAGCGCCTCACGTTTCAAAGACGCGTGGAGCCTCTTGATGGCTCCATCAAGTTAACGCAAAATACGGGGATAACAAGCTTAATGTCTCATAATGTGGATTTTTTAGCTGACTAATGAAAGAAAGTGGAAAAACGTAGATAAAAAAAACCAAGTTGTGTGTACGTCATTATAAGGGTTGCCGGTAAATAACCACGCCGGAAGAGGAACAAAAGATATGTAGACGGTGGACGTTAAAATAGCACCGCTAGAGGCAGTACAAATGCGCCAACCTGTCGCTCGAAGAAGCCCAAGACAGGTGGGCGCCTCATCGTGAGTCATCGCATAACGTAAAACAGAGAGAATGTGAAACAAAGTAAATCATGTGCCTCGCTACTGATGATGCGTCACCATGCATCGCCACTGATGATTTCGCTTTTAAGTCGTCTTAGGGATAACATAAGAAGCCCTAGATTTTTTTTTTTTTTTGGGGGGGGGGGGATTCCTTACGTTCTTAGGAAATCTCATGGCTCACCTTCACCACTATGCATTCGAGTAACTGATCTACATCACAGACTTATCGAACTCGGTGAATGATAGCCACGTGCATGCAATCAGCCTAAAAAATGTAGTCTGCTCGGTGGCAGTCTGCAACGCAGAGCGTCGTGCTTGTATTGCGTGATGCCACAACGCAGACCGAACTTTTGAGTCATTAATGTGCTCGACATCGCCATTCGCCGAAATTTTCTTTTTGGCCGCATGGACTGGTCAATACAGCGCGTTGCAGTGAAGCTGAACCACAAGATTGTCAGTTTGGCGTTTACAATGGCGTCTCTTTTGTCTATTCTGGGATACAGCTCAGTAATGTTCCCACACACGCACAGTAAAAAAAAGGTGATATAATATCCTTGGAGGTTTTTGTGGGTCTTATACACGAGCATATTTCATCGCTATATCTGATTCGAAGAACACTCTCCTCTAGAGTACAAGTTTTCGCCGACAGTAGTTACAGAACCAGCTGCTGTGGCAATATAAATGCTGCGCTGGACAACAACCAAAATAAACATGAACGTGCCGAATTAAGCTGGCAGTATGACGGTGATGGCACTTCAGTTTACTTCTATAGTATACCACTCCCCCACGTGGCGTTCAATCAAGCAATATTAGGTGCCCCCTTCAGAAGACGAAGTCTGCCCTACCGAAGGACCTCTGGGGCCGCGATGTGCAGTAAGTGGGCATTACATCGCTACAGCCAGCTTTCTGGATGTTTTATCTCTTTTTTCCCCACTTCAGGGCTGTACGTTCTGTTATGTCTTCCTTCACTGAGAACCGCAGCTCGTGTTGCTGGGTTGTGCTGTTCTTCCATACAGCCGATATTAACTACTCCCTTGCATTGTCGTCTCCGAAGCTGCCAGAGACCAGTGACAAAACAGTTACGCCAACACAATCCGCAAGAAACCTGCCATCCGTGATGCGACCGGTCCGCATTCTGGGTATTGGGCTTTGCTTCCCGTGCCTAGTGGTTTTCTAGAAGCAGGGGACCGAAGGCCGGAAATACTGCGGCCTCTGCAGAGCCAATATATCACTCGTTGGTGCCCTTCTCTATTGGCGATTTCTGCGCGCCTCATCGCGAACAAACTCGCTGACGCAATAGTTTCTTCTCCGCTACGAGTGCCTCTTTGCTGACTGTGAAAATTGCTCTGAGTCGTCTTTCCCGGCGAGCCAATATCACTGCCGCCCATTGCTTCCCTAATTAAAAGCATTTTGAATCACGAACGGCAGTTGTAGTAAGTGCTGATTTCGCCGATAATTTCTAGCGTATTACTGCACGGCTCTTTTGGTGCACAGATATGCTATCGTCGTATTTTGGGTTTTCTTTCCCTTCCTTTTTTTTTTTTTTTGTGGTTCATCTGGTGTGTTGTATGGACGGATCCCGTGATTGGTTCGGGCTTACGGCTGCCACGCACCAATAATTTGGTAGACTAATCCTACTTGTAACAGTCAATGTTGGAACCATGAGCTTTTTTATTCGGAGTAATGTTAAGCGCGCAGTCCATACAAAACCGCAAAGATATGCGAAGAAAGTCATTATCTAACCTCAAGCCTATATTTAATTATAAAAGAGGAAGTCATGCATGGCTCGCAATCATATCTGAACGATAAATACGGGGAAATACACAAACTGTGTATTTTTTTTGTGCGTGCCTGGTGCGGTTAAACTACGTTCCCGGACAGCTTTGGCAGGGGAGTTGATTTTCTAGAACTTTTTCAACTGGGGCGAGCTCCTGCGGAACCAAAGCGTGTTCATTTAAACGTTACCACTGAACCACATGGGACCATTTTTCAGCAAGTATTTACAACTTAGGCCATGTTAGAGGATCGATAAGTATGGGAAAACTTTGTATTGTGTTGTACATGCCGTACTTGTGCTAACGCCTGTTGAACTCTTGACCAAGCCCGATTGTAAAACGGTTCTCACAAAATGACAAGTGTTCTGGTTGCTGCTCGTGGACTCCTAGAATGTTCACACAACTCGACAACTAAGGGCTGAATTGCACTGGCTGGGGCTGTGGCAGATTTCGTTTATTGGGAACGTGCTTTTTGCGTGTCCAGACGAATTCTGCTCACTTTCGGTTCTTGTCTACATTTAAGCTCCGCTACACAACCACTGAAGGTCGGTATATTTTAAATCAATGACCGTTGTTACGAATCGGCCAGCAACACGTGTTTTTCCGCATCAGCGACCACGTGGGAATCGACCATGTGCGCCCACGTGTCGGTGAATCGTACTTTCGTGTCTCGACATGCCGGGTCAGTCACCTCGCTTGGCAACGTGATTCCGGAAGCTGCCAGCGCCACACCCTTCAGGCACCTGCGCGTCGCCTTGACCTTCCCGGCTCAGACGTTTCGCTATCGGCACGATCAGCAGTTGATAGCGCGACCCCGGCACCTTTCAAGGACACTCTCTCCCCCCCTCTCGGACGCCATGTGGGACGAAGCCATGGGTGACTCACCAACTATGAACAGAGTGTGTGCGTGTCTGTGATTTCGTGGCGTGTTACTCTTGGGGGCGTTTTTTGGGTATAAATAGAGGCAGCACAAACGTTGAAAATCATTCCTGCCTGAGCAGCGAATCCATGCGGTCGCTCTGCTCTAGTCCTGTATTGTAATCTCGCCCGTCGGGGCATTGTATGTTTTTTTGGCTTCGGCTCACCTCTCGCTATGAAGTAAACAGTTACGTTACCCTACTGCTCTGGACTTCTTCACGGCTGCAACACCGGCTGGCCGCTCGCTTCCTACACGCTACCCATCGTATGTTGGAGGCCACGGAGAAAAGATCGGGTGCCCCCGCCCGGTCGCAACAACTGGTGGCAGCGGTGGGATGACAACTTCATGACACCTGGAGCCAGCGGTGCGAGACCCAACACCACGGACGTCAAGGCGGCTTCGGACTTCGCAGAATTCACGGCGGTCAAGGGTGAGTGCGGGACTTTTCTTCACTGAGTTTTACCAGGCTTCTGAGGATAGCTGGTAGTGCGTCTGTTTTTGTCGCGTGGGTTATTCGCGCAAAACATTTTTGGGAGCAGTGGGAAAGCAGTACTCTAGACCGGCCATGAATTTGAAGGCGTTGAAAAAACCGCAGTTGTTGGAGCTTGCAAAAGAGTTGCGCTTGGATGTTACGGACGCGCTGAGAGAGCCAGAGCTGATACAGGCTATACTCGCTGTCGGGGCTGACGATGAGGAGCTGTCGGAATGCATTGAGCTGTTCAATGGCAGGGAGACCGCGAAACGTCAGGCCGCCGAGGCGGAGGCTGAGCGCAAGCGTGAGCAGCTCGAGAGACGGAAACAGGCACGCGTGGAACGGAAGCGAGAACATGAGAAATTTTTACGAGAACACGAGGAAAAGATGCGATGGTATGACCTCGAGCTCGAGCGCCTCGACCGGGAACTAAAGGAGGGTAAGGCACTAGAGCACGAGACTCAACTCTTGCGCGAAAAAGCGAAGCTCAAAAAGCCTGAGTTTGAATTGTTGCTTGAAAAAGACCTCGTTGTCGTGGATAGAGAAACTGGCCACGGTAACGAAAAGAGAGCAGCAGCCGCTCGGGAGCGCGAGTCGGAGGCGACGGTTGCGGCCCAGCAGCGCGGCGAGGTGGCTGAGAGAGAGAGCGGAGATGTGTCTGTGTTGGTTTCGGAAATCTCGGCAAAGTGTACAGGTGGTTCAAATTCGCGGGAGGCCTTGGGAACGGCTACCGGTCTGAACATGAACACTTCGCGAGATAGCGAGGTTTCGCTGGAGTGCGTAAACCATGAGGCTACCGAAAGGCAACACGAGTCCGCTGAAACGGAGGTTGTTTCTTCGGACGGCGGCAGTTCAGAAGAGACCTACGTTGTGGCAAAGCCTGCTACCGAGGCAGCGAATGGTTTGCACGGCTCAGTTGGGAGTAATCACGATCTCGCCACTGAGCCAGCCGATTCTGTTCTTTCACCAGCTCAGGTAACCGAATTCGAGCGAAGACCAGCCGAGTTCGTAGAGATTCCGGCAACGCGGGCTGAGCCGTCTTTTGAGACAGGGCAGCCTAGTTGTAGTGTAGTTCCGGCAGTGAGAAAGGAGAACGGAAACACGCTTCGGTCTTCGCGTGCCGAGGTTGTCGCTGAAAGTGCGAGGGACGACGAGGTAGTGACTGTTGGGAACTGCAAGGTGTCTAATGGGGTCGTCGTGCCCGTTTCACTCCCAGCTGATGTTCCCGACGATAGGCCATCATCAGCTGAGCTAGTTGAGGTTCCGGTGTCGCCTGTGGCTGAACCGAAGTCGGGAACCGACCAGCCTAGAGGAGAGAACGCAAACGCGTTCCGGCGTTTGCTTGCCGAACGCGTTCGTAAAAAGGCGAGCAACGAGGAGGTAGCAAAAACTTCAGCGCGTAATTGTGGCGCGTGTTTCAGTGCGAACAAAGCCGTAAGCTCGCATCGCGCCGAGGGAACGCCGCCTAGAAGCAGTGCGCGCATAACGTACGAACGGGGGAAAATCCCGCTCGCTCCTCCGCGCGCTCGACCTTTGTCGAACAAGACGACCGGTGTCATGTCACGCGGTCACAGCAGCGTTGAGAGAACGGCTGCAACTAAAGTGCGGTATAGGAAGGGAAAAGCTCGGGGCATTGACGAGAGCTCAAATCGCAGCTCTCGGCGCGAGAAGTGGCCTGTTGACGCCTGACTTTCTCAAATTTCTTTGTTTTTCCTGAATCAGGTTTCGCCCTTTACGATTACGTTTTTTTTGTGTGTATGGGACATTTCCAATCACGCGAAATGTCACCTTTCAAGTTTGTGCACTTGTCTAAAGTACTGCTGGGCTAAAAATATAACTAGTGTAGTTAGTTATTAGCGTATTTTTTTCGCATCTAAAAGCCTGGTAGATCTTCAGTGTGGATTTGTCTTCGCACTTGCCGGCGATGCGGTTGTGTCTTGCTGTGTTGTTCTGTTGCTTGCCTGACCAATCCAGAGACGTTCTTGGGAAGCCACTACTCGTCCAGTGATCGGCCATGTGAAGCTCCAGCACGGTGTCGTACAGCCCAGGCCTGGAGTCGAGCGTCTGCTGAGCACTTCACTGCGAAAGTATCCCTCCGGACAACGGTTGAAGACCCTTATCCATCGGGATCTCGGACCCCCGGCGGAGAAGCTGTTACGAATCGGCCAGCAACACGTGTTTTTCCGCATCAGCGACCACGTGGGAATCGACCATGTGCGCCCACGTGTCGGTGAATCGTACTTTCGTGTCTCGACATGCCGGGTCAGTCACCTCGCTTGGCAACGTGATTCCGGAAGCTGCCAGCGCCACACCCTTCAGGCACCTGCGCGTCGCCTTGACCTTCCCGGCTCAGACGTTTCGCTATCGGCACGATCAGCAGTTGATAGCGCGACCCCGGCACCTTTCAAGGACACTCTCTCCCCCCCTCTCGGACGCCATGTGGGACGAAGCCATGGGTGACTCACCAACTATGAACAGAGTGTGTGCGTGTCTGTGATTTCGTGGCGTGTTACTCTTGGGGGCGTTTTTTGGGTATAAATAGAGGCAGCACAAACGTTGAAAATCATTCCTGCCTGAGCAGCGAATCCATGCGGTCGCTCTGCTCTAGTCCTGTATTGTAATCTCGCCCGTCGGGGCATTGTATGTTTTTTTGGCTTCGGCTCACCTCTCGCTATGAAGTAAACAGTTACGTTACCCTACTGCTCTGGACTTCTTCACGGCTGCAACACCGGCTGGCCGCTCGCTTCCTACACGCTACCCATCGTATGTTGGAGGCCACGGAGAAAAGATCGGGTGCCCCCGCCCGGTCGCAACACCGTGTTGTTCGGGGTATGAGGGCCTTTTGGGGCTTTCGAAATGCCTCTGGACTAGATTATCCCGTGACTCTCTCTTTCTCTCTCTCTCTCTTTCTCTCTCTCTCTCCATCACTCGTTTCTTGGGCAAGTTTGTGCATTTCGTTTTATTAGGCATTTATTCCTCACTTTATGTAGCCAGCTCGCAATTATGCATGGCTGACCTCATCAGTACCTTCAATCCCCCTCTTTCTAATTTAATTACTGAAAAAGTAATTAAGAACACCTTGTTTTTTTTTTTTTTTTTGATGGCACAAGAAAATGGATCCCGAAATATTCCATTCGGCGCTAAGCCTTCACGCCCCCGCATTCCCAGCCTTGACGTTCCCTTGACATCACCCCGCAGATAATTTCCGCGCACATGGACGCTTTTGCAGTTCGTCTTTTCAGCGAAGCCCGAGACGGGTGGAAACTCGAGGCCGGCACTGCATGGCAATCGGAACTCAAAAGTCGCCGGGAAATGAGCCTGGACCGGGTGCCAGTCCAGCACCGGCCCCGGTTCGAAGACGACCAGGATTGGCGGCGCCCGTAACGGCGGCGGGGTTTTCGCTCGCTCCCCCCGGCGCGTGCCCACATTCCGGCAGCGTCACCGCCGTCACCTCTTTGTCGCTGCGAGGTGCGCTCTCTCGCCGGGGGTTCCCGGGAGCGCGCTCCCTTCATGCATTATGAATGGTGCGCCCGATGGCCGCCTCGCGACGCGCTTGCTCGCGCAACCGACGTCGTCCGACTCTGTTTCCGCTTCATGCATTATGGAGGGCGTCGATTTTTAACGGCCCCACAGCTTCGAGACGTGACCGCGTGCCGAGCGAGATCACCGCCGCAAAGCATTTTCTGCCGCCCCTTTGTGTCCCGCTCTTCTTTACCCCAGCGCGATTTTTCGTTCCATTTTTCGCTTCTCGCCATGCGACGGCCCGGCGCGCGCCTTTAGTTTCCGGCTCTGTAGCCCGACACGCTGGGAGCGCGAACTCGATTTCGGCCGCCTTGCGCGTACCGCTGTGGCCGTTACCCAAAATCGGAATTGGGTGCTTCGTCAATTTGCTTGAGAGCAAAGGAGCGCTCGCTCTCGATTGATGCTGTCATTTTGGACGCGAACCGTACCCACCGAAGAACACAGAGGTATCGCGAAAGTAAAAAAAAAAAAAAAAAAGGAATAGAAGAAAAGCAATCGCTGATAAAGAGGAAGAAAAAAAGTATACCAAATCGATTGTCTTTCGCCAAAGGAACTTAAGATGAGCGTTAACAAAAAGTGGCCGAGGTGAGGGAATGCTATTCTGCGCACAGTGCGTATGTTACGGATTTTTCTTTTTCCTTATGATGGCCGCTGTGTACATACACGGAAATGGAATCTTTAGTAATCAGAAAGAATCCGATATCGAAGAGTTTCTTTGGTCTCAGATTCATTCGGGCAACACTGATCTCCCTTGGCGCTGTTCGCGTCGTCCGGACAGCTGTGGAAATACGTCTCGGGTCTCGAAAGACGATTAGGCTGTCGAACTTCTCGTTCCCACTTTCGGAAGGGAGTTTTATCCATCAAAAGGTCATCCAAGACTTATAATTAGTGAGTACTAATTGGTGTTTTCTCCAAATGACTTCTGGCAGGGACGAAGGGGGGCGCCAGAAGCCACCTAACGACCAACGAAGGAACACGGGTTCATTACAGCAAGCTTGTGTACGTACGTTACTGCTTCCGGTGAAAGCCGGTAATCCCGTGCCCCTGACGTCGCTGAAAGCATTAATCCCATGGGGAATGACATAGGAACAACTTTTAAGATTAGAAGTTTGTTTCCCGATATGCTCCCGTTATATATGAACGCAATTATTCGTTTTATCTGCGTGTTTGTTCCACTATGTCGGAGCACACTGTAACGAAATACGGGGTCTAATTTTGTCGTATATTGGTCGTTGTCATTAACTTCTGGTACCATATACTTTACCTGTGGTAGCCACCTAAAAGTTGTTTAAGGCAACATAAATAAGATTGGGTAAAATGAGAGACGGCGGGAGAGAGAGAGAGAAACCTTTTTGGATTCAAGGCGTGCTCTAGGCCTATTAGGGGAACAGCCAAGTCATATCTTTGCACAATGACAAAAAAGTACTGAGCCTACATAACCACTGCCATGGACGTACTCACGCACGCACACACAAAATAACACAGGCCAAATTCATCGTCACTTCACGTTACACGCCTATCGCGAAATTTTTATGACCATAGGGTGTAAGAAAACAAAAATACCAAAACACCCAAGCATTGTTTTCTAAACTACGTCGCTACACGTTTTTTTGGTACTCGGCAGCCCGTAGTAATTAAAAAAAAAAACACACAGATGTAATTGCTTGCCATGACACCTGGTTAAAATTACCTGTAAAACATTTGCGTGTGCCATAGGTGGAGTTCTAGCTGCGCCCGAACCAAATCCGCTCGTTTAAACAGAAATGCGCAATATTTCAGGGCCGTCTAAAGACGTGTATGCCTGCACGCAGGTTGAGGCGCCCCCATCGTACCTGGTATGCGCTGCCAGAGTTGCACGTCACTTTGCGTTGAAAAATGATCCGACTCTACATCGTTATTTTGAACTCTTCGAACGTAGGTTGTTTCCCCGTCAACGCGAGGGAGGCCTCCAATGCGGTCAGGAGCAAAGAAAGCGCCTCCCCCCCCTTCAAGACAACGAAATCCAGATACGGAAAGAGGGCGTCGAAACAAACCTTCACCGGCCACGACTACCATTTTTCTTCCCTCGACGAGGCACGACGTCGAGCAATGCGCAGTGCCGCGAACACCTTGTCGAGCAGGGCCACCCAGGCGCCACCACTCAGGTCAATGGCGAAATGCCGCCCAGGCGTTGTTTTGTCGCCGGCCGATCTCGGTGAACGCCCGTTTTCATATCTCCGCCGCCTTCGTCCTCGCTGGCTGAGGGGCTCCTTTTTGCTTCGCCTTTTGCAGAACCGTGCCGCTTGTAGTCGCAGAACATGGCTCGGCAGTTGTCGGTCCTGCTTGTCTCAGAGTGGGCGTGCGAGGTCTCCGTAATCGGGAGCTTCGAGTGGAAGTGCGGGGTCACGACAGCCCTCGCGTTCCGGCTTTCACACGAGGCGTGACATGTCCTCGAATCTCGAATGTTTGATGACCATAATTTATTTTTTGTTTCTCTCGTGTACAAATTTTGCGTCACTCTCTATAATGAAAAGATGAATTTTCAAGCGAGGAATCTTAACTAAATTCAGTGCGTGATTTTAGCACCTACCAAAATTGCGCTCACGCGCGCGCGCGCGCGCGTGTGTGTGTGTGTGTGTGTGTGTGTGTGTGTGTGTGTGTGTGTGTGCGTGCGTGCATGCATGCACGCTTGTGTGCGTGCGTGTGGGTGTGTTCAGGGGTGTGTACCAGCTACGAATTGTTTTTATTGCAGTTTTTAACGCGCCGACGCAACGCAGGCGATGAGGCGCGCCGTAGTGGAGGACTGCAGATTAATTTTGACCACCTGGGGATCTTTAACGTGCGCCGAAATCTCGCACACACGGCTACGAAATTGAAAAGCGCGTACTTTCCTTTACGCATAAGCTGTCTAAGGCGGAATGTTTATTCCAGAGAAATCACTTATGCAGAGTGATGTAGATCTTTTGGCGAATAAAGTCATCCAGTGGTTGTTTATATATACGCATAACCCTTACTCATATATATAAAAACAGATTTACGAATTTTTACAAATTTCTCCCTAACGAGGTAGATGAATAAAATCTGACCCCAACCATGTTTTTACATCTGCCGCGGCTGCGTAGTGGCTAAGGCATCGTGCTGCTAAGCCTAGGGACTGGGGTTATGTCCCCACCGCGAGGGCTGTTTTTCTGATGGTGGAAAAAGGTAAAAACGCCGGTGTCGATATTTCGGCGCACGTTGAAGGTACCCAGGGGTTTAGAATAACTCCAGATTGGCTATGTTTTGCCAATTAGGCTATGTTTTGATAGTTGTTCAAAACCGATGGGAGGTTATGGGCCAGCATTTCCAGTTTGTAATTGTTACGGAAATAAACTTTTAATCTCTATCCATCCTCGTGGTTCTTTTAAGGGCTAACTTTGCCGAGTGCTGCATAATTCGGCAGCAACCACGAATGTTGTCCACCCTTCGCATGCTAAGCCGATGCAGTCATGGGTATTGTGCGCGAGTAAAGAAGGCCGTAAGGCGAAAAATGTCTGCCTTCCTATCGATAAGAGTAGCGTCAATGGTTTCTTTGGAAAACTAGAAGCTGAGGCCGCTGTTTTTCCCAGCCTTTAGCCGTAATATTGTTATTTGTTCTCACATAGGTCTAATGAGCTGTCGTGCGTGAGGGGCCTTGTTTTGGAAGAAGATAAGGTTCCGGCACTGCCGCGTGCAATGTTTCGCAAGGGGAATAAAAACACCAACCAAAAATATATTTAGTAAAATAAAAGACGTTTCGGTTCCCACATGGGAGCCTTGTTTACAATGAATTCGTGAGTACATCAGACCACGTTTTATGTACGTCTAAGAATCTAACGTAGGCAGTGGGAGTAAGCTGGAGGCAGATTGCCCTGCGTTCGATTCAATGTTCGCTTCGTTGTCTGTATGATCAATTATTCCAGATGAAGTCGGGAAGTCAGGTTCTTCTCTTTTGCAAGAATGCATGCCGCGCCCCAGTTTATCTCGTGGCCCGAAGTGTCAGCATGCTCAGCCAGAGCGTTTGAAGCCACGTGGCGTTTTCTGACGTCGTAGTCAAGTTGTTTTATTCGTTTTTCGAAGTTGCCGGTTTCTCCTATGTAGCTGTACTCGCAATCGCCACAAGGTATGGGGCATACCACTCCTGGGAATTTTTCCTTTGATAGTTTGTCGTTCACATTGACCAGGGCATCCTTCAGCTTGCGAGTAGGCACGTGCGCTATCTGAACGACGTACGTGCGCATGACACGGGAAAGGGTCTCGCTGATTCCGGGAACGTACGGAACAGGTGCACGTTTCGGTCTTGAAGGGGCCGAAGGTAGTACCGGGCGAGACAGCTGGCGTTCCACCGACGAAATAAAGGAAGGGGGGTAGCCGCAGGCACCGAGGTCCCGGCGAACACTGGCAGAGTCAATGGCGAGGTCGTTCTGCTCAGTGCACGTTCTCTTGGCCCGTTGCAACAGTGTGGTTACCACGTACCTCTTGTGAGAGACTGGATGCGCAGAAGTGAAGTGCAGGTAGCGACCCGTGTGCGACGGCTTCCTGTAGACGCTGAAAGAGAGCTTTGACCCAATCCGCTTCACAAGGACATCTAGGAACGACAATTGGCAATTCACCTCCTCTTCCACCGTGAACTGTATTGCCGCTTGCATGCTATGTAAGTGCGAGGTAAAACGAGTCAAGGCACTTCTTCGTATTACACAAAAGTAGTCGTCAACATAGGCACGAATATTTTCGGGGGGAGAGTGAACGCTGCGAGCGCCCGGCTCTCGAGGGGTTCCATAGCGCACGTACGGCGTCCAGATAGCGCACGTGCCTACTCGCAAGCTGAAGGATGCCCTGGTCAATGAAAACGACAAACTATCAAAGGAAAAATTCCCAGGAGTGGTATGCCCCATCCCTTGTGGCGATTGCGAGTACAGCTACATAGGAGAAACCGGCAACTTCGAAAAACGAATAAAACAACATGACTACGACGTCAGAAAACGCCACGTGGCTTCAAACGCTCTGGCTGAGCATGCGGACACTTCGGGCCACGAGATAAACTGGGGCGCGACATGCATTCTTGCAAAAGAGAAGAACCTGACTTCCCGACTTCATCTGGAATAATTGATCATACAGACAACGAAGCGAACATTGAATCGAACGCAGGGCAATCTGCCTCAAGTTTACTCCCACTGCCTACGTCACATTCTTAGACGTACATAAAACGTGGTCTGATGTACTGACGAATTCATTGTGAACAATTCATTTGGCTCCCGTGTGGGAGCCAAAACGTCTTTTATTTTACGAAATATATTTTTTGGTCGCTGGTTTTATTCCCCCGACTAGACGGGCTTCCATCCAACCATAGATTTCAATGTTTCGTAAGCTGGAGGCGAAGGCTGTCGTTGAAGGCGTGACCGATTCGCAAAACGACCGAATCGCATGAAAGACTCACCACGACGTCGCGTCCGGACGCGTCGAGTCCGCCTCCCTGCAGGCTCAGGTAGCAGGCGGCGGGAAGTAGGAGAGCGCTGAACTGGAAGAGACTTCGGCAAAGTTTTTTGCTGATTCGACCCTTGAAAGCTTGCACAGATACTGCACGAAAGCAGTACTGCCATCTGGTGCAGCAAGCCTTGTCTCTAGCAGGGCTGACCTCACCAGTTCACATTAAAGAGCATTCTCTCTCTCTCTCTCTCTCTCTCTCTCTCTCTCTCTCTTCTCTCTCTCTCTCTCTCTCTCTCTCTCTCTCTCTCTCTCTCTCTCTCTCTCTCTCTCTCTCTCTCCTCTCTCTCTCTCTCTCTTGCGTGTCCGGCAGACGAACGATATAGTTTAAAGTACGATGTAAATGAAGCTGTTGTTAAGAAAAATGTGAGGCATGTAGTTGCATCAGTTTGTTGTTCCGCAATCCTACCATGAGGAATTGTTGAATTGCAAACTTGACGTCAAGGTACACAGACGTTCAGAACAAGACCGCCTTTAGGGAGAAGGTACTGTTTTTAGGTTTCTTTTTTTGGCCGGCATGTCTTCCAGATATCGGCCACCTTGTTCAAAGTTCTGATGAGTGTTAGAGGGATAACGCCGTGAGCAGACGTTACGTCCATAAAAAATTTGGGAGCTTTAATGTGCCGAAAGCTACACCTGGGCTATGAGGCTCGCTGTAGTGGAGTGCTCCAGATTAATTTGGACCACCTGGGGATCTTTAACGTGCACTGAAATGTCTACACATGGCAATTGTCGCTTTTCGCCTCCACCTGAAAAGCAACCACCACGGCCGAAATCGAACCCGCGTCCTTGAGCCCAGCAGCAACAAGCCTTGGCCACTGAGCCACCACGGCTTTCTTTCTTCATTAACTGAGATACCGCGCGGCCAGACGTTACGTCAAGACGCATATAGTACTTCCAAGAATGAGCGCCCATATATCGCCGGGGAAGCGTAAAAACTGGGACGTTACCTCGTGGGTTTGAAACTTGCCTAGGGGACTGACCGCTGCCCTCTCACGCGGCCGCATCAGTTCTCAAACCATGACGGCCCCTTGAGCTAGAAATTTGTGTTTTAGGTATTGTACAAAAGGGGAAACTGAGTGAAAATGCCGAAGGCTTCAGTAGGACTCCTTAAGGCAGGAAGAGCAGCCTCTGGACGCCTGAATGATTCACATTTCCTGACTTCGGTTATGCTCGTTACGATTATTTTGTTTTTGCGTGTGATGAATGAGGTTTCTGGCCAAGAGCCTGAAATGTCAAATTGATGCGCTTGCCAAAAGTACTTTTGGGTAACTGTAGTGACGCAATCGCGTTTGTGTTGTTCCCGAAGTTCTGGCAGAACTCCATCCTGAATATTTCTTTGCACTTCCCGGCCTTCCCGTTGTGCTTTTTATATTTTTCTGATTGTCACTTGCCTCTCCGAGCAAGAGTGATGGCGTTGAACCGCTCCATCCTCGACCCGAGAATTAAACAGCAAGGCGTCTTGTGATGGATCGCCTCTGAGATCAGAAATGTGCTGACCAACCAAGGCTGAGAGTGGACGACTACCAGAGACAGCCCGATACTAGCGCCCCTCCGGACAACCGTGGAAGACCCTTACCCATCGGGACCTGAACCGCCCGGCGGAGCAGCTGTTACGAATTAGCTAGCATATGCTGCCAGATCTTCGCCGCCGTCGGCGAGCTTTTCCTGGGTGCAGCGTGCAATCCGAACCTGTTCTCGGCGGTTCAGTCAACCCTAACAGCTGGCGCACAGAGGACTGTCAGCCGTTGGTGTCGTCCGCAAATTGTTTTAACAGATTAAGACGAGTTTGTGCCAGGTATGAGTCCCGGACATCTTGCCAAGACCATCTGCTTAGTGCGGTGCGCAAAAATAACCTTTAGAGGGGCGCCTATAAATGCTAACGCACCCTTTCCTTTTTTGGTGAGTGCTGAAGAGAGATCGAATACTGTCTGCCGGAGTGAATTCTTATGCTGAGACGTCGTCGGGACACCCTGTTTGCTGTAACGTCGTGCTTTTCGTCTCATCATGAATTAAACAATTCTAAGTTTGTTTCTCCCTCCTTGTTGTCGTCCACATGAATGCAACTCGCATGCCACAAGGTCGCCGCCAGTCACGTTACCACGGCGTGGGTCGTTGTCGGGTCGACAACTGGGCAGTGCACATTAGTATGGAACAGCAACGGCATGTATTTTCGGTGTTACTAATTTCATTTGTGGCGAAATATCAGAAACAGAAGGGTTCAGTCCCCGAAACTTCCCAACTTTGCAGAAGCATTGTGCCTTGCAAATCTGAGGCCGGGCGCGCACCCGCCGCGGGGGCGGTGACGGACACATGGCGTACACAAGCTGACGCACAGTCATGAACTAGCCTCCCCCCCCCCACCACCTCTAAAAAAAAAAAAAATTAAAACGTACCTGATGTAGTACCCCACGTTGCGCGCAGGTCTCTGTGATAGAACAAAAAGACAAAAACGCGTATTGTAACCTACGTTACTGAAGCCGATAAATGGACGCTCGCACGGACCGGAAAAGACAGGGTAGAAACGCTTTCACACTTTTATAAATAATTAAGATATTTATTGTTATACGTGACGATGCATAGAACAGGAAGAAATGAACACAAGAGAAATCTTTCCTACAAATAAAACTCTAAGCACATTGCAACTTTTATATCGCTTGAACGGGGAGCTGTAGTTGACTAAAAATCCACTGGAGGCTTCTATATGACCGGCAGAGCGTCGAACTCTTTCTTCACGGTGTAGTGTACCTGGCTCCATAATACTATTGGTGCTTTTCTCAGGCAAACCTGACCTGATTCAAATGAGGACCCCGCAGCATGGGAGTGGACCGCCCCCTCTATTGGAGCTGCACAGTGTTCCGCGTGTTGTTGTCTTGCCCTCAGCGGGGCTGTTTTGGTTGCGTGCCACCCGACGCCCCGGCCCGTGCACGGGAACTCGTGTTCGACGTCGCCTGCAGTTCGTCATGGTGCCACCTCCGCCGATTGCTTTCGTTTCAGCAATTCCTGGCCGCCTCTGGGAGCGTGGCTCGGGCTATTTCGGTAGCACACCACTGGTATAACCCTTCCGGAGAAGAAGGCCGCCTCGGGAGCACCTCTGGGTTGAGCCCATGCGCGAATCAGGGCGGCTGCGTAGCCTGAGGTCGCACTTGCGCCCACTATACAGACAACACTTGCGTCCAAAGGAGTGAGGAGCAACGAGGCGGGAATTTCAAAAACGCCAGCGGGCACATAGGGTGAGGCATTGCGCCTACGCGGCTTCTTCTCAAATTCAGCTACCTTTACTTTTCTTTATTCGCTGTTCTTACCGCCAGCCTGCTGAAAAAAATTTCCTACCTTGTAACCGCGGGAATGGTAACGCGCTGTGTCGTGCATAACCTCGCGAGAGTTTTTGAAGCTTTGCACCACTTCAAGAGGGTCTGCCGTGGTGCTAATAAACGCTTTCAGTAATTGATTCGTGCCTGGAAGCACTGCTGTACTTACGCCCTGCAGACGAAAGCATATCGTGCTTTCGTCGCCGCAACAATGAGTCTCTGCCTTGCTTCTTGTTTTACAGTTTTGTTTAAGGTAACTGTCGAATGAATTTACTGCTGAAAATGAAAGTCGGGCAATAGTGGTGATTTTGGTTCCGGAAGGACACACAAGTACACGAAGAATTCCACGCTTTTGAAGAACGCCGACAAATAAAAATTGTTTCAAATGAAGTTTCGTGATTTTACTACTCGAAGCTGCACCAGTGATATGAGCCATTCCGTAGTAAAGGGCCGCGGAATAACTTAGATCACCGGTGAATATTTACCGCGTGCCGAAATCTCAGAGAGAGAGAGAGAGAGAGAGAGAGAGAGAGAGAGAGAGAGAGAGAGAGAGAGAGAGAGAGAGAGAGAGAGAGAGAGAGAGAGAGAGAGAGAGAGAGAGAGAGAGCTCTGTAATGTAAACTGTGGAGGTCTAGACGTTGTTCGTTTTTCGCCTCCATCAGAAAAACGATCGACCGCCGCTGACAGGATCGAACCCCTCGTCCTCGTACTCGACAACACAGCGCCTTGGCCACTCAGCCACTGAGGTGACTATAAAAACCTTTTTAGCAAGTTTTTAAGTTACGTGATGTGTGTGGAGCATCAATGCACAACTCGCGTATTTCGTGGTCACTTAATTTAAGGACTGCATCGGACGATGTTTTAACAGCATTTGAGATGTTGAAAAAGGAGTTGCAGGTGCCCTTTCACATCCACAATTTGCGATCACTCTTCCGATTCACAGTCGAAATGCTCTGCGCAGAAAGAAAAAAATCACGCGCAAATGGAAACAGGCGCTGTGGCCTTTCATGGGAAACTGTGCGACCAAAATGTGCAGTGCGAAAACTACAATTCATTTCTAGCTGAATCCATCTGAATCCAGGACAGCAAAGATGCCTTCGTTCTTTTCAGTTCTTCCGTCACGTAAGTTTGGGAGCGTGGACAACACAGTGTACTAAAATGATAGACAATAAGCTGCTTTAAAATGCAACACTCGTTTGGCGCCACTTCTCCAAGTGAGCAGATGAAGTGCTTGTCAGGCCAACGTGTCAACGGCTTCATTTCCCAGCACGCCTATGTGCGAAAGGAGGGACTGTAAATCCTCATTAAAACCGTGTTCATAGATGTCCTCAACGGGACGTAAATAGAGTTGTCATGTCCTGCCCATTCCAACTCCACACAGTAAGAGTTAAGGCCGGCTCAGAGGCAGATGCGCATTCCGCGGGCATGCCAGTACTGGCGGCTGTGAACCAGCCACAGATTGTAGGGTCATTTGTGGACGCTGGGGCCCAAGACAGCATTTTAACTACAGCGATGTAATATCCCTCTCGTTCAGAACCGCATCAATCCTGCGTTTATAAAACGCTCTTCACCTTACCTTCTATGTTGGCGGAGCTTAAAGGCATCCGGGACGCGGACTGCAGGCGCTCATGCCAGCCCTTCTTCAAGCCCCTGGAAGTCCTACTGTACACCTTTACACGGATTAAACGGCGCCCATACGGGATTTGCGCCGCGTAGCCTCCAACTCGTCTGTCTCAAGAAACATTCATAAAATAATGGACACCTACCCCTGCCCTCTCCGACTGTCGTGTATCCGGCGTAATACCCTCACCGCTCATATTGCGGCGGATAGTTCCTGTGACCTTACGTCTGTTTCACGACCGCAGTGCCCTTGCTGACAACTGACCCACATGAACAATTTGTCCAACGAAAGGAAGATCTGCGTCGCGCCACACGCGCTCTCATCCCACCGTGTGGAACAGACCTTCCCAGTAGGCTCGCTCGCTGGGAGGAAGTCCTGCTGCGTAGTCTTCGAGTTGTGGTGGCCCTCTTTCCTGCGGTAACCCGGGCGTGGCCGCCGCGATGCCATGCCCCGTTTACCAACAACTGCCCCTTCTGTACGGCTCCTGCCGAAGACGCTAACACTAATCACTTGTTATGGACGTTCCCTTCCCTGACTGTAGCGAGATCCCGACACCTTCGCTGCACAGGCCTGCATCTTGGTAGATCCCCCCCCCCTATCTCCAGAGATGGCTGGGGGGTAGGGGGAGGGGGGGGGGGGGCACCACCGTTCTCTTGTGGACTTCCGCCGGCGAACTGGTGCGAACCCTATCTTCAAGACTCTCTAAATTATGCCAAAGGGCATACTGTCTCAATTAGGAATAAGAGCTCGCTGCAGTGCATGGAAATCATTTGACTTCTTATAAGGCCATCTCAGCATGCGGTTGATGTCACGTTGTGGACACAAGCAGTCCAGGATCACAGAAGCCTCAGCGCTACCTCCAAGTTTTCTGTCGACAGAGCCGTCTGTACATACGTGATGCACTGTCGCCCTCGCTTCGACTACTCTCTTAGTCATGGCCCGTATAACGTACCATATACAGCGCTACACAGTTTGTATTCCGTGATATAAGCGGCTCTGACATACACATTTCCCGTGACGAAATCGCGAGTGTTGCTTTCGCTGAAGTTCTCTGCTACAGCGGGAGATCATGTGAAATGAATGCGAGGGGCGGCCAGTGTGCACTCCAAACTCTCGAGAGAGCAAGACGGTTCTGAACCCTGTTGTTTCCTTCAATATTTGGCCCATGTTAAACGCTACGTTTATATATGGGCAATTCTACCCCGAAGCGTAGACGTCTGAGACGGAGTCTGTGATGACGGACTCTGGGCTCACATGCGGCAGAGGATACCGCCAATCCTCGACAAGCGTGTTACTTTACGCTCGACTGACTTGAAATTTGGATTAGTTCAAAAATACTTGAAACTACAAGCAAAATCCTTAGATGCTCCCAGCTCATTTATTCCCTGATATCTAAATTTTCCCAGTGCGTACTTCAAATCAAAACACAACCGCGAGAAATCCCTTTAAATGCTTGTATCTGAACTTACCTGATCAGCAGGTGTAAGTTCCTAAGTGGCCTTCTTTGTGTTTCCAACAAAATAGGTGCGGCTGCTGGCGATAACGCACACAAAAAAGAGTTCCGCCACATCCACATTTATTTGGTCATAACTGGTTGCGACGTACATTTTAACGTTATGTTATCCCAACACGTTTTTGGGCAAAAGAGGCAACAGCTCAACTCTAGCTTCCCTCTTTTTTTTTTTTTTTTTTTCGACGTTTTTGACACAACTCATTCCCAGGTGGTCAAAATGAATCCGAAGCCCTCCACTACGGCTTGCCTGACAGCCCAGGTGTAGCTCCGGCGCGTTAAAACCCAAAATTTCAATTTATTTCCCCTATTTTTTTAGGAATTCTTTAAATAGGGCTTTATTATATGCCTACTTATCTGCTACTGGAAAGCGGAGTAAAACGTTATGCACACATATTCAAACGAACCGAAAAATTTATTCCCGAAATAGTGCTGTTGCAAACTTTGAGTTAATCTTACTTTGCTCCAAATGTATACTATTCTAAGATACAATAATCCTGTCTCCCAACAATGGAGCTTTCTATTGCAGTACCGACTCTTGGAGGAATCTTCCGCTAGTCTCAATATTCTTTCATATGACTCTGATTCACTGATCTCGTTGTAGTGAAAGGCCCGTGAGAAATTCTAGTTCTGTTTTTACTGCCGCAGCTTTTGTAGGAATTGGACCAGATAAATGCTCTTAAATTCCTCGACATTCTCTCACCTTCTCATCATTTTTTTCTGCCCTAAATGCACGCCTATGCGTTTATATAAAATCCGAAATGTAGTTGAGCAAAGCAACCGCCTAGACAAACTCACAGTCGCCGACAACGCGAGGCGAACCTCTTTAAGGCGCAGTCAATCAAGGGCTCCTTTAGCGCCTGCGCGCTGTCTGCGAAGCCCCGAATTCCCCTTCGCCTTCCAAGGGCTGCTTTGCGTCGGGCTCCGCTAATTTCGTCTGTCTTGTCGACGACCTCTTCACATCTCCTTCTCGCAACTACATATGTGCCCTGCGTGTATATTTGCGTTCTGTTTGCTTCCCGTAGCTGCATACTGATGGCGAAGGTTATCTGCATTCGCATTCCTATACTCTTGGGCCGTTTCCGCAGGAAACACGCGTCGAGGCAACTTGCTAGCTTCCCGGTGTGGGCGAGCTCTTTGCACACCCCGTTTTTCGTCGCCGTCAGACCGACCAGTTCTGTTTGTCACAAAGACGTCCGGATTCTGCCTTTAGCGATTCACTCTCCCTCCCCTTTTCTATACGCTCCTTTTCATCGACGCTCAATGGGTTTTTGCGGCGAAAGCCTTGGATCTCGAATCTGTTTCGTCGTGCGCGTGAGGTACAAAACATTGTTGTGAAGTACTTAGAATTACACACAAAGAGAGCGGGTGCCGGGGATCACGCGCCGGGAAGCGTATTTCTAAATGCTTCGCTGCACAGGGCACCCACGTGACACGTCTGTTCGCGCTAGGAAGAACGGTAATTAAATGTCGTTCATGGCTGCGCCCCAAAACTAACGTGACCTAAAAATATCAAACCACCATTATTAACCAAAACAACTCTTAGATTTGTGTTTAAAAAGAGGTGGACCTGCTGGGGCTCGAACCCAAGCCGTCAGCATCAGTACTCAGTACTGTACATCGAGGCCACACAGCCCGAATGGTAGGCGTCTTTTAGCAGGCGCTCAAAAGAATAGCGCTTGCAGTGACATCACACCTGTCACGTGGGTGCTTTGTGCAGCGAGATTTTTGGAAAAAGGCCGCCGGGAAAGGGAAGCAGCAGTGCCGGACGAGCGTAGCCCACTTCCGCACGTGCAATAAAGCGGCCTTTTCCTGGCAATGGCGAGTGAGCGGAACGAGCTTCGGGGGTGCTATCCAGGGGGGTTGTTCAAGTACTGGCGAGCAGGGGTTTATGCAGAATTTCGATTTTGGGGAAGTGTCGGTGGGATGTTTGGGGGGGTGTTGTATAAATCCCTAGGCAGGGTGCTTGTGGTTGTGGAATCTTTTTGGGGGGGTGTCGAAGTCCTTCTGGGGGGGTGTTAGGGGGGTGTGTATAAATCCCCGCTGGCGAGTGCGGCCACGAAGTACAAGAGAAATTTCAACAGCGGATCAGCAGGAGGGCCAACTAGGCTTTCGCCTTTGCATTCTTAGAACGTTCTAACCATCCCCGTAAATTTTAATGCGCAGCATTTCTCGCTGAGCACCGCATCCACCCCCCCTCCCCCCCGGTACCAAAAGTGTAAGACCCTGCATTTGCATAGAAATGTATAATTGGCGAAGTTAACACATTTAATAGTAATAAGAACGTAAATGGACGCAATTTGTTGAACGGAATAAAAAAAAACAAATAGTGCAAAAAAAGAAAATGTTTTAAAAATTATAGAAGTGAACTTATAAAATAAAAAATGTGCGTCTTGCGTGACTCTAAAATACGAAGACAAAAAAAAATCCCGGAAAATCCTGCCGAAAACGCGAATAAAACCACTGAAAGAAATGGGCCAACCTCGAATACCTGCAAAAAAAAACATCATTGGCAAAAGTTAAGGCACTTTATCGCTGCGGGGCGTAAATGAACATCGCTAGCAAAAAAGAAACAAAAGAAAACGAAAAACAATAAAATAACCGAACGTATTTGGCTACTAATAGCCAAATCTTGATGTGAAGAACTCATAATAAAGTCGAGCGTCGTAAGAACGCTATGCGTTAGTATACAACTACCTGAAATTCTGCAGTTTCTTTTTGTTTCCTGATATTCTGCAGTTTCTTTTGACGCTCGGAGACGAGCAGGGTAACATTGCGCAGAACTTGGGCCAGATAATTAAGATAGCAAAACGATTCTACACCAGGCTGTATGCTAGTGACGTTAGACCAGGGGAAACTACGACAGTACAAGCTCAACTTGTGATGTGCACTCATAATAAGAGGAAGTTGGAAAGGCTCTCAAAGGCATGAAAATAGGAAAAGCTGCAGGTGACGACGGCACAAGCATTGGTATTTTGAAGGAGAGAGGAGATACTGTACCCGAAAAGCATGCCGAAGTATTTTCGGAATGCTTGAAGACTCAAAAAGTGCCCATAGCCTGGAAAAACACCAACATTATTCTGATTCATCAGAAGGGAGATCCCAAGGACCTCAAGCATTACAGACCCATCAGCCAACTGTCAGTTGTTTACAAGCTCTTTACCAAAGTTATAGTTAGCCACATAGGTGACAGCCTGAGCAGGCTGTATTTAGGAAAGGGCACTCAACCATGGATCACATCCATGTCGTCAATCAAGTCATAGAAATCTCCGAGGAGTACACTAAACCTCTTTACATTACATTATTATATTATGAGAAAGCGTTTGATTCCGTAGTCACCGCAGCCGTGTTAGAAGCATTAAAAGACCAGGGAATAGAGGCAACCTACGTAAGTCTTCTAGAAGACATATATAAGGAATGCACGGGCAGTATAACCCTCCACAAGTAAAGCGATAAATTTCCGATCCGGAAGGGAGTAAGACAGGGAGACACCATCTTGCCAAAACTATTCACAACATGTCTGGAAGGGGTATTTAGAAAGCTTTACCTGGAAAATATAGGATTAAGAATAAACGGGGAATACTTGAGCCATTTAAGGTTTGCGGACGACTTCGTCTTGCTGAGGGAGACTGCAGAACACATATAAACAATGCTTGAGGAACTACAATCAGAAAGCACGGCCGTCGGGCTAAAAATAAATATGAATAAATGTAAATTAAGCTCGTATAGAATATGACTTAAAGACTTCGCATGGGTAATGTTTGTATGCGTCGACCTGTAACCACGGTAAAAAAGCTCATCTAGTAACAACGTGAGGGTTCGATCTAGTAAGCTCCACTGTTTTTGCAAAGAAAAGCATAAACTCTGCTCGAGCGCAACGTAAAATGCCATGTCCGCGTTTAGCGTCATCTAGACAGAGTGTATAAATCCGGATGGCGAGCTTCAACACCACTCCAGGAGCTCTGGAAAAAGGCGGGCGAGGGAACGCTAAAGAGGCCTGTAGTGTTTTCTTTTGCTCTTTGTTAGCCCTGCTGGTAACGACGACTGCCTTCGCTTTCCTCTGAGCCAGCAGCAACCGCGGTGGGCCTCCGCGGCGCTTAACGCTCGCTAGGGCTGAAAGCGACTCAAGAGCGCGCGCGGCAGAAAAGCCCCCTTCCAGTGCGAGAGCGCCGGGCTCGCTCGGTTATCGACCGCGGACGGTGCAGCACTGCAGCGGCAGCAACGCGCATTCGCCGGGAGCCGCCGATGAAGGCTGCCCTCCCGGGGAGAGGAGCGGATTAAAGCAAGCGACAGAAAGGAGCTTTTGTCGAGCATCGGAGTGTCGAGATTCCCCCGTTCCCTCGCCGATTGTCATTCCAGCCGATCTGCTCCCTCTCGCCCGCCGCGTCTTCCTCCTCCTGCGCGCGAGGGGCGAACGGCCCTTCCGCGAGGAAACACCTTTATGGCATTGCACGCGCGGCCGCCGTACAACGAGCGTGTTTGGCGGGATGAACCGCGATGCTGACGACCCGTCAGGGAATTGGGCGGAAAAGGAGCACGCCCTCGGAGGCACAGAGGTCGCCACGGGGGAGAGGGGGCCGCCGACCCGAACGACGGTCGTGTATCGCGTTCCGGTTAATAAAATTCGGACTTGGTCTGTGCCCCACTTGCTCGCGCGTCCATGGCTGAGACGGAGGAACCTCGCCGCGCCCCCGGTCGAGGATTAGGGTGCGCGATCCGATTATCGCGGCGAACAGAGCGAGGAACAAACGAATGCGGACTCGTTAGGATAGGGAAATAAAAGAAACAGGAGTGATGTTGAATTAACGAGTCGTAACAAATTTCGAGTCAATAGCCCTTTCTATAATATTGACGGAGAAAAGTTATTCTTTACGACTGCTCAGAGCTGCGCCAGCACCATGCGTGCGCTTTCTAATCGAATAAACGCTTGTGAGTCTGCCTCCATTTGGAGATTGGGGGAGGAGATGGGGAAGACACGCAAGTAAAACTTGCGATCGAAGTGAGCGGAAGAGAAAAATTACGGAGAGAAACGTATTTCCGAAAGCAATATCGGCCTTGCGAGAGCGACCGCGCGGGTTGCCCACTTGCGGCTCCAAAAGCGTGCGCAGGGTTCAGTGAGGATAGGAGCGAGCACTGCTGGCGTCTTACGCAAGACCAGAGCCTCGGCTAAAGCTGCAGAGCAGCAGTGGAGCGCGGTTGAAGCGAAAGCAGCACTGTTTTATTTACAAAACGGGAAACATCCGCAGGAAAGGCTCGATTCTATGACTGGCGGGGGCCAGCCGTGATTTCCGCGAACTTGGCGGCGAACCGCATCTGGCCTGTTCGCAAATATTGAAGAATTGCGACGGTGCGCTACAACTTTTCAAGACGGCTAGGTATTTGCGGAGACAATGTGCGTGGTTTCGGCGCATTGTAATCATGTTAACGTTTTTTTTTTAAATATGTGCGATATTCTTACATGACCCGGCGCGGGGGCTCCGCGACTAAGGCGGTAGCCTCCTGAGCCCCAGAACGCGTGCTCGATTCTGGCCGCGGTTTCCGCTTTTCAGATGGAGGTGGAAAGCTTAAAAGCCCGTATGTTGAGATCTCGGCGCAAGTTAAAGATTCTCAGGTGGCCAAATTAATCCGTAGTTCTCCACTTTGGCGCGCCTCAGGGCCCAGGTGTCACTTCGGCGCGTTGAACGCACATTTTTTTAACAACGAAGCTGTAGTTGTTGGCCCTTAATGTGTGTTGCTTCATCAGAAAACACCAGGTCATAGTTACTCCCACCGTTTATCGCGCACGTGAGCACGCGCCTTGCGACCAGCGCCGGCGTCGTCCAGGTTTGGGCATGGTGCTCAGAAGTAAATATCAAGAAAACGGTTCACGTGCGTCCGGGCCTCAAAAGAGGAGCACAAGACAGCTCGCGCTACAGACGCCCAGTTCGAGAAGCCGGTTGCCGCCGTTTATAGCGCCTGCTGACGCGTTCCAGCTTGGGAGAAATGGGAAAGCCTGTGGAGAAGACGATCCGGGCCCGCCAGACACACACGAGGAAGACGACATGGATGGACATGACGATGACTACTACTAGCACAGTGAAAAGCGACGACGGAACAAGTACTTGCGTGGCGATGTGTCCTTCAATGCTTACGTAGAAATAAATCCTCCAGCTTCGCATGGTTCAAGCATTGCGCGACTTAGTACAAGCTTCGCCAATTTTTTTTGCATTAATACCTGCTGGAGGGTGCAGGTGTGTGCAAGCCCCACAAAAGGCAATGCCACGGTCGGTTCTCGCACGAACCGTGGCGGATTGAGTGCAATGTCTCACTCCGAGGGTGGGCTGTGGCTCCGAGTATTCTGCGACAGTTAACGTTCTCAAGCGGGAACAAGGGATCGACAGTGTGTGCGCACTGTTCATAGCCCTAGACACCACCGAGCGTAATTTCGCGTGTTCTCGAGCCTTGTAAATTCAGTTTGCGTGACGTGATGGTTTATACAAGGATCATTTCGACACGTGCAGGTTTACTCCATTTTCAGCCTTTTCGGTTGCGGATATATCCGGCGATGCCTTTAAAACGGCGTGTACGTCTGGAATTTAGTTTGAAACAATGCGAGGAGCAATAGCGACACCCTTCTGGCTATTAATTTTGGAAGGCCTGTAGCCGTGTGTAAGCGCGCAAGAACAACTTTCGTTTAAGACTGGATAGACGAAAGAAACATTTTTGTGTGAAGGCCTGTTCTGGTTGGGCAATGGATGTTCGTGTATCCACGCGACTTCATTTCACAAGACATTTAATACCCAGTTTACTATCCAAGCATTTTCGGTGCACGAGAAAGTGGGCAGCATAGATCTCGCTAGAGGCTAGCTACGCGTAACTAGCCCCACTCTTTTTAACCATCGCGCACGTACGAAGTTTGAGTTGAGCTGCTTCGCCACTCGGAAAAAGAAAAAAAAAATTTGCCGCGTGTCTGATCACTTCGCCGCAAATGTTGTCAAAAGACGATAGTCTTGTGCCGTCGCTGCCACGTAGGTGCCTCTTTTCTCTTTCCCGCCCACCCTTCACGCTTTTCCCCTTCCCTCTCGCTGCTCCCACGATAAACACGGTGGAGGTTTGCTCAATGCAATTCAATTTTACCGCGTTCCACTGCTCGCGCGCCATCTACTGGAACCTTTCGTTACTGGGGAGCTCTTTTTGTATTTTTGAATCAAAACATTGTTTTCATCGCGCATTATTTTCTTATTGGCTATGGCAAAAATGGAGCAGCCATGCATTTCAGATTACACAAACACTGAAAATACCACTTATGTATTTGATTTGTTTCCTCAAATATTTCCAATGTTTACTTTTTACTGAACAGTGTTGACAAGTATGGGGTGTTTCCAGATTTATGGGTTTGGGAAAGGTTTGCCTATAATAATCTCGCTCAAAAATTTATTTTAACTTTTAACCGGGTGGCTGAATCGAGGGACAGAGTGACAAAAAGACCAAAATTTTCGTGTTTAAGAAGCCCCCGCACGGGGCACCTTGAGCAATCTTGGTGACGGTACTGGCGATACCGCGGACCCCGAGCCCCCAAACATAAGCTGGATCCAACCGTGGCGATGTGTTTATAGGTGGAGGGTTAGAAACCACGAACGGTGGCCGTCGGAGCCCAGGTCAAGCTCCGGCGGATGGGCTCCCTGTCTGTTCACCAGGCAGGGAGCTCCGGGACCTCCTTGACTACCAGGGTAAGGTCAAAGAAGAAAGTACCCCCGTCTCCCTGCTTTTATACTATGCTATATGGCATTTTCAACCCCCCCCCCCCCCCCCCCCAACGTGATCGGTCCCTGAAAAGGGGCCGCACCGAAGTTTCATTCCCACCTCTTCCAACAACTGTCTTTTCAACAACTGCGAATAACTATGCTCGTTTCCTTGTGATAGAGTCAGCTGACTTAGCAAGACCTGTCGCTTCCCTGTCTGTATTCCTGGTTTCGAAATCCCTGCAAAACACAATAGGTGGAAAGTATCAAGCTAAAAAGCTTAGGACGGGAGAAATCCTTATAGAACTCCATGCCGAACAACAAGCCCGCACTCTTCTTGAACAAACCCGCATCCATGATCTGGACATCAGGGTCACACCCCACCGGAGCCTCAACAGCTCCCAGGGTGTGATTTCTGAGGCAGATCTTCTTACGGAAACAGATGCCGACCTGCTTGAAGGTTTAAAGGATCAGGGCGTCACAGCTGTGCGCCGCATCACGATGCGCAGGGATGATAACATATTCCCCACGAAACATATTATCCTGACCTTTAACCGGTCCTCACTTCCTGAACATATAAACGCAGGCTTCATTCGATGCTCCATTCGTCCTTACATTCCGAACCCGCGCCGTTGCTTCAAGTGCCAGCGGTTCGGGCACAGTACAGCCTCTTGCCGCGGCAAAACAACGTGTGCCAAATGCGCCGTGCAGGACCACCCCACCGACAACTGTAATTCTGACATCCTCACTTGTGCAAACTGCAGGGGCCCAAATGCGGCCTACTCCAGGAAATGCGAAAAGTTCCAAATAGAAAAGAAAATAATCAATCTCAAGGTAACAGAAAACATCACCTTCCCACAGGCGCGGAAGAGGTTCGCCTCTTTCCCTCTGGGGAGGTACGCCGACGCAGCTCGCCGGGGGGCGGAGTGGCGTCTGGTTTCCACAGGGACCCAGTTCAGCGAGTCTGACCTGGTCCCTCCCCCCCCCCCCCCCCCTGGGTTGCCTCTGGCAGCCCAACCCGCCACCCCGCCGCTTGCTGAGGCAGCAGCGGTTGTGGTGGCAACCTCTTCCGTCGGGACCGGTGCCGCTCCCGTCCCTGCCTCCCCGTCCTCCAGTGCGTTGGAGAGTGCCATGGACACCACGGGCCCCGCACCGGCTTCCACCGCCACCGCACCGCCCGTGCCACTTCTGGTGCCCCCGACACCTGCGGCGGTAGCGGGTCAAACGAAGGGCCCCCGAAGGGGGGCCAAGTCCGGGGGGCCCGGTTCGACGGGCACACCCAGGACATCGGACGATGAGATGGACGTCGTGCCGTTCTTGCCTGCGGTGCACCGCAAGGAACGCTTCCCGACGCCAAAGCCTCCCGAAGACCAAAAAAGGCGAGAGTCACAGCCCCGAAAGGCTACACATAAACAAACACACACACTCCAGTAGCTCTCACACTAAATAATGGGAAGAGAAAACATAATTCAATGGAACTGTAGAGGCCTTCTTAAAAATCTTGACGATGTATACGAAATACGGCATGCTAATCAGCCAAGTGTAATGTGTGTTCAGGAAACACATTTGAATTCCAAGCACACAAATTTCTTGAATAGTTACATGGTCTTCAGAAAGGACAGGGATGGCTGCACACACTCTTCTGGCGGTGTGGCCATAATTGCCCGGAAATCCTTAGCCTGCCACCCTGTCACTCTGAACACTGTCCTTGAGGCTGTAGCAATTCGAACAACAATATTTAATAGGTTGATAACGGTATGCTCCATATACATTCCTCCTGATGTTGCACTTACGAGCTTCGACTTCGAGGCGCTGGTTGACCAGCTGCCCGAACCATACATCCTTACAGGCGACCTTAATGCTCACAACTCTCTTTGGGGCTCTTCCAGAACGGATGCCCGAGGTCGCCTGATAGAGAAATTCCTTACATCTTCTGGAGCATGCCTTTTCAACAATAAACAGCCTACATACCATAACATAGGTCACAACACATACTCACATCTTGACCTGGCTATCGGTTCTGCAATTCTCTTTCCATGTCTTGAGTGGGGTGTGGGCACGGACCCATATGGTAGTGACCATTTCCCCACTTCATTAACGTATATAAGTACAGGCCCGAGCAGTCCATCTTCTCATAGAAGGTTTAATGAAGCAAGAGCTAACTGGAATACATTTACAGAGACATCCCAACTACACCACACATCCATAGGATACCTACGCGTTGAAGAAGCTTCCCAACTGCTCACGACGCACATCCTCGACGCCGCCGAAAAGTCCATTCCCCACGCCTCTGGTGCTCCGCGCGACCAGCGGAGGCCGTGGTGGAATGAGGACTGTAGGCGGGCGCGAGAGGCCCAGAACAAGACGTGGGGTGTCCTTCGTCGGTACCCCACGTCGGGTAACCTCATTTTGTTCAAACGGGCCAAGGCGTTAGGAAAACGTGTGCGCCGTGAGGCAAAACGAGAGAGTTGGCGTTCCTTCATAACATCCATAAACTCCTACACAGACACACGGAAAGTATGGACGAGAATACGCAAACTCAAAGGACAACAAACACACAGCCTGCCTCTGGTCAGCACAACAGGGGACACACTTGAAGACCAGGCTGACACACTCGCACAACACTTCCAACACGTGTCCAGTTCAGCACACTACACAAACACTTTCATGAAACACAAACAAACGGCCGAAAAGAAGCCTATACTAGATAACAATAGGTCAACATCTTCTTATAACTCAGAGTTTTCACTGCATGAGCTGAGGGCTGCTTTGAGCACGTGTAAACCCTCAGCTCCAGGCCCAGACAACATCACATACACAATGATACAACACCTGCACGCAGACACTCTTCTAACACTCTTACACCTATATAACAAGATATAGCTTTCGGGGCACATTCCAAACTCTTGGAAGGAGGCTATAGTTGTAGCTTTCCTGAAGGAGGGAAAGGACCCGTCGTCCCCCTCAAGTTACCGTCCTATTACCCTCACGAGCGGCCTGTGCAAGCTCTTCGAGAAGATGGCAAATCGCAGGCTCGTGTACTTCCTTGAGTACAACGGTCTTCTCGAGAGCAGCCAGGCAGGCTTCCGGGTGGGGCGATCGACGAACGATCAACTGGTAGCTCTTGATTCGTACATCAAGGATGCCTTCGCGCATGAGCAGTATTGTTTAACTGTGTTTTTCGACCTTGAGAAGGCATACGACACCGCTTGGCGTTATGGGATCCTTAGTGACCTAAAGTCATTCGGTGTTTCGGGTAACATGTTGAACGCTCTTGTCAGTTACTTGTCAGACAGAACGTTCCGAGTAAGAGTCGGTGGTGCACTCTCAAAGGTTCACATGCAAGAAAATGGCGTGCCACAAGGTGGCGTTTTGAGCTGCACTCTCTTCATAGTAAAAATGAACTCTCTTGGTAAGGCACTGCCACCCACAATCTCTTATTCCATGTATGTAGATGACGTCCAGATATCCTATAAATCATGCAATATGTTAATCTGCGAACGTCAAGTCCAGCTTGGTGTAAAGAAACTTGCCGGCTGGGCAGACAAGAATGGTTTTAAATTGAATCCTGTAAAATGCTCCTGCGTTGTGTTCTCCAGGAAGCGCGGGGTCCATCCGGACCCAGACATTCATCTTAATGGCGTGTCGCTTCCTGTGAACAAGGAACACAAGTTCTTAGGTGTGGTGTTTGACCACAAACTCATATTCATTCCCCACATCAAGGAACTTAAAAATAAATGTCTCAAAACAATGGATATACTTAAGGTTCTCTCCCACCAATCCTATGGTTCCGACAAAGAACTCCTGCTTCGCTTGTATACTGCTTTGGTTGGGTCTCGTTTGGACTATGGCAGTGTGGTGTATGGGTCGGTGACTAAGACAGCCTTGCGAATTCTGGACCCAGTGCTACACTTGGGCCTTCGTCTCGCCTCGGGTGCTTTTCGCACTAGCCCTGCCGAGAGTCTTTATGCCGAGTGTGATAAGTGGAGCCTTGAGAACCAACGAAGGTACATGGACTTGCTGTATGCTTTTAAAATTTCGTCGCTGAATAATCATCCTTTTTATCCTGTCTTTAACGATACATCAACATCTCTGCTCTTTGTAAATCGTCCATCCGTTCCTCTGCCCTTTTCATTTAGAGTGAGAGAGCGAGCCTCGGATCTCAGTGCTTCCTTTTTAGATGTATACAGATCATCCTTTTCAAACAGTTTACCGCCTTGGCAAGTTCGCCCTGTGTCGTGCGACCTTTCTTTTATGAGACTTGACAAAAATCGGGTACCACGAGCTGCAATACTGCAACACTTTCTGTCTTTGCAGTTTAAATACACATGTGCAGAATTTTATAGTGACGCTTCTAAAACCTCCACTATGGTGTCGTGCGCTGCTCATGGTCCAAATTTCAATGCAGCCAGAACCATGAGCGTGCACACAACAATTTTTTCAGCAGAAGCGTATGGAATTTTACTGATTGTACGACACATTCTTGAAAATCAGATTCCCAATTCCATCATCTATACAGATTCTTTGAGTGTTGTTCGCGCACTGTCATCGCACAAGCCCCCCAAAAACCACATAGTTAATCTTGTATTCAGCACTATCATGTCCGTGTATGCACAAAAGCATGAGCTGGTCCTCTGCTGGGTCCCAGGACACGCAGGGATCGCTGCGAACGAGTTGGCAGACGAGAGGGCCGCTGCTGCTGCACTCAGGAACACTGTGGACAGTACAACGATACCCTACACAGACCTCAAGCCACACATAAGACAACACCTGCACAGAACATGGCAAACACACTGGGATGAACAGACAGACAACAAACTACATGTAATAAAGCCACACTTGGGACGGTACACAGCTGACTCACACAACAGAGACACGGAAGTCGCCTTGGGTAGGCTGCGGATAGGGCACACCCATGCACCGCACTTGTATCTGCTGTCGGGATCTTCTAGACCCCAGTGCAGCAGGTGCGGAGAGGCCCTATCCGTAGTGCACATACTAATCACATGCAAGGCACTTCACACAACACGCTGAGCACAAGGTCGCGGGTTCGATTCCCGGCCGCGGCGGCCGCTTTTCTGATGGAGGCGAAAAGCAAAAACGCCCGTGTGTACGAGATTTCGGCGCACGATAAAGATCCCCAGGTGGTCAAAATTAATCCGGAGCCCTCCACTACGGCGCGCCTCATCGCCTGCGTTGCGTCGGCGCGTTAAAACCCCACAATCAAATCACTTCACACAACACGACACAAACACTTCAGAGAACTCTACAGACAACATATTCCCCTACATCCATCGTTTTTTCTAGGTGACGATGCCATTGTTTCGGTGAAACGTGTGTTTGAGCATTTGTCAGAAGTCAAGTTTTTAAACCTCATTTCCTATCACGCATAATCAAATCTGGCCCTATACACCAGCCATCACCAATACCTTTAATTGATTTTACTATGTTCGGTTTACATGTTTTTATACCTACCTTTTTGTGGTAATCACTTCGCTTCATTATATAACTTCTTTTCTGGCGCTCTTTGCCCTCGTTGGCCTTGCGCCATGAAACACCAACCATCATCATCATCATCGTGTTTAAGAAGCCCTAGAAAGTCTACCGTCGGGAAAAATGTTGAGGTTAAAAGCGCCAAAGATACACGTAGGCTATTATACACACCGTAGTAGAGACCTCCGATTAATTTTGATCACCTGGGGATCTTTAACGTGCGTGGAAATCTCTACGCACGAATGTTTTCACTTTTAACCTCCATCTGAAAAGCGCTCACCACGGTCAGAATTGAAACCGCGTCCTGGGACTATACAGCATAACATTTTAGTCACTAAGCTACCGCAGCGGGGCACAGCTACTCGAGCCCATATTGTTGTAACAGCTGCATGCATAAATTACAACATATAAAAAAGGTGTTCAGGAGGTGGTGTGTAAGTTCATTGATACCACTTACAGTAACAGTTCTTTTCATTTAGAACGGACCTTAGGGTTTCGCGGTGAAGGGACAACAATGCCATGAGGCGCGTCTTACTGGACGGTTACATATTTATTTGGACCAGCTGGGATTCCTGACTAGTTCCCATGGGTGTTTTTGCATTTTCCCTACATCACATTTAGTTTATTTGGCAATGGACTGCCAACACACGTTGTGATTTAAATGCAAGCCATGTCTGCGTGAACCAAAGCAAGTTGCGTCCAGCTAGGAGCACCATGGCACGGTTAATACATATCAGCATTGTTTAGCGCACACCAAAACTTGGTCCGATACGGATTAGCTCGGCTTTGAGTAATTAAAATTGAGACGTTTAAACCTAGGCTTTTTAAAAATGAAGACCTGTATATAACTAAAAAAAGGCTGGCACGCGCTGACAACACCAATGTGTCATTCCGAGAACCGCCGCGCTCCTGTTCAGCCCGGCTAGCGTGACTGCGAAAAAAAAAGTAACATAAAAAAGAGGCTGCCGGCCAGCTTCTGCAGAGCCGGGCTGCTGCGTTCCATGCTCCCGATCATTTGCGCACAGCACAACCGAGGACAACTGTGGCACACTGTCCGGAGGTTTCGGTCCCTCTAGCTCTGTTCTGGTTGCCTCGGTTGATTATATTCTGCTTGCCCGTGCGTCGCATGGTCCCAGGATGTCTCGACGTAGTCAAACAATACAAATGATATCTCAAGGCGAGTAGATATTTACTAGATCGAGTAGATAACCACTCCGCATTTTCTGAGAAGCCGTCGGAGCAGCCTCTTACAACTTTTTTTTTCTTCAGCAAGATGTGCGCAGTCTGATACCGTTTGCTAACAGCCAAACTGCGGCATATTCTATTTCTTCCTACTGTGTGGCTGGCTTTGCGATCACTCCGACGAGACAAACGCATGCCGCACATTGCAGAGAGCACTGACAACGTTTGGAATGTGAGCGTCCGCTCGCACTGCAGACAGACGCCGTGTGCATGCTAGCTTACCGACGGCACACAAAGGAACAGCTTCAGCAGCAGAAAAACGGCGAGGCCGAATCGAGCACCTCCACGGCGGTGCTGCAAACCGCTGCGAAACGCACGAAGGCTTGCGGGGAACGCAAGTAGCAGCAGCAGGATGTCGACGATGAGCCCCAGGCCAGTGGTTCCTCCGAAGCTCGGAGGGCGACCAATCGAGATAGCTGCAAGGCCTTCCGCCAACGAAAATTTCTCGGAGCACCAAAGCCTGATATGTGCTTTAAAGCGAAAGCAGTATGACTTCCCCTTCCGATACTCATAAATACTTCTTTATTGTTACATTGTGTTTGCGTCTCTTTCTTCGCGTTCCTTTCTCTTCCTTCGTTGGTTTCCCGACAACAGACCATAAGGAACTGTGTACTGACGAACCAGAAATCTGTCTTATGATAGTTTCATGGAACCAGCATGACGAACACGAGAGAAGGCATTGAAAGCCCTTAAGCAGACCTTGCCATGTTTCCTTTTTTGTGTGTGTGTTACTTGACAGCTCATGGGTTATTGGTACCAACCGCTGCTCACAATGCCGGGCCGGTCGCCGCAAGGGGGTCATACACATTTTGCATTAAAAGAAGCCAACGAAGCTACTCGTCACCCACGACAACTTGGTTTCCGCCGGCGTCGAGTTCAGGACTGGTTTCTCAGATAACAAACAGGACTTGTGTGGATGTGTGATCGAACATGGCTCCGGCACAACTGATACACTAATAGAGAGATAGCGAATGCGGTTCCAAAATCAGAGTTTTTTTTGTTTTTTTGTTTTTTGTTTCTTTTTTGGGGGGGAGGGGGGGAGGGGGGCGGGCGGAAAACGTGCATTATTTCATGGTTCACGTGATATGTGAAAGTATTCTTGAATTTTTGTCTAGGTGTAACGGATTCACACACCCACTATACCCACAACGTTTTCCGCACCTCGACTGGATTACCGTGCGAATTATTTCGCCAAGAATCCCGTTCATGCGTATTCGAAAAATCGGGCATGCCGCAGGGAACATTGCACCTTGAACGAAGTTGTAGATGAGCCCGGCAAATGACAGCATCTGCATGCATTAGTGGACATTGATCCAGAGTTTTGTGCTTCCAAGTTTTTACGCGCAAGCGCAATTGCACCACTTGGGAAAGAGGCCACCGAGCCGGCAGAGGGAAGCGAGCGCAAGAGGATGAAGGTTCCTGGAGGTGGAGAGGATGAGTGGTGAAGGCAGGGAAGAGAAAAGAACTGGAGATATTGTTGAACTCAACGGGGAGTTCACCCTCATACAACCCAGTCCAGGGAAGGGAAAGGGGGTTCAAAGGATAGGAGGACAGGAGGAGTGCGCGCGGGAGAATGTACGGAGGGGCGAGCGGAGCAGCGCGGAGGAAGGGGATCTGGGATCTCCATGTGCAGCTGGAAACCTCCTTCTACACGCACCGCTCAGGGTCAAACGGGAGAAGCCTCAGAAATGAAATACACAGGAAATCAGAGCGTCGCACGTCACCCTGGTCCTCCCGGGAGAAGTCCATGCAAATTACTGAAAACACAAAAACTGTAGATTCAAGATCATGTCGTGGAAACGTATACTGTCGATCACGTTCACGTGGTTGGTCTGGGGCACGCCGCAGCCAGAGCGATTTACGAGCTGAACAGGACCGACGAAAGAAGCAGGCTAGGTGTGTTCGAAAGGCTTGCGCCTAATCGGCGTTCACAAAGCGAAACGTCACTCATTTTTTAACCTTACTCAAGCTGGCCGGTTTTCTTTAAAACGGTAGCTTTATTCCGACCCTCCCTCACAGTTATTTGGTGGGGTAGGAGGGTAGGTTGCAACTCTGCTGGAATTCGCATGCTTGGGGCGATGAAGCCGGCGAAAAATTACGGCAGTCGCGGTGACAGAACAAGAAACCGATAGCGTCATGCACTGAGCCGTCTTTCATAACAACCCCTCAACAACCCTCTGGAAGCGACGTGTTTGGTACGGGATCACTTGTGGTGCCACTGATGCTAGAAAAGTCAGAGTGGAACGGAAATTCGTATTTACCCCGTGTTTCCCCGGGGAGATGCTCTTCAGTTCAATCCTCCCTCGCCTGGCAGTGCGCCGCTTCGACAGGGTGGAGTGTCGCGCCATTCAACAAGTAGTAGCTTCTCGTATTCTCTACTGCTCAAAGATCTTTCACTCCCAAAACAGGGGCACGGGGCAATGATTTTGCCTACCAGTTCAACATAGAAAGATAAATTGAGAACGTACATGTTCTTGCTGACATACTAAGAGCGGTGATATGGCTTCCGCGTCAGATGCAGGATTGTAACATGACCATCGTTACATCGAACGTCAAAGACTACACAGCTTTATGGCTGCGTGAAAGAAAACAATCCTTACAAAAACATCATGTATGTTTTAGGCATGCTTGATTTACAAATAGACAGGCAAGCTTTTACCATCGATTTATTGAGAGCTCCATCTCCTCGTTTTCCACTTCCATCAGTATCATCATCATTTGCCTATTCAGGTCCACTGCAGGATGAAGGCCTCTCCCATTGACCTCCAGCCTCTTCTGTCCTGCGCTGCTCGAGTCCACAGCTTACCCCCCCCCCCCCCCCCCCCCAATTTCTCTATTTCATCCCTCCATCAGAATAATGGCCTTCCCCTTCTTCTAGACCCATCTCTTGGTATTCACTCCCTTACCCTAATTGTCCACCGGTTGTCGGTTCGTCCCACTACACGGCCAGCCCAGGTCCATTTCTTTTTCTTTACCTGAACTATAATATATTCTACTCGAGTTTGTTCCCTGATCCAGGAAGCTCGTTTTATGTCTCCAAGCGTTACTCCTATCATTATTCGTTCCATTCCAAGAAACTCTCAAGGCAGTTGAACTTGTGCGTCATTGGCAAGGATTGCCTGAGATGGCTTTCTGAAGCCGCCTCCGTTTTTTTTTAAAGCAAAGCGTGAGATAAAGCTGCATAAATGCACTGGGATCATTAAATGAAGTGATGAAGTCTTTATTGATCTTTTGAAAAAATACAACCCTTGTGGCCTGCTTGTGCACAAAAATGTTTCTAGACCTTGGAACGAACATTCATACACTGAACAGTTTGTCAGGCATAGTGTCTGCACACTGTGGCGTTGATGACATTCGCGACAGACGCGTTACTTGAGGGGGACAACTTCTTTGTCGTTGCGCGTAGGAGTCACGGGTTCAGTAGTATGTTTGGACCTTTCTTGCCAGAGATGGTGGTTTACACGGACGTGCGTGGGGTAGGGGTTCTTTCTTACTGTGCTCCCGCCGGTACTTCCACGGTATCTTCGAATATCGCGGTTGAGTCCGCTTGCTTTTTGCGTGCCACAGTACGTAAAGCTAGCAGTTGATGTGAAAACGCGGAATGGGAGCCAATCTGTTGTCTTACTATGTACACTGCGTTTGGACGACGCGGAAGGTTCGTGATGGGACAAAATTGCACCACGGCTAGCGCCGGCAAAATACTAGTCCCAATAACTGGTTCAGTGTCTTGGATGATGTTGTTCAGCTGGTCGGCGATTGTAGCGATTATTTAGACCAGGAATAAGTTGATCCGTCCATCCGCTATTCTGTGGAAGGTCCGCGTCTTCTCGCTTAGTGTGTTTTGGAGGTCCGCGACGGTAACAGCTCGCGCTGTGTCCTGGGACGGGGGGAAGAGGACGCTGCTGCTGCGTTGATGGGTGGTCTGGTTTGGGTGCCGACTTCAGCATCCTTTGACGTGCAGCTTCACTTCGTCTTGACTGCGATGGTAGATGATGGGGCACCGTCATTCGGGCAGTTTTCTTCTTAGGTTGGCCACGCTGATCGGTTGTGGCCTGCTTGAGCTTGGAATTGTTCTCATACCTACAAACTGGACTGATTTCATCAGTTTCGAAAGCGGGAGAGCAGCTGTGTTCCGGCATGGGGCAAATGTCACGTTTATGTCCGATACGATGACACCGGTGGCATACAAGGGCTTTGCTCCTGTACGGAAAAATACCTTTGTACAGTTTCTTGTATATGGCTTATGCGGGCATTGTGCTGCCTTCGATGGTAGCCAGGACTATCCCCCCCCCCCCCCCAGGCCCCCTAATGGACGTACCGAAGTTTTAATCCGGCCTGGGCCTATCAGGTTGCCCATTATGTCCTGGGCACATTCTTCTAGGCTGAGACCATACAAAACTCCTCTGACGTGGTTACTGTTGACAGCTTCATAGGTGGTAAGCAGGGTTGCGCCTCTGGTCGTTTGCAGAGATGTTATGCCAAGGAAGGGGTGTATGAGGCGGGGATCCCATGTGTCGATCGCGATGCTTTCTCCTCGATGCGAATGCGACAAGAGTCCGCGTTCGAGCCACTGGCTTCAATACCTCGGGCTTGCAGGGCTCTGAAAGAGATCTCGGTAACGTCTATGTGACCGACGGGCCTCAGTATAACGGTTCTTTTCAGAGGCCAATTTTTGGGTATCGGCTGTGTGCCCCCATCTTGTTGTCGTTATGGTCACCCAACGTGCGCACGGCACTAAAGTTAGCCGAAGGATCCATGCTGTCATCAGAAGACACGACGGGGCTAGTGGATCACTGAGCATCAGGACTGTTGCCGACTGAAGACGCTTTTAGTTGCATGGGAGATGAAAAAGGCAGCGGCGGGGATTCCCTCTCCGATCAGTCATGTTCGGGCAGCGCCTTGCTGTTCGTGGCAGATCACTGGGTACAGCGCAGGCCTAGCGGACAAGCTTTTCAGGGAGGGGGAGTTGGATTATTTTTAGGAGTTATAAGAAGAGCCCACCTTCTTTCAGTTCTTGGAGAGGATTAATTCGCCTCGATGCAGTGGCTTGGGCAGCATCTGAAGGAATTTTTTGGCGAAAACAGTCAAAGAAAGCGATGCTACTGTGCACGGCAGCGCTAGTGCGAACCCGGCGGGGACCCCTTCGTCGTCTTCATCTAGGCGTGATTAGCGCACGCGCATATCCAGGACAATCCCCGTGTGAGTAGGTGCCATGCTTCAAGGAGGGAGGATATTATGTTGTTGACGTGCTCATTGAAGGGTAAGGGCCCCTCGGTCTAAATGAGAAATGGCTGCATAAAAAGAAAGAGGAAGACCCTGCCTACACGGGAAAATAGATTTATGCAAGTTGTGCGTGCTATTATTGCTTTTTGGTTGTTATAGCGGAACAATGCTATTTCAAGGGTGCTTACGGTATAGTTAGTCCTGGCTTTCGGTCTAGATCAGCAGGGGCGCAGTTTTGGTTATGTCCTTTATAGCATGAATGTTTCGCTTGTTTAACGTAGAAACGCAAACCAGTAGACCGGCCGTAAGGGGATAGTGAGGAACAAAAAAATTCAAAACCTTTCCGGGGGCTGTAAATAAGCTACTAGCCTTTCTCTCGCGTCCCCACAGCTTTCTCCTGACAATCTAATGTTTCATTCACTGCCGCATTAAAAAATACAGCCATTGGCGCTTTTGAGAATCGGCCACCAGTTGGGTGCTTTTTTTTTCGACTTTGATTTCCCTAGTTCTTCATCTCACATAAAAATATGTTAATCACCTAAAATCTCACGATACTACGGACTGCTGACTGCTTATTATATGAGAGAGAGAGAGAGAGAGAGAGAGAGAGAGAGAGTGAATGAGAGAGAGAGTGACAGAGACAGAGACACAGACAGACAGACACAGAGACAGAGAAAGAGACAGAGAGTTTTCCATCGCATGAGTTATGGTGGTTACTTTTTCATGGTTACTGGCAGAGCAGTAACCATGAAAAAAAAGGGGGGACAAATAATATGTGTGGTATGATTAGCGGCTGTTTTGTTTTCCTTCTGTCTTCTCTCCTTTAGTGTTGCTGGGGCGGAAATGAATGATGGCTTGGCGTTTAAAGAAATGCGCAACGCGTAGCCAGGAGAGATGCGTGCGCATGCCAGATGAGCAGCCGTGCTGTGCGGGGCTCGAGTGGCAGCATACGGGATGAGACGACCCTTCACAGTTGGCACATGGTCGGGAGGGCGGCCGAAGGACGTCGATCGTCCGGCCGCATCAACTGCATCGGTCAGCCGTGTAACGACCGCTCCTGGCGCACTTCCCTCCATTCGCCGCCCTTTCTGGCGCTTCTTCTTGCCTGCATTCGTTTGTGGGTTTTGCTTCGCAGTCACGTTGGCCGCGTTAATTAGAAGCGCCCGTTGGTCGTTGATCGACTTCTTGCCACGCCAGGCGCCGCGCTCGCGCCAGGCGGACCGATTGCTGTCGGCGGCCAGTGACCACCACGTGCCCGCAAGGGCAGCTGCCCCGTTCGCTCTCTCGCTCTTTCTCCGTCTAACCCCGTGATTTTGTCGAGGCTCGCCGCCATGCTGACAATTTGGGTTCGCCCGCATCGAAGCTGCTGCCGATGGCGCGAGTCGGTGGTTTCTCGAGAGGCACGCGGCACTTTCGGCGGCAATGCGAGTGCGTCTTTATCGGCGTCTTTGTTGTTGTTTTTCGCTCAAGTTTTGTTTCTCGCTGTAACGTTCTTATTTTCATGCGGTACAGCGCAGCCGTCACCGCAGCGCTTGCGGGAACACGGAGGAGTAAACCGGAAGAACCGGAGTGGAGGGGAAGAGTTGCCTGCGTGCCTGCTTTTTTTCGAGGCCACGCGTTATTTTCAGGCGCTGGGAATTCGAGCGCTTCAACAAAGCCAGATGCCGTCAGTGTTGATTATTCGCGTTACGCAGGCTGGCGGACGAAGCATGAGCGCCAACGTTCACCCGTTTGCTGGATGTTTACTACACAAAAATGCGCGGCATTTTCACTGCCAAACATTTTAAAAATGCCATCTATCCATCTCGTTATGCTTCTGTCTATGTTAAAAACGCTTAGATTTAACAGCAGAGATTGGTGTGCATCGGCGTTGAACGCTTTTTGAAAGCCTAGAAAAATGCAGTCGATAATGGCATCACAGTCTGTTATGGACAATAAACCACTAGTAAAAACTAAAAGTTGCGTTTCACGTGAAGAATGCTTTCTAAAACCACGCTGGCGGTTATCAAATTATCTGTTGTCGTAAAGTAAAGTTGTTAAATCAGAATGTATTACGTGCTCAAGACGTTTTCAGGGGATGCTTGCGAGTGTAATGGGCCTGTAGTTCAAAGGGTTGTAGTCATCACCTCGCTTTGGAACTGGCACCACCCTTCCCGCCTTCCAGACGATCGGCAGCACTAAAAACTGCGAACACTGGAAGAAGTTTTGACAATATTAGCGACGAGTGCGTTCTAATGAGCTTGAAGAATTGCGCAGTAATGCCATCAGCACCGGGGAGCATAGCTTTATATGTTGAATTAATTTACTAATTCAAACCGAATCAACAATAGCTGGGTCCATGGGCGGGAAAGACACATTATCAACCTTAGGTAACGAAAGAGATAGCAATTACAAAAAGCAAAAAACAGAGGCATTTTGCAAAGCAACAAGACACTCCCTCGGTGGTATCGTATTACCGTCCCGATCACACAATTATTTTTTTATTTTTTAGAGCCGTTCACTGCCAACCAAAATTTTTAAGGGTTAGTGTGTAGCAAAGATGGCCACGTTTTAAGGAAACATGGATGTTTTGCTACGAGAAGTGCATGCTCATTCTTCCTTTCTTTCTTTCTTTCTTTCTTTCTTTCTTTATTTCTTTCTTTCTTTCTTTCTGTTGCGAAGTCGGTGAGAGATGAGGTGAACCACAGAGTATGGAAAGGTGAGCGCATTGTTCACAGGCGAATAAGTGTATTCATTCCACCAATTGTCGCTACCGAAACTCCAGTGAAGCAAGCCCATTACGTGAATTCCTAAAAGCAACCACAAACACACTTTTTGAAACGCAAGCATTCGGCAGTCTCCGCTCACCGCAACGCTTCCAGAGCCTTAGAGAATGCTGCCATACGATGTTTTTTTTTTAATAGCGCGCGAAGTTGAGCTTAAAAAGTGATTTGTACCGGAAGCAGAAGGAAGAGTTACGGCGCAAAATCTTGACCGAGTGGTTAGAAGCGCGGATCTCAGTATGTGACAGCTTGAATTATGATGTGGCCTGATGCTGCACTTCTATTCTTTTTTACTCTTAGGTTTTTTCGTGTTTTTGCGTACAAGGTATATTTTCATGACATTTGTCGCCCACTTTACCAAGCGCATGGAAGAACGACCAGGTTGAACGCTAGAGTCTCTTAATCGTAGATTCGACAACATTCCGAAATGCTTTCCAGTTTCCTTTGAGAGTGCGCAAAAAAAAAAAAAAAAAAAAGCAAGGCAGGTACGACTGAGTAAAACTTTCCATTTCCGCAACAATTGAGGCCAAATATGCGCTTTTATAATCCCTTATGCTTTTAGTAGAAGATGCTTGTTTTGTGGCGGGGATATTGCAAGTAAAGTGGAGAATGCAGGGATCGCTTAACCCGTGTAGATAATTACGAGATAAAATTTTCTCGGGGATTGTGTTATGGATCACAACTCGAAGAAGTAGGAGCGATGCCTGTGTGTACCTATCGGCCCAGTGCAGGGCCCATTGTAGAGCAAATTATTCGGCAAAGCCTGTTTCACTCGTGGTACTTTCGGTGCCAACGACATCAGCACTAGGGTTCCAGGGCGGCCGCCATGGGCATCAGCAGAATTTTGTCTTGAGGGGGGCAAAGTGGTTTCACGTCATTAGGAGGGGGGGTCGGGGGTAAACTACAAGTAATATTGCGCAGCATCCGATGGATATAATGAAGAAATCTCGTTTTAGGGCGCAAAAGAGGTGATAAGTTCGAGATCCGGCTTTGGATCTTCATCTGTGCCACTGTGGTGAAAGCGGCTGTCAAATATTCGCCGTGATGGTAGGCCTAAACCTATCTAGGCGAAGAGACTTGGCTGCTCTGAACGCTTTGAAACTGTCGCCATAGGTGCACTCCTCCCTACTGCGGGAGGTAGACGGTCACTGTACGCGCGGTATACCGTGACTGCCACGCCGCTCACGATGCGATGCGACTCGTTGTGGGCGCAGCCTGCCGTCAGCAGTTCGGTTCCCACGCTTTCCTCGCGTCACGCGAGTCGCATGCGCAAGCATTGAAATTTATTCACAATGTTTTACACAAAACCATTACGATTCAAGCTTCCTGGGTGATATCTCCGTATACGCAGGATGATATATGCCTCAGCCTCGAAATTTTGTGTCTTTGCAACTGTTATAACCGCTTCGGTGCAGTCGGGATGGCAAAACACACGTTCGGTGCATCGCCCGCTTCAAGGGTGTACGCTATAGTGGCTGCTGCAACACCGGCAGACTGACGGCATCGCGAGGCGCACTTAGCACGAAGGAACGGTGCTGCCGAAACACCCTCTTGGCGTGCCGCTCGCTTGGAAGGGGTTCGCTTAGCGATGCGCCCTGGTTTCTAGAGATAGAAGACCGCGAGGCTCTCCGTACTATTGGTTGGGCACGTGCTTCTGCGTTATAACTGCACGCATCGCTTTGATTATCGCTGCTTGTAAAGGTTCTTATAAAATCGTCTCTCACTCAGTTCACACGTAATAAGCTAGGGCTAGAGAACCTAAGACCCATTTCCCTGACTTCGTGCTTGGGAAAGCTTATGGAGCACGTCGTACTCAGAAGACTCAATAAATACATGGAAGACAAGGATTTATACCCGCACACTATGATCGGCTTTAGGCCAAAATTATCAACTCAAGACGTCCTATTACAGCTCAAACATCAGATCGTAGACGGAAATGGCACATCATCGAGAGACACAAAAGCCATCCTAGGCCTAGACCTGACGAAGGCATTCGATAACGTGCGCCACAGTGCCATCCTGGAAAACCTCGGGATGCTAGGAATCGGGTCTAGGACGTACAGTTACGTGAGGGATTTCCTCTCTGACAGAACGGCAAAAATAAAAATCGGCAGCATTGAATCGAACGAACTCGAACTGGGGGCGAGGGGAACACCGCAGGGGTCTGTACTCTCCCCCTTCTTGTTCAACATAGCCATGATCGGACTGCCCGCGGAATTGAAGAAAATAGAAGGCCTACACCACAGCATCTACGCAGATGACCTCACGCTCTGGGTAACCGGCGGCAGTGATGGAGCAATACAAGACACCTTACAGGAAGCAATCAATACTATAGAGACGTACATCGAACCAAGGGGTCTCGTATGTTCGCCAGAAAAATCAGAAATACTACTATATCAGGCAAACAGGGGGAGAAGAAAAGGCTCATATAAATCTACGATCGAACTACAAGCAAAAGGTGGGCTCATACCAATAGTGCCGATGATCAAAGTCCTGGGACTGCGAATACAAGCGAATGGCCACAACACCGAAGCGCTCAGGATGCTAGAAAAAAGCGTACTCCAAACGACCAGATTGATTTCCAGAGTCGCCAATAGACACCAAGGAATCAAAGAAGCCAATTTAATCAGACTGGTTCAGGCCTTCGTCCTCAGTAGGGTGGTCTACGTAGCACCATTCCTCTCACTCAAGACATACGAAAGAACAAAGATCAACAATATGATTAGAAAAGTATACAAACAAGCCTTAGGCATACCCATAACAACGCCGACCAACAAATTCGATGCATTAGGGCTGCACAATTCGCTCGACGAGCTAATCGAAGCCCAACAAATCTCCCAGTTGGAGCGGCTCACAAAAAGTCAGACTGGAAGACATGTACTGCGATCCCTAAGCATTGGTTATGATTCGCAACATGGAAATAAAGTTGACATTTCCCCCGAAGCACGAGCACATTTGCACATTCCTCCTTTACCCAGGAATATGCACCCAGTGCATAACCAAGCACGCAGGCAAGAAAGGGCCAAAGCTATCCACAAGCGCTTTGAAAAAATCAGGGAGGCGATATACGTCGATGCTGCTGAATACTCGGACCGCACTGCCATGGCAATAACGGCGGTTAACCAGCACGGCCATTTGATAACCTCAGGTTCAGTCCGCGCAAGCCCACCTGAGACTGGGGAAGAAGCTGCCATTGCCTTGGCGCTAGCATCCACCCCAGCAAGATATATAATCAGCGACTCAAAGACGGCAATCAGAAACTTCTCGAGAGGACGCATATCCGCTGAAGCGCTGAAAATTATGAATGGATATAGGGGAGAAAGGCTCAGAAGAGTACAACTAATATGGGCACCAGGTCACACAGCCCTACCCGGCAACGAGGATGCTCACAACCTAGCTCGAGGACTAACCAGCCGAGCTAGCGCAAGAAGCACCACGGAGCAGCCCTCGCCCAGAAACGGCAGTGAACGCATGGTCACATATAGAGAAATTATCGATCATTACCGACTGGGGAGGCTAAAATACCCAGAGGCGCACAAAACACTAGATAAAAAGCAATCAGTTGCGTGGAGATTACTGCAGACGGGGATGTACCCCAACCCCGTACTGTACAATCACTATTACCCAGATCTGCACAGCGACAGATGTAAAAACTGCACAGGAAGGGCTGACCTTAAACACATGTTATGGGCCTGCCCTGCCATCACCACCACAGATAAAGCAAGAAGAATGATAAGTACACCGGAGCAGTGGGAGACGATACTGCTCAGCTCGGACGCCGAGTCGCAATCTTGGGCTGTCCGGATGGCCGAGGCCGCCGCCAAGGAGCAGGGGCTCCTGGCCGATGGCTGAAGAGGGGGAGAAGGGACTTCTAGCCTACCCCACCCCTGACCCCATCCTGGGCAAACAATAAAGTTATTCCTCCTCCTCCTCCTCCTCCGGACCCGCCGCGGTGGCTCAGTGGCTAAGGCGTTGCGCTGCTGAGCACGAGGTCGCGGGTTCGATTCCCGGCCGCGGCGGCCGCTTTTCTGATGGAGGCGAAAAGCAAAAACGCCCGTGTGTACGAGATTTCGGCGCACGATAAAGATCCCCAGGTGGTCAAAATTAATCCGGAGCCCTCCACTACGGCGCGCCTCATCGCCTGCGTTGCGTCGGCGCGTTAAACCCCACAATCAATCAATAAGCTCCGGCCTGTTCCTTGATACTTTTAGAGTCCTGCGATAATGATGTCCGACAGCAGGCCTCCATCCCCTTTGGCAGTAATTTTTTTGTAATTAACCAACTTTCGGGTTTTTTTTAACTGGAAAGGGAAAAAAACCCAGCATGCACAAACTCGCTCGTCATCTGACCGACGAAGCGCTGATTAGTGTGAGCGCCGGTCTTGCCTGGCACCGTAATGAGCCCAACGTATACGAGCACGTGTCTTCGCTCGCTGCCCGCCGATGTGTCTACTCTTCTTTCTTGTCTTCCGAGTCGGAGAATTCTCGCAACATGCGCGAGGGCCATGATTGCCCGTGCAGCCGATATGTACCGCGTGCGGCCCATGCGCGCCGTTGTGCGGCGTCGCATCAAGCACAACCTCGCGCAATCACAGCGGGTCCTCTCTACAGCAAAGAACGCAAAACTCGGACGCTGCTGCCGAAAAGCCATTTCATTTTCCGCTCCTGGAACAAAAAAAAAAAAAAAAAAAGAAAGGGAGGAATGGTCGGTGGAGAGGGTGAATGGGAGACCGAGAAAGCGACGAAAGGCGACGTGCAGGGACAGTCGTTTGGACGAGCCCGCACCGCGGGCGAAGCCATTTGAAGCTCGCCACGAATTCATGGCCCGACTCGAGCGCGGCGCGCAGCAACTCGCGCAGGAGAACGTCGGCGCTGCCGGTTCGTGAAATTTTCTCGCCGGCCGAAGTGCCCGGCCTGGCGGAAGTGAATGCCACCCCACCTGCGGCCGCTCGCCGCTTCGCAGCACAGCGCTCCTCCGACGAGAGGGCTGACGTCCTGCTCCGGTTATGCTGTTTTGTCTGAGTTTGGCATTACGACCGAGCTGGCCTTTATTCGCCATCTGCCTAACGTTTTCTCTTTTTCTCTTTCGCTCGCCTTTTGTACGAGCTCCTGACGTTTGGATTTATGAGATGATAACAAGGTAGCTTCGCGACACGGCGACGACCTGCTGGGCGGACACTCGTCTTGCGACACCTATTTTGGCGTCAAAAAAAAAGCGAAACAAGAAAAAAAAAAAAGAAAAAAACGAGGGGGAGTCGACCTAGACAGGGTTCAGGACAAGTGTGGGGAAAACGAAGCACAGCGTTCAAGCAGCTTCGTCCTTTCGGGTAAAATGTATATGGAAGGGTGCGAAATCTTTTTTACCGTAACTGCAATTGGTGCAAGCACTGAACGAAAGAGCACGCGGATAACAACAACAGCAAAAAAAAAAAAAAGCTGCACATGGTACATATTTGCGCGGCGAAACTATGCGGAAGGCGACAAACGGAAACAGGAAGACCAGAAAAGGATTGCACAAACAAATACGTATGAACAGGAAAAAATAAATGCGAGTACGCCGACATCTTTGTTTGCGTTTGTCTTCTGTAGGTTAGCACTTCACCTCCGTGTCGTTCACCCCGGCGCTGTATGAACACGCACAGGGCGTCTAAAACTCTGCTGTTGGCGGCCCCCTATCGTCTACACCCCGTTCTCATCCAGTTTTCGCAGGCCCACACACTCTGTCTGAATTTCTGTTGCGTGCACCGACCACGCCTGTGGAAGCAACAGAAGCAACAATGCCAACGACAACAGCAACAGGAAGAACACCAACAACAAGAACACCAACACCAACATCAACACACGCAAAATGCTTCTTGGAACAGCCCTCGGTTAATGGACCGTGTCTCTCATCAGCAGTTTTTGTGTTTGCCTGGCTACGCGAACGCGGGGCAATATGTGAGAACGCGAGCTGATGAGGCTGCCTCACTTCTCTGCTTTGAAGGCGTACGACGGGGTATGCGGCCGCTCTCGTGCGGAGCCCTACATGTCGTCCCTGTGCTTTATGGCGATTAGTCGCCAGCCAGGAGACTGCCAGTGCCGAATAAAATAAAGAGGAAAGGAAAACGACGAAGACAAAAATGTCGGTCAGCCCGTAACAGGGCTCGGTATGTGGGCGGACAGTACCGTCGACTGGAGAAGTAAAGAATACAAACCCGCAAAGAAGAACGGGAAATGGAAATGCCAAGCGACCAGCACAGAGAACAAGTTAGAGGGTAGTTCAAAGAGAAACGTAACGAGAAGAGCCATGGGCAGAGGAGAACGTATAAAAAAAGTGAATTAGAGTACATACCTCCCCAGAAATCAAACGTACGGTTTGGACAGACAACAAAGGGGACTGTGAGTCAAAAAAAGCGGGCCATGCGTGCGGCTAGATGTCGCAAGTACGTCATTTTTTCTGACCCTCCCATCGATTAGTTGTGCAGAGGATGAATTCCTTTAATAACGTCGAATATCGGGGGCCAAGCGCTGGAAGACGTCATCACCTTGCGGTGCTCGATTGTGATTTGATTGATTATGGGGTTTAATGCGGCGACGCTGCACAGGGGATGAGACGCGCTTGTAAACTGTGTCTGTGTAAGCTGGCTTTCCCACATTTTGTGTTGCCCAGTGAAGCCAACTCACAATTACAAGGAAGGCTAGCTTCCCCGGCATGGTGGCGCGGTTTGTGCGGGAGTTAGTTGCCAAGCAATAACCCACAAAAAGCTCCGCTGGTGATCCACCTTCACCGAGTGGAATGGAACTGAACTGTTTTATTCATTGCAAGTACAAAGGCCTGCTGGCTGTCCCAAGGCACGTAAATAAACACTTTATTTATTTATTTATTTATTTATTTATTTATTTATTTATTTATTTATTTATTTATTTATTTATTTATTTATTTATTTATTTATTTATTTATTTATTTATTTATTTATTTATTGATTGATTGATTGATTGATTGATTGATTGAATGAATGGATGATTGATTGATTGATTGATTGATTGATTGATTGATTGATTGATTGATTGATTGATTGATTGATTGATTGATTGATTGATTGATTGATTGATTGATTGATTGATTGATTGGCTGATTGAATGAATGATTGAATGGCTGATCAATGCGTCTTGGTGGCTAGGGCGCTGTGCTGCTGAGCCCAAGGACCCGGGTTCTATCCCGGCCGTGGCGGCTGTTTTTCTAATGGAGGTGAGAACCAAAAGATCCCATGTGTTGAGATTGTGGTGCACGTTAAGGATACCCAAGCAGTCGGAAGTACTCCGTAGCCCTGCACTACAGCGGGCCTCTTTGCCAAAGTGTAGCTTCGGCGAGTGAAAACCCTAAAATTAAAATTACCGAATTGCGTTGAGCAATTCATTACTACCAAACGCATTTTACTCTTCGGATGCCTCAAATACCCTAAAAAAATCATGAAATAAAAAAAAGAAAGGGCCATAAATTTAAAAGAAATGCCCGCATGAAAAACGCAATAGCGGATGAAAACATGTTCTTTGATTAAAATCCAGATCCCTACCAATTCCCGCACACATTGGCTGAAAGTAAACGCAGAAAAATCCACCCTCTAAATTTAGCTTTATATTAGCACCGCATGCGGGCCTGCTGACAGTCGGTCGAGGGCTTGACCTTATTTACGCTCGTTTCTTGCGCTGCGCTTTACGGTTGGGACTCTTTTAAGAGCCGATACTTGATATGGGACGCCCACACGCTCCGGCCTGGCGACGGCTGAAGAAGCTGAATGCAAGGCGAAGGTCAGAGAGACTCTTTTCAACCTCTGCTGCCCCTGTCTCATTTATTTCGGCCTGCCTGCGCAGTCGATATTGAAGTATAGCTACCCATGGACGCGATACGCCAGTGCTTCTTTTCGAAGTCACTTGTTTTTTTTGTTGTTTTTTTTTTTTTTGTCTTTGATAACGCACAAGGTAGAAAGATAGAGAGAGGAAAAGAGAAAGAGGGAGCGCGCTAAAGCATGTAGCTTTTATACAGAAACTTTTTTTTTTTCTTTTGAACCGCCCTCCACATCTCTCCTGTACCTGTTTCAGGTTCCGCGACCTCCAAACATTTCTCTCGAAAGCTGGTTCCTGTTTACTCACGCTTCAAAGCGGCTTCTATTTTTGCGTGTGTTAGTGTGTGTGTGTGCGTCTGCGTATACGTGTGTGCGTTTGCGTGGCAGCGCAGCTTTGTCGGAACGAGAGCAGTATGGCCCAGGAAAGCTGTTTTCCTTATCAACAAAAGCGGCGACCAACTTGATACCGCTTTCGGCTTAAAGAGCTAATTAAATTTTTTGGCCTAAGTGTTTGAGCACACCCAATATGGGTGCTTCCTCCAGAAGCTCTGCTTAACCGGCCTCCTTTTTTCTTTGTTTATCTATCTACCCAACCATTGCTGTGAATAGCCACCAGACAAAGATCACATTCTTCCTCGAAAAAATAGGAACGCTGGCCTGTTTTGTCAAATGAACTTTGTTCTGTTGTGACTTCCCGTTTCATGTTCTGGTTCGATGAGCTTGAAATGCCACAAGGAGAAGATGAGTGTTACCTCGTTTATAGGTTCGAAGATTAAAATAATGCATTTTTGTATCAAGGAGTCTTGTGGGAGCCAGATTACCGATTGGTTTGAACCAATTTCTAGCTTTGCTGTTACAACGAATATCGGATATGTGCGCGATAAATTAACTCGTATTTCTCTTTGCCGTCCTGCTAATATTATACATTAAATGGTACCTTCCTGGTCAATCTGAAAATTTCAATTATTGCGGCTTCCTAATAACGTTGAGGCTGTTTTTTTTTATAAATTGACAATTTCTGCGAAACAGCGTTGAGGCTGGTTTTTTAAATACATTGACAATTTCTGCCTCATGAAAGAAAAAAACCCACTCATTTAGGTTAGGTAAACTGTGGTTAACAACGTGTTAACTAGCATAATACTGTTTCCACGCACTATCGACATAAAGACAATGGGAAATAATCTTGGGAATGCACACGATTTGTAATAGTCTTTTTTACTCCGAAGTGTTGAAGCTATAAACTAAAAACAAAACATTTCGGTTCCCTTCCAGTGATTTAATGGTTCCAGTACAACGAGCGTATGAAAGAGGACACGTTTGTTTGTAATTTGTGGTTGCGCATACCTCATAGCTAATTAGCTAAGCAGAACTTTGAAGTGGTAGAGTTCTACAGTAGTCTCGCGATAATTCAAACTCGGGGGGACCGCTGGATCTTGTTTGAATTATCAGAAGTTTGAATTATCAGAAGTGCTCAAAAATAAGACTTGGGGGAACATACTGACTTGCGATTTACTGAAACATTCACATAGAGCATTTAATAATACAGCGTTTCCACACAATGCTTAAGGGATATTCACATTTGAAAAAGAAAAGCGGATGAATGTCTGCCTTGTCTGTGTGTGAGAGTACAAAACAGGCTTTTCGATGCCAGCAAGGGCAGCGAGTTCATTGCAATGACACGTGAATGCAGGTAATCGGCTATATTTGTAAACGTTAGTGACATAAGCATGGAAATGTACGGCGAGAAGCGGCAAATGCAGTTGATAGTCTCCGGCAAGGACCGGCAAAAAGTAGGAATTAAACCGAATTTACGTAATGAAGTAGCTTGAATTAAGCGGATTTCAAATACATTGAAAACATAGCAGGCCAACCAAAATTTTGAAATTTGTTTGAATTAACCGAAAGTTTGAATTATCCGAGTTTGAATTAACCCGAGTCCACTGTACTCCAGGGAACAAACATGGGCTGCCCGTTTACCTCCCGCGTCGTAGGCATCTCACTGCCCGTGTAAGACGCGAACCGAGACCGCTCGACGACGGAGGAGAGCAGGTCGCATCGGGCCATGGGATGTCCCTTTTGAAATTTCTCACCAACACAACGGGCGTGTCATCGGTGAGCACGTGAAGCCAAAACAGGGCAAAACAAAATTGAAACAACTACATCGAAGGCGTACGTTGCTACATTTAACAACGATTGCTTCAAGCATTCATTTTTGCCCCTGTCAGTAACAGAATGGAATAGTTTAGATTTTTCGATTGCCAGCATACAATCATTGTCAGAGTTCACCTCAGAAATCGAGGACATGTTCTGTAAATAATTTTCCAGTTTCTTATCTTTTTCTCTTTTGATGAGCCGTATTACCGTTTTCCAGGCGGTTATTTTTGGTGTATAAATGTTCCCGTACACGTGTGTGTAAACGAATATATTTTTCTGGTTGCAATAACTGGTTCTACGTTACCAAAGTGTATGTTTTTTTGTGGTTCATTATTTCCGGTGCTCTTGTGTTTGCGTGCAACTGGTGTTGTATTGTGTACTTGATAAGTAGAACTGTCTTATCTGCCGTCTGTAAGAATGTACCCACTGTTCAGTGCTTGTATGTAATTAACGCCATTTGTCAAAATGTACCTATTGAATTTTGTAAAGGCCTCGAGGCCCATTAAGGCACTTCTGCCTCCAGCGTCCGTATCCTCTTAGACGTTGTCTGAAAAAAATGCCGCTGTAAAAATGTGAAACTGTAAACGGTGTATTCTGTATCCAAAAGCTGATGCCCTCCTGCTTTGGTCTCGTATGAGACTGGCAGTATCGAAAATAAATAAAATAAATTATTGCGCTTCTCGACCTTCTGATTACCCGGACACGTGCTTCTGCCAGCCCTTCGAGTATGTCTTAGCAGAAATTTACTGCAAGTTATAGGGAATTCAGTAGATCCAATGTCGGGGGAAATCTGAAACAGCCTTTTCACCGCCTTTTAGTCAGGAGAAGGAAGCCGGACTGCTAGCCTAGTGGACATCCACAAACATATTTCTAGGGAGGCACGCAACCCCTTTTTATCTGGGGAAAGCGCAGAAAGCAATTTATGGGCTATGCCAACAAATAAAGAAAGAGCAAGGACACAATTTTAAGGCATTTGTATGCAAAACATGCATTAGGATTGACTGTATTCGCACCGATCTCAACAGTGTCACTACAGGGCTCTTCACAACCTCGGCTTCACACTAAAGGGGATTGTTGCCTTTTTTGTTGCCGCACGCCTCCTCGTCCTCTCGGCCGCCCACGGCTGACGAAGCAATAATCTTTGCAAGCTTTCACGAGCGACTCCATTCTTGTGCAACGCAAAAGAGAGCCCCGGTCTCATTAAAGTGCTTGAGGTCGAAGGGAGCGACTGGCTACCTAAATTAGCGGCTACAGTCTCTCCCGGGCGCTTTTCGCAAGGGCCGGGATACCGTATTCCTCCCGGCGCGAGAAGCGTGTGCTTCCCCCCGAATGCGTCTCGCACGTTTGATGTCGTGCCTGAAATAGCGATGCCTTAGTGCGGCGCGCCAAGAACGTCCCTTCAAACGCGAGCGCCGCCGTCCCGATGAAATCATCTCGCGGCCAAGATGGATAGGCAGCGCTCGTGACGAGGTGCGCTCGCTCGCCGGTCGCGATCATCGCGTCTCCTATATGCGACGCGCTACTGCCCCCTGGATGAAAACCCGGCTGGCTGGGAGCACGTTTCGCTGTTACTTTTGCTTGCCGTTTTCAAGAAATTAGCGCTCTTGCACTTACGCCCGCACTGTAGGAGAAAAAAAAAATCGTGTCGTCGCCGCTATCTCGAAAGAGCTTATTTTAAGCTCGATGTGGGACGCCGTTTGAACATACATTATGCCACCCTTAGTAAGAAAGAGCCGACGTGAAGGACGGAAGAAATTAAACTCTATCAAGCTGCCACAGTCGGGATAATATGGGCGTCCGTCGGCAAGCGGTAGAAACGTTCCCTCTGTGATGGTACTCTGCTAATGTATGCTCTGAGCATTATTTCGGGAGTTTCCTAATTACGTGGCGTGGGCGTGAAGGGTAGCCTGTAAACTCTAGACGATGTGTGCGTTTTTAAAGACATTTGCACGTTCATAAGTCTTCGGTCTCCTCTCAACAGACTGATTGTCCCATCAGATATGCTGTGAGTGTCCTGCCTACTGAAAATCTTGTTTCTGTCAGAAAGACCAATCAACGAAAAGTGGCGCAGCTTGGTAGTGCAAGGCTGGAGAAATAGCAGACCTGGCAGCCCGTCTTCCTTCGTCGGAGACCCGGCTGTTCAAAGACAACGGTATACGAATAATCCAAAGGTAATAATGCGGTGCGCCCGGAGTGCGATGATAGCTCAATCGGATAGACGCCGGTATCATAACACTTTTTCCAACTTTTTTTTAATTCTTAAACTCTTGCAGAACGTAGTGACCCAACACAACTAGTACTTAGATTAGGGAGTCGCAAAGTGCCTCAGCCAAAAATTACTGCTCTATGCCTATAAGATAACTTGTAAACTCGCTCAAAAGATTTTTCTCTCTTTCCTGGTCTTGACGTTCTCCGACCGCCCGAATTACGTCACTGAAGCCATGTAGCGGCTGTTGGCCGGTTTTCCGTAAGCTGCAGCAATGAACGCTTTTCTATAGCAACTTTAAAAATAAAGCCACAAAAATAAAGCAGAACGGAATACCTATCTGGTGTGACGACCAAATCACGCAGTGCCGCTCCGTGCTGGCGATAACTATAGCTTTTGCAGTGGTTCCAGACGCGAAGGAAAGAGTGAAAGCGGTTATCGAAAGTGTTGCAGGGTCTCCTTTAAAGAGAAATCTGTACAAGCTTTTATGTAACAATGTACGCGTCATGTTTGTAAATACAGTGATCGTTGGATGTGTTTGCGCCAAGGGTACCACCGAGACAAACAGGAAAACATGAGCCGATCTGTCAAGGGCAAAATGTAACAGACACGAGACGATATTTTCACAGACTAATAAATTATGTGTTATTATTAAGTAGGACCATTTAGATTAATCTTTTGTCGTTTAATGCATGCTGTCTCTACACTACGGGGACCTGGAGGTTTATACCTTGCATTCAATATTGCGTTACACGCCAGCATTGGTTCAAACTCGTTCGATTATTTTTATTTATATTCGCAAAAGGTGCGGCTACAGCGGAAATGCCAGACAGCAGTCACGCTTATAGTCATCCTGTTGGTACCCTGTGAACGCAACAACGAAATGTTGGCTCATGCACGCTTGACCTATGGTGGTAACTAGCTGTAGCATCCGACGAATGTTTAAGTCCCGGTGGGCCGAAAGTATGCATTAAAGGGTGTTCACGTCGTACACCCAGCGACGAAGGGAATTGGGAATCGTTTTAAGTTTAGGCGTGCACCATCCACACAAAGTGGCATTCAGCCTTTTGAACCCGCAGACGTGAGTGGCTTATTTTTTCGTATCCGTGGCCACTCGGCCCTTAAGGCCCAGTTTCAATAGCATTCATAGACGTGGTTGTAAGGACGAGGTTGTAAGGAGGAGGTTCTAAGGAATAAGCAGGGTGGCAAAGAGGGGAGAGTGGAAATAAGGAGAACGGGGGGAGGTGCTCTTGAGGTGCCGCGTTGAAGGCCAGCTAGGGCGATTTTACGATATCGCAATTCTGTCCGAAAAAGATAAGTTCGTCATCGCCCTCTTGTTCATTACACGAAGGGACACATGTGCCATTATTTTTTCTTCCAGCAAACGAGTGTTAAAGTTGAGCGGACATGGTGCAGGGAAGGAGGCCCCGCACCATGTAGCCCTCGAGGGAGTTTCTACTGGCTGCCATGTTGTTTGGCTGTTAAGCCATGCTATTACGACACAACTTGCATTTTTTCTCGACCGTACGTTAGGTGCTGTTGTTTAGCAACGAGTATTTTACTCTTTGGACTGAGATCAAGCCATCGGAGGTCGTTGCGTAATGGGTTGTGATTGGTGGGCTATGGTATCTAAGAACTCTTCGTCAAGGATGACGGCGTATGCTTACCTCTCGGTGTTGGTTATCTCTCAATTTACCCGCTTACAGAACTTCGGGAGGGAAAGGCAGGGCTGTTATCCGGACTGGCTATTTCCCTGTGAGGTCAAAATAATCCTGAAATTTGCACTGTCACCATCTGAGAGCTCCGAAGAGTCGTTCAGGGGTTGTCATCATGTAGCGACGCTGTTGGTCTCGCGCAAACACCAGGAACGACAATGCCTACAGGTTGTGTTTGCCGGCGACCGCAGATGCCTTTCGACCTGCAGATTTTGTCGTCATCAACCACGTCGAGGGGCGCCTTGTTTGGCGTAGAGCTCGGCTATCTTCGGCTAATTAACGCATTTAACGTTTTTATCACTACAGCAATGACAGTCTATTAAAAAACCAGAGCCCTTCCATCCTGGAAAAATTAGCAGTGGCTTAGCTCGGCTGTGCCAGGATATACGTAGCGTAAGCTAAAGTTCAGCTGGTCACTCTTAGCTTTCCTGATTGTCTAGGATTAGCTGATTGTCATGCTTACTGCTGCTAAAACGATTTTCAATATAATGCAATCCAATCCAATCCAATCGAATTGCGGCGGTGGCGGCTCCGGCGCGCCAGCTGTGCGCCGTGAGACGTCACTGCTCCTCACGCATGCGCAGCACGGCTCTCCAGAAGCCACGCGAAACTTTTCAACCTCGGCCAGTGTAGCTCACGCTACAAAAGAGAAGCCCAGTGAAGCCGACGCTCTGGGGGGATTTGCTGTGTTGGGGTTTAGCTATATTGGGGATTTGCTACATTTAAATATAAGGACAGTGGCCCGATGTCTACGTCACAAACTAAAGACACACATGATTGTTGGGTAGAGAGAATGACGTTTTAAAATAGCGCAGCGACACCAATCACAACGCAGGCTCTAGTGCGCCGCACAGCATAGGTGGCCGCCGAGGTGGACGCGGCATTGCGCCATGTCAGGGCGTAGAAAGACGCCGCGCTTGGCGAGCAGTATACACCAACTCGGGAAAGAGGCGGTGGCAGCGGCAGCGGAGAGGAGTACAAATTGGGGCTGTAACCAAACAGTAGATGGTCATGCATCGCTGTGTAACGCGCAATGCGGGAAAGCCAGCTTACAAAGACCAAGCTTACACTGATCTTCTTACGGTCGGCTTCGCATCTAAACACAAATGCACTACAATATGAGAGATCCTATATAAAATTAAAGAGGCCCCAAGACTTCCACATCGCTGATAATAAAAGCGCGCACAAGACGCAGCCACTACCTACCGAGGAGCAGCGTAGGTAGCCAGCAAGAGTAAATCGCAATGCCCACCAGATGGCGAAGCGAGTCCCCGAGTTTTCGTTCCATACGGGCACGAGAACGGGAAGGGGAGGGGGGGAATTAGTCATATGCAGCTTCGCCGCAAAAAAATTGCCCTTTGAAAGTACAGGGGAAGGAGAATGGTAACCCAGATAGTGAGAACGCGGAGATGGGCTGTAGGACTGCTGCCGCATAAAAGATGTCAGTGGAACGAAAACCTCGTAAGTGCTGTGGTCTTGATCCCGGCTTCATAACTCAATGAGCGCGAGTAAAAGCCTCCAGAAAACCTTCGCTTAGCACATCTTGGGCTTTTGCGTAGTGCCTCTGAAGGAGACTCAAGCCTTCCGAGCATCACCTCACTTAGGACTTTTAAAACGGTGTGCATAACCTCCCGTCCCGACAAGCAGCAGGTTTTTCGTTTTTAGTTCACGCCAACGCGCAGGAGCCGATATTGTCTAACAGGTGTCCGATATTTTTATGCTGGCCCTTGTAAGTGCTCGCCCTTATATCTAAAACAATTTGTATATGCACGTGCGAAATAAACTTGGTGCATATAAAGTGCAGTGCAGTGGCGGTTTTGGACCCCTGTAAGCATTTAAAGGAAAATATTTAGTTTGGCTCTTCTAGGCCAAAACACTTTTTTTTTTTTTGCGTACGTCGGCTGCTTCTTGTCCCGCTCCGTGGAACGTCGCAGAATTAAGGTACTTCGAATCGCTGGCGGCGGCTCCGTTCCCCCGAGCGCGCAGGGCGCCGTGGCGTCGCACGGACGTTTCTAGTTCGGCGACGTCTGGCGCCACAAACCGGCCGCTGCGGACAAGCGTGCGAGCGAGAGAAAGGCCAACAAAGGAGCGGCAATGGGAACGGACACGAGTGGCTGCGGCTGCTCGACGGGAACAAAGCGCGCCGTAGTCGTTGGCCGCGGCGCCCGACCGCGGCCTGCAGCGCGGCAACACCCCGGCTTGATTACCGCGGAGTCCTCCTTCGACTTCGGCGCGGACTCCTCGGACATCGTTAGCGATCGGTGATGTACGATGCTTTCGAAAGAGCGCAGAGATTGGCGCGCTCCAAGATAAGCCGGAGGACCCCTTGCGTGCCCGATGGCCTGCGTCGCTGTGTCATCCGGGCCGGCCGATGCCGCTCTCCTGCGACGAGAACGATGAAGAAAAGTGAGCGCCACGGCAAGCCCCTTCTTCCGGCGCCCGCTGGCCGTATCGCGGCTTGTACACAGCGTCCTCGCAGCTCGACCTTCCGCGCTGCTTCGATGGGGTGTCTACACTCCACTCAGTCGGAGAACCGTCTTTTTCTCACTCCGTTTCGTAATAAGGAGGAAAGCTGTGAAACAAGCGACAAAGGTTATCAGTTCTCTCTCTCTCTCTCTCTCTCTAACCACCTGCCTGGATATAGCAGACCGCTCCCGTCTCCTTAGTTGATGTTCGCTGGTTTTTTGCCTTTTGCAAATCTGTTCGGCATACAAGTTTTCGTTTTTGTTTTTTTTTATGCCCAGCAGCATTCAGTGTTCAGCTTATGATATTCGCTATTTCGGTCCTATTGATGGTGTGTTATCGGTATCTACGCGACCACGGTTTTATCAAAGTTTAATCAGACCTCGCACTATGGGCCTTTTCTTTGTATTCAGCCTCAACCAGGAACACACCCGTTTCAGCTGGGACTCGCGACCTAGATCTCAGCTAAAGGACTGGTTAACTACGATGGCAGCTAAAGTACTCTAAGATATAAGCGGCAAGCTTCCTGAAACCTGTCCCCTGTGCGTGCTTGTAGAATAATAAAATTCGGGTAAGAAGCGTTAAACATAACATGACTTTAGCGGTATCCAAGCTATCTTTAAAGGGATAGACTACTGGTTTTTTTTTCGAGTATATTTTCTCTAGCCCAAATGAAAGGGCATCGCTGAAAACACTTTAACCAGAAACGGTTTGGCTGATAGCGGCCTAGAACTTCCGAAATCGGAATTTTAGATCTACCAACCATATACGTGGACTACCAAAAGTAATGCTGGCAACCCTGACAGTGATCCGTGCGGGAACACACTTTCAACTGTACGTGAACTCAAAAGAGGTATTTAAAACCTTATCCCCGGCTAAAACAACGATAATGTACAGTATTTTCCATTCCTTTATGGGGTTTTTAAATCACGCATTGTACCCGACGGAGTTGTTTGGACGCGCACGGTAGTGTCACGTTCTGACACTACACGACGCCACATTTCTATATTCAGAAAGCTTAGTGCCAAATTAAAATTATTTCCGCCTGTTTATTTGGACATTCCTTGCGGTTACCCCATTGTATAACATGCTGCTTTCATATGAGCTAGAAGACATGCACCCCACAAAGATTGGTTGTCTCTCCCTTTAAAAACAAGCAAGTCTGCGTTGAGACCCTTAGTTGGGGATTTAAAAAGTTATTTGATTTGGTTGTGGCGTTCAACGCGCCGAAGCTACACCTGGGCAATGAGGCGCGCCGTAGCGGACGGCTCCGGATTAATTTTGACCCCCTGGGGATCTTTAACGTGCGCCGACATCTCGACAGACGGGCGTTTACGCTTTTCGCCTCCATCTGAAAAGCGGTCACCGCGGCCGGGATCGATCGCGCGTCTTTGGGCTCAGCAGCACAATGCCTTGGCCACTGAGCCACCGTGGCGGCTGATTTTTAAAATGCAACCCTCTCGTGCGTACAGGGGACCGGACCCAGACCCCACGAGTTGTGACGCGGGAATCCCAACAACACTACCAGGATTTACTCGTATATATTACGTTGAAAACATACCAGTCGGATCACAAGATCACTGTTTCCGCCACATAACAAGGAAAACGTCATGAACTGCGGGCAAATTATGGGTAGTTTATGTTAATCAGTGCTTCCAGGGTGGCAAACCAATCGATTGGACGCCTAACCGCTTATAAGAGTTGCGATCTGACAGAACTTTCTATTGGAAATACTCTTGCGCAGGGAAGGTCTCGGGCCGCTGTTGTGACCCACAGTTTGGCCCTTTCACAAACTTCATATTTCAAAAACAAGCACAAGTTGATACGGCTCAAGCTTATCCCTAATAACAGCCAAAAACCTAAGTGAGCAGGGTGTGGATGTAATGCGGCCGCATTTTGTCTTTTGTTGATTTTTTTGTCTCGTTTACTTGTTGTCTGAAGTGCTGACCACCTTGTCATTGCTTTGTACCTGGTGGGGCCATGGGCTAGTCAAGCTGTCTAGTACTGCTTTTTTCCTTGGCCCGCCACTCTATACGAAAATATCTGTGTATATAGATGTACATAAGTGAAACTACAGAATTTATTCAAACGTGAAACGAATTTTTCCCTGGCTGTTTCAACAAAATGCAGTGGCAAACGTATACGCTGCAAGGGTTCAACCAACAGCCCAAATGCATGAGACAACGCCTGTGGTACATAACCAAGTTGCTTTTCGAGATGATGTGGTTCTGCGTGGAACCTTCTTCTCATTTGCCTCACTGCTCATAAAACACACTGAAAAGCACAGTACAAAGGTATTGATAACCGATAAAGCTATTCGAATGAAACGTGTTGATTTCGATTAGCTTGTGGGTGTTGACTAAGCCGCAAATGTAGAACAAAAATAAGCTTACAATGAAGGACTTCTTTCAAGCTGTGGACATTGGCGCCTACTACAGTATGTGTGGTTGAGTGCGTGACCGTGAATGCGAGTGGTTAAACACGTCAAGTGTATGTATGTATGTATGTATGTATGTATGTATGTATGTATGTATCCATGCATGTATGCGTGTATGTATGTATGTATGTATGTATGTATGTATGTATGTATGTATGTATGCTTGCATGCATGCATGCATGCATGTATGTATGTATGTATGTATGTATGCATGCATGCATGCATGTATGCATGTATGTATGTATGTATGTATGTATGTATGTATGTATGTATGTATGTATGTATGTATGTATGTATGTATGTGTTTATGCACTGTACCTTTATTCAATCTTCTTCGATAGGTATAAGTTGGCCCTACAAGTGTACATTTCCATTTTAATTTTTTTATAGCTGTATTCTTTATAGTCGAAACTTGAAGTAACCACCTCCTGCTTTGTTACGGCTAAGTTATCGAGTAAACAATATATTGTTGCGTCCTTCGAAATGGAGGTGCAAGTTGGCTACACACAGGAAGGAGGACTTTATTACGCGATACGCCTAAATGTTGATGTCGGGAAAAGCGAGATTCGTAGTTGTACAATATGGCGTACAAAGAACAAGCACACGCGCGTCATGGCCGTCGTCTTCGGTGGTCCATTTTTGCACCGCACCACAGTCCATGCACATACCCACACGGGGAAAAGCGGCATGTCACGAAGGCACCGACGCACACGCGGCAATATATGCCTGTCTTTTTATTGGCTTCGGTATGTTGCTGTGCGGCACATGAAAGAAGGCGGAGAGAAGTGGAAGCGAAAATGAGGCCTCTAATTCCACTATAATTCATAATTCAGCAACTAGGACAGCGAAATACCTCACTTTCGATCGACTTGTATGATATCCTGGTACGGCCCGTTCGAAAGATGGTAAAGATACGCCATAAATTATAAGGAAGAGAGCTATTCCTCCCTTTAAATTATGCAACTAGAGATGTGAAGAGCGACCACAAAGAGGCGCGGTTGACGAATATACGGCGTTGTACGACTATAATTTTGCGCGTTCACATTTTTCTCGTTCTTGTAATTTTTTTTGGTGTGGTACTTTTAGTGCGTTCCAGGAATTTTACCCCCGACATCCGCTGTACTCTAAGGGCCGTTTCTCGCGGCGAAATACACACTTAGGGTAAGAAGCACGTCGTACTGGGGGGCTGCGGAAAAAGCGAGAACACCCCGAATTTCTATTACATGACCTCGCATGTCGTACGTTTAGACACGTTTTTATTTCCCCACCAATAATGAATTCTAGCCTCTACGAAAGTTGACGTGCTGTCGGATACGAGTTAAGAATGCAGTGGGGGGACATTGCTGTTCTGTCCCTTCAGCTAATGGACGCAGGCTTGCCGCGAACTTAGCGGCTGCGTGGTACATTTTTGTTTTCTATTATTCACGCCGGCTGACACGTCGGTGCACTTGTATCCAAGTTCGTTTTTATTGCGTTACAAACGAAAATCGCTAACCACATGGGGATATTTTTGCGAGCAACGCGACGAGCGATGCGACGGGGATCCTCAATCGCTCGTCCCAGTCGCTCGCCGAGGCAGCCACACGAGAGCGATCGCTCGGGCGACTTCGAAACGTGATCCCAACATTGCCACACAGCGCCCAATACGACTATCGAATTACGCATAGCCGCAATGTTTTTTATGTGTGCATTTGTCACAAAAAGGGTAAATAAACGCATTTCAGTAAGCAAAGGGTCGTACTTTTCTAGGATGCACTGTGGCGCCGCTCGCCTCTTCCCCTGATTCTCTCCCTAAGCTGGAAGTTGGCCCCGTTACGGCTCTCCTATTGGCTAGTCGCTAAGGCCACTTCCGGGAGGTGAGCGACTTTTCCTAGCGACCCAGAACCGAGCGATTCGATGAGCGATTTGGTCAGCGGCGAAAAGTAATTCGTCGCTGGTCAGTTCGCTCCCCAAATCGCTGCAAAATCGCTCCATGTGGTTAGGGCTAAAGTTCTAAATCGAACACGTTTACGATCCACCTTGAAGCGTAGAACTGGGCTTATCAGAAAGCTGCATCTGGATCGTGTTATTTGGATCGGCGGGTGAGGAACAACGGGAAAATGAGGTGTAGATCAGAGCTAAAACTTCCACGAAAAAGGTGTGCATTAACTTCCACGTATGCATGCTTTTCGAAGGTGGGACAGAAATGAGCTCTCCGCGGCGTTTATATTCATTCTGGCGGGTGGCGTCGTAGGCCAGAATGCAGCATCCAAAGGACTAAGGGGACGGCTGATAAGGGAAGAGCGGGAGGCTGTCGATGCAGGCCAATTCAGAAGCAGGAACTCGGGACGCCGGGGGGACATTCGGGGTGGCTGCCATCGCGGCTGCTTCCGCTATGCACACACTTCCGCTTCTTGCCCCTTCCGCTCTCGGAGCCAGCTTGTGGGGGGAAATTATTAACGAGCCGCGATCCACAAATGACCTGCGGGGATATCGAGGCGGTTTGCGTGCGTACGCCCGGGTTCGAGATAATGGGGACAGCTTGGCACGATAGCTCCAACTTAATCTCCGGTGATTGCGATGCGCCCGCAGCCGCCGCCGCGAAAGCCTCCCGCGCCGCCCCGCCGCCGGCGACACTTCTCTTCCCGGGGCTACCTTGAAGTTTATCGAACGCTTATGTGCCCAAGGTGCGCGGGCATTAGCCGCCAATGTATTATGCATAAAATTGCCGGGGAGGGGCCCCTGCGCGCGCTTACCACCGCCTCTATTCGCCTTCCCCAACCGGCGTGCGTGCGCTCGCAAAAGGTCGACTCTCTGGGACCTTTACTGATGCCTGCCTCAGCTACCAACCCGTCTGGGCAGGATCTTCCGTCGAGTATAGTGTCACATATCGCAGTAAGTAGATTATACAGCGGGAGAATAAATATTGCAGCGCACGTCAAAAAGCTCATTTTATAATTTCTATATACCTGTCCCAACTGAACGAAAACTGCGGACTTATGCACCCAAATCCCCGTACTTTCATGTGTACTTTTCAGGCGCGGGATTCGTCCGACCTTCCCATCACGTCTCACCATTGCTTCTGGGTTTTCCTACGTAGATGCGACACGATGATACTTCTAGTAGCATAAAGGCGGGACGATTTTCCCACAAGTACACTTTTGCGTCACGATACTACAAGCGATATTGAGGGGCAGCGGAGAGGCAAAAGAAATCTTATTTTTCTTAGTGACATTAGTGGTATTATCGTCACCAACGTACACCCAAGAGAAAAAGTTTACGGACCACGAAAGCAGCAATTTTGAGTTATTTCTCTACCGCACGACAGCCCGTAGTACTATGTGCGGTAGTTTTCATTAGTTCAGTAATTATACGACATCTCACATGCATTCGACAGTTTGTCGGGCTGCTATAGGAAGAGAAATTCAAAAGGAAGAGAAAAAGCTAAAAAAAATTCATAATAAAAGTGCCCTTTTCCTGGTCCGTAAACTTTAGCTCGTGGCTGTACATATGAATATGAGTAGACGTGGATGCATGCGTTACAGTGCGAACGAACGTAGGTACTTGTTGGAGAGTTTGCACTCAAATGCTTTGGGTGCGCCAACGATTTGCGGCCCATGTAAAAAACAGTGAGAGCATCAGGGAAGTTTAAATCCGCGAAAAGTTTGTTCACTCATTAGGAAACTCAATTTACGCGCGTACAGCCATACGTATAATGCGTGTGCATGTGCGTATCGGTCGATGAGGATACAACGTAACCCCAAAGCAATTATTTTAAATGTGATTTCTCCCCAGTCATTATTGAGCCCCGAATTCACTTCCTGGTACAAGTCATGAGACTTCTTTGGATTATTTCTGTATGCGATACAATGAGACCAAAAAAGCCTTCAATATTCATCTTCATGTTATCGATCTCCTTGTTATGTGATAATAATTAACGTATAAAGAATATTTAGGTTCACACTTGTATGCCTCCATTTTCCGATCTGTGTGCCTTTTCTTGTGTAAACAAAGAGGGCTGAAGAACAAACAAGCAAACAAAAAAAAACAAGTAGATAGATAGATAAACGAACAAATGAATGAATGAATGAATGAATGACGGTCTTAATGTGCGCTTTTTATTACTCCCTACGTAGATAGAAGTGCTAAGAAACAAAGCCGCTAACCTTGTTTAACCAAAGAGCCGTAAAGAGAGGAGACGTCATTGCTCTTCCGCATCCGGATGAATTAGGCAAAAACACGGAAGTGACTTTATAGGATGAACCTTGCATCATTTTCATGTGTTCGACCTTGTGATGGAGCGGCCGACTTTATTTACAGCTACGTGACAGTCCTTGAATTCAGAGGAGTATTTATTATTCCTTACCTGTATTTCAAAGTTAGGAAGTTACTCTCGCTTTGAAGCAACATACACCAGAGTTGTTTTACCATCTTTGGGTTTCATTGCACGAGCCAACATCCTCCAATTGTACCTAACTTGAGCAATAATTGCATAATTTAATCAACTACTTAAGTGAGCGTTAGTCAGAGGCAGCCGGAAGGAGCGATTTCTTCTTTAACCCAGCGGGCGCGCAGAGTGCTCGGTGTATGTGCTGGCGGATCGAGTGGCGTGGAAAGATTTTCGAACAAGGACTAGCGGTCCATTCGGGCATCACTCGCCCTTGAGCCGAGGGCTCGGCCCATTAATCCGCCTGCCCCGGCAGCGGAACGGCAGGATGCGGCTCTCTCGAGGCCCCCCGCTCTGTATTCGGTCCGCCGTGCAGCACCTCGGGTTCACGGATGGCTGCGGTGCAGAGGCTGCGGCGCGGGGAGAGGGAAGACGCCGGCGGCGGCGGCAGACACGTCTGGGAGGCTTCGGAAGCGCGGAGGCGAGCAGGGGGAAAGCGAGGAGCCGTGGGAGGCGATCGGCGGCCGTCGATAGCGCGCCTTCTGCTTTGTGCCGCTCTGAGACTGCATTGGTTCTGCGCTGGTGGCTGCTCGACTGGCCGGCGGATGGATACAGATTGCCACTGGCACCGGCGGCCAGCGCAATCGATGCTGCGGATCCTGGCTGGCCGCTCCGCCATTGGCGCCTCACCGGCCCAGCGCAGGACGCCCATTCCGCCGCGGCCAGCTGTGGGAGCCCGGCGAGGGAAAGGGTGGCCCGGACACGGCACGCGCGCAACGGGGCCGACCGCCAATCCTAAACTGACAGCTCCGCTTAGAAGCTCAAGCCGGCCACCTGAAGAAACGCGCAAAGCGCGAGGGCGCTCCTTGTCTGCTTGTCAGGCAGTTGGTCCTCCGAACGCTGTATCTAAGCGTGACACAACGCCTGGTCACGGAACCAACGTGTGACATCGCCTTCTGCTACCCACCATGAAGGGGTAGTCGTCTTCTCTAATTAAGCCGCCTGTTGCAAAGAAACGGGTACGTCAGGTTTGAAAAACAAGGCTCTTTCAGTACAAATTGTCCAATACAAATTGTCCCCTTCAGAGTGACTATAAGAATTAATGATAAGCCTGGAAAAAATTGCGATGCAAAGTAATAAAAAAATATTTCATCCTAAATTACTATTAGGGTTTTAGTTGCTGGCTCTGCAACCGGGGAGGAGGAATGAACATTTATTGAACTGCATGAGTTCCGTTAAGGGAGGCCTCCTTAGTGCAGGAAGTTTTGGTCCTTGGCTGCGCGGTGGGCCCTGCCCACCGGTCAGTGCTGGTCTTGAGGGCGTGAGATGGTCAGCTAGTCCTCCCACTACTTCAGGGTTGGTAGGGGTAGGGGGTTTAAGGATGGTGATTGTCGGCGCTCCCAGACCATATGGTAAAGAGTGCAACCTAACCGTAATTTTTCCCGGAACTGAGCCCGAACCTTAACCTTTTTTAGCTGCCTCAACCCAAATCAGAATTGGACTGAAAAGAGAAATAACGGTTACCGGTTCACGGCGAAACGGTTTGATCATCCTTTGTTGATAATGCGCGGTCACTGCCATTTCGAAATTTTCTATTTTACGCACTATCAATTTCGTAACCTCTTACGAAATTTTCCCCTTCAGATCAATCAGAACACATCGATGCCCTATTCGTGGTCGCAACATGGCGAAAGGAATGCGCACGAATGTTGCGGTAGTATGTTGCGGCTGGTCGCGCGAGCAGAGTGCAAGGCTGAGCAAAAAAAGATCTCAAAATCTCGACAGCCTGCAGGCAATATGAAACATCAAATTCAGACATGATATAAAACACCGTTATGAAACATGACGACACGCGCTTCAAATACACGTGGATAAAGTTGGCCTTGCCGAAAAAGCGTTTTGACGTGAGGGAGTCGAAAAATGCATGGAAACCTGGCCTACTACAGCTACACTGTAAAAATAAACTGTGAGTTGGGTGGCGGGCTCGCCCCTTGGAACTGCACTAAACCTATCCCCTGGTAGCGCCACTGGTCCCGACACATCCCTTAGTTGTCGCATCGGAACTTTTACTTTGCTGTCTCCTGTAAAGCGTGCTTTGTCTGCAGAGCTCATCTGTTAGTAGGGTATGCCAACTTTTTTAGTGAAGGCGCAGGCTACAAAAGGTAGATAAGTAGTAAAAATGTCAAGCAGCGCAAATAAAAAAAAATGATGAGTGATTCTACTCTGTGAAGATGGATGACCACCGAAGCTTTTTAGCTCACAATATAGAGGTGACACGAAATTTCGGTAAAAGATATCAGCAAATTTTGTTTCTTCTGAGAGTTGACGGTAGCCATCCCTAAGAAAGACAGATACGCACACGCACACACTTTTATTTTGATTCTACTTATCTCGAAAATACTGCCTATACGTAGCTAATCTGCTCAAAATGCGTATCCAAGTAATGAGATGTATACGCTTGAGGTTTGACCTTGAAAATTGTGCCTATCAATAACTGATCTACTAAAGACGCATATCCAAGTGATCACACATACGAGCATAAGGTTCAAATCACGTTTCGAACGGCGTGTCACTTTTGTGGTGAGCGACTTTGGTGGTAGTGGTGGTATCGTTTTCCAAATCCCCGCGCTATAGAACGCCTTGCGCTGGAAAGACACGTGGGGCCCGGAGAGTTTTTGTTTTCGGATATCAGGAATACATGGAGAACAAGCCATATATGCTTCGCTTAAAAAAAAAATTGTAACAGGTCCCTCCGAGGGTTTAGAGATGCGAAGCATACATTGGCCAGATCTCCTTAGTAAAGGCGAATTTTTGTAGCATGGCTGCCTGTAATTTATTCTTGCAAGCCTTGCGTGCATAATTGCTTTGTATCACAGGTGCACAAAAGGCCCAGCGCTCGCAAATAAAAAATACATGGTTTTTAAACCACGACTAACAACTTCCCTAACGTAGTATGGGCTCTTTCAAATTTTTCATGCTCTAGAAACTTTTTTTGGAGGTTGGCTATGTATGGTACGCTTTCAGAGTACACGAGCTAAAACGAGAGTTCCGATTACTTTGCGCAAACGTACGAATCACTAGTGCTATTTTTATAACTTCAAGGCCAGACGATTTCAGCGCCATTTCTAGGCTAGGCGGCCGTCTAGTAATCTTTATTCCTTCGGTTGACATTCACTGCCAAGTAGATGGCTCTCCAAAAAGCGCGGTTTGCTGTTAGACGCAGTTTTCTCCACCTGCGTGTTTCGGCCTTATATTTTGTTAAAAGAACCAAAGTAATTGGTATTTCCAACTATATCATGCCCTCGTTACCCTGAACTTTCGGTTCAGGACTCCTGTTAAAAAAGCAGTTCCCGACCGCTGTATAGAAAAATGGGAAACTAGCCACGATGACCACAGACACACCGTAAGAGAAAACTAAACCAACCAGTGCTCTGAAAGGATACAGTTGAAACAACTTTAAACAACTCGGTGAAAATACGGCGTAAAAAAAAAAAAAAAACGCCGAGTTCCATCGAAGTGGACTAACCTATATGGTGAGCTGTCAGACATTAAACTTATACTAGCAATCGCTTGGTGCTTAATGGCAGTGTATTCACGAGAGCCTCAATGATGTTCACTAAGAGCAGTGAGACATTTTCTTGATGTTCCCTGTACCACCCCGTAAAAACTGAGTGGTCCATACTGTCCAACCGGCTGGGCAGCGATAAAAATCCTGCTGCCAGAATTGGAATCACCAAAGTCGAGGGTGAGGAACTTGACTTATCAAAACTCTCTAGGAGGACGAGAAAAGCAAACGCAAAGGGCGAGGGGTTATCCGAAGACACATTAAGCGCTAAGGTAACTAAGCTGGAAAACCTTCCCTTCGCATTATGGGTGCCGAAGGCAGAGCGAGTGGCAGCATCACTGATTAGACTAAGAATTCAAGGGTCAGAAATATGACCCTGTCGAAATGACCCTGAAGTGTCGTGGCTCCGCGCGGAAACCTGATGGTTTAAAATACAGCTTCTCAAGCCCGTCCTACGTGGTGCAAATTTCCATTCGTGTTCGGGGCGGCGGCGCCGCTCGGATGGCAAAACGATATATTTTCGTTGCTGCGGCAAATTTCCAAATGTTTCGAACAACAGAACTTCCCCTGTGGACACCGCTTGGCACTTGGCAATTGGCCCCAGCAAGGAAAGTAGACCGTTTTGCCACATGAGCGGCACCGCAGCAGCGAATTCGCAGATACATTCGCACCATGTAGGACGGCTTCAGGCTTCGACTTCATGCGTCTGTAAGGATTTTTACCGCGTACAACGAAAACAACGCCTTTGTTATGCGGTGGAATTTTCTCGGTGCCATGCCCAATCTGAAGAGACAACACGGAGTCAATATTGCCGTGAACGAATAGTAACGTAATAGTAATAGTAACGGCTAGAGGTGAAAGCGGATCACCAAAAACGGGGGATCAGATTCAACAACTAATGAGCCGCGGATGCAGTTACAACAACCGCCTTCCCCCTGCGCCCCCTATGCGTCTGCTACTCGGATGAAGCAGGGGACCCAATACAGAACAGCTCTGTCGTCGGGCACGTGCCTCGAGATCAGGGCAACGAGCTCGTTTATGACCAACGGCTAAATGATACTCCCCCCCCCCCCCCACCCCCCCCCCCCCCCTTCCCCTTCAGCCAATCTCTGGTGATAGACGGATGAGCAATCAGGGATGCCGACCTCCTGCAAACGGCAAAAAAGAACGATACATCAAAGAGCGCAAAGAACAGTAGAGCCCACAGCTGCTATCCTAGCGATCCAATCAGTAAAAAAAAAGGAACCGGCTATGATGGGAAAGACGATGTCGATGGCCCGTTGCTAAGCTCTAATCAGCCCGCGGAGACGAGACCGGCTGATATAAGAAAGTAGGTCACGGGTCAAAAAGAAAACTAAGTGCCCAGTGCTCACTTTTTCATGTTAAATGCACAGCATAAGACACCGGTGTCCTTGCGTTTGTTTCGGCTTCTCTAAAGGCGCTTTAATGTTTATTTAGGCGAAGCTTTATATGGCTAGGCAAAAGGAAAATCCAGCGGTCCTGTGTACGCAGAAAACTCCTCCACCACAACCCCGTGCGCATGCGCGAAAAACACGCTGTAGAGGAGCTAGAAGTAAATTGAACGATATTGGATGTGTTTTCCCGGGCGACTTCTTCATGGCAATGAAGGTAGCCGGCTAATTGCCAGAGGAAAGGGGTTCTGTCGTACCTGCGAGAACAGCTGAGCAGGCGACGGTTACCTTGGTGCGATGGTTCCGCGTATTCGAACTACTCTCGCTGATCTCGCCGCTTCCCGCGGTGATAAGGCGCTGACCCACCCGCCGTTCCAAGATCCCGGGGTATTGATTAAAATAAAACGCTTTCATACAGCCAAGCCGAATCTCTGTGTATGAAATCATTCAGAAAGTGTGCGTGACGAATTATTACAAAAGAAAAAAAAGCGGTAGAAACTGTAGATACACACAACTTAAAGAACAGGACGAAAATACCACGAACACGCAAGGTATAATGAGCATCACTAATAAACCATAAGGAATAACAAATGGCTCAACAGCGACCGCAAGTTACAGCTTTACGGGTTAACCATCGGTGCGTAGTGGACGGGCGCATTGTTTAAAGTATATATTTTTTTTTTTTCAAGAATCAGCTTTGCTTCAAGGATGAGTTCTACTATGTCCCCATTCCAGGTGATTGTGCAATACTAAATTCCCAGGTGCACGACGTTTTGCGACCGGGATAAGAACCCAAGGTTCTCCCAATTCATCCGAAGCCCTCCACTATTGCCGAGCTTTTAAAAGCTTTTGCCGTCGGCATATTCAACATCAAACTTAATTTCGAGAGAAGGGTTCGCTAGCGGTGCTTTAAAAATGTGTGAAATGTACAAAATATATTCTGCATTGTTTTAACAGCACAGCTGTTTAAGCTTGAGCTTGCTCCGTTGGCGATAGCAAAAAAAAAATACCAAGAAAAACATCTTCCTGTACGAGAAGCCCAGCGCGACCTTCACGCAGTGGCATTAGCAAACAAAGACACCGAGGGCACGTCAGCGTGCGCCACGCGAGGAGCTCCCGCCTTTGCCGTCGTCGTCTGCGGCGCGGTGGACCGGGGGCGCGCCAGTTACCAACCAAGTGCATTTTTTAGGCAAACAATAAAAGACGTGATGACATATATGTGGCACAAGTTCGTCACAAGGACGGGCGAGATATGTTATCTGCTGGATAGGGGCAGAACGAGCAACGCACACTTCACCCTCGCCGTTCGCCGCCGAAGCGTGTGCGAGTGAGGCATGTTAGCAAAGACAGTGACCCCTATCGCCAAACGCTGAATGTGATCAGCTTTGCCGCTTGAAGTAAAGGAAAAGACGGGATAGCGAATGTCGTTGGACGCGCACGCGCACATCGGTGTCTCGACATCAGAAGTGCAGCGTCAGATGGCGCGGTGATGCATTTTGCCATATTTTGCCACTCGCTCGCGTGCCCCGGCTTATCTTGCCGCGCATGTACGTAGCAAATCCGGTACACGCGTTGATAGGCAGGTTCTCACTAATACTAACGTTTAATTACACGACCGAGGAAATTGTTTACCTGGCTTAGGTTTCATTTATATGTGTGCACTTTGCGACATCGTTATGGATAATCTTTCGTGATTGTACTTCTTTGACATCGAACTGTTTTGGGATGCGGGAATTTACGGTTTGACGTGCTTTATATGCTTTTCTTGGGGGGGGGGGGGGGGATGTTTGTGGTGTGTTTGGAAATTTAGAGGTTGCGTTGACCATCCGGGAAAAGAATTTCAATAACAGTGCCACACAAGCCTGCTGCGAGAGAGAAGCGAACAAAATAAAGTTTATTCAATTCAATTCAGTCTGTTGATTTTCAGTTTGCCGTTCACAGACGCGAGCTCAATAATACCTCTGAGGTCCAGTTTCTAATGCAGTATACACCATGGTTCCTTCATCATTGAAAGCTAAAAACTATTGCCAGGTAATTAGCTATCACAGCGCTGATCATCACTGCTCCTCCATTTTTATGAGCATTGCGTAAAGCATCGATTCCCGCATTATATCTCTGAAAATATCTGATAAATAAATATAACGTGTCACCCGTACATTTCTTTCCCAACTTCGTTCGGCCCTGGCGCTTTGCCAATGTGAGGATGTTATGGCTAGCTGACACCTACGCCGTTCCAAGTAGGGACCCTCCGGGAGCCCCAAGACAATGTACACCGTGTTTTGATATTTTTAACCCTTCGCCCCAGTGCGGAGAAAGACTCCTGAGAGGCAAATTGACGAGCTGAAGTTTGCGCACCATATCGAGAGAATTTGTAGTTTGCGGTTTTCATTTTCTTTTTCTCGGAGTTCTGATTTTAAGATTGTATTTTACTTTCGCCACAAGCGTACAGGGACGAGCTCAGAACCATGGATTATAGAGGAGGAGAAGCTATAGCGTGTTTCGGTTATGGCGCTTGACTTTTGTTCATTTTCGTTCATTCATTTTTTTAATTCCTACTCTAACTCCTTTTTTTTCGCGTTGTTCCGCTCTACAAATAGGCAAGAGCGTTCAAGGGAACTGGGAAGAAGTTGGAGGTATTCTCAACTGATTCCATAAAATGGTAGTTGGAGGCCAAGGGACTGTGGGCCCCCGGCCGAAGTGCTTCGGATTGATTTAAGGCTCCCTCAGGCCCCCTAGGCTGGGCAGCCATCTATTTCCTGTGTTTCCCGCGCCAAAAATCAACGGTTTCGAGGCGAGCGTGCCGCAGCCCTGCATGCGTCGCTGGCGACTAATGCCGGCTGATTTCAGTGAGCGCCTCTTTATTATCAAACGCCTTCTGGCTCGCGGAAACTGCAGCGAGAAAAAAAACTCGGGCCGTGTTCTTCTTTCGTTTTCTCGCCTGTTATAGCTTCGGCCTCGCTACTTCGCGTGTTTGCTTCCGTCGTTCCGGTTCTTTAGGCGGACCTGTGGTGCTGCGAACAAAATAAATGAAGACGAATGAGCCATTGTCGCGCACAGAGTCCCGCCACACGCACTGTTTTGTTCCCCCTTTTCGCGTGACAGTGTTCTCAACAGTCTCGGAGGCAGTCGTCGCGCCCAAAAGCAAGCGCAGGTATCAACGCTGGCTCTGTACGTCTCACCGAAACGAGATTAGGCGTAGAAACATGGACGCCTTACCTGCTAAATGCACCGTCAGGCAACCCGTAGAGGACGTTAAGGCAAGACATGAATGTAGCATGGTGCATAGTTTATCGAGCTGGAGGATGTGCTGGAGAAAGTCATTTTTTCCTCTTAGAAGTTCGAACCGAAATGATTTCTTGTTGCATGTCAAAAGTGGCGCAGTACATACCATCTTGAGCCTGAGAACGGTATCGACCACCGGATATTCGCATTTACCGCCAAGTTCAAAACGTTTTTTCTTCCGTTTTCTCCTTTGCGTTCATGTGAGCGGCATTTTTCGTGGTTCTAGCTGACTGCGCAGGAGCGTGCATACATCAACAGAAGTTCACATATCCCAAAAGTGTCAAATTCAGATAATTTATTTTCACGATTGCATCCGAAAAACCGTTGGGTGCGTGTAGTGATTTGGCTGAAAAACCACCTACCAAAAAACCACCGACATTAACATTAACAGCCAGGCTGCGATGCGGAAGGTAGGTGCCCTAAAATGTACGCTTTCGAGGTCCAGAAACTTTTGCCATGACTGTATGTACAACCTTCACAGCTCCTGACGTGGAGCGTGCTATTCATGCAGGCACGTATTCAAGGGGAATGGGAGGGGCGAGATAGGTGGCTGAAATGAGCTACCTCCCAAAGAAAATTCATACCGTGCGGCCCAAGCGGGTCACGACATTGCCTTAGAGTGGCTTCCCAGTCACTGCGGCATTGTCGGCACTCAAAGTTCGGGCACTGCCGCTCGCTTGACACAGCAAAAAACGGAGACCATATCCATTCCATTATCCAGGACGGACGCCGCTAGGACTGTCCACAAATTTTTCCTGGAGACCACAATAGCCAAATGGACTACCCAAGAGTTCACGACCTCTCGTATTAATGCCTTGGACCCGCACCTACAGCGTGCTCTTCCATTAGGCTTCCCACGGTCTGATGCAACCGTCCTTCGCCGTCTCTGGCTGGAAGTCGCCTTCACAAATGCTTACTCCTATTTGATCGGAAGGATATGCAGTAAGGCGTGTGAAGTCGGTGACACACTGGAGACCATACGCCGTGTTCTATGCCAGTGTCCATGCTTTTCATCGGCAAAAAGGTAACTCTCTTCATGTTTGCGGAAGCTGAATTCTCTGTGGCCGTTCTCCGAGGAGAAAATCCTGGGCCACTGGCCTTCTCCATCATCTACGCACAAGGCGACATAAGCGCCCCTGTGCTTCCTAAAAACAACAAACGAGCTTGCAAGACTGTAGCAGAAAAGACTACTCTTTATGCAGTCAATGAACTCTGTGGTCTATAGTGCCGTAACGCTGGGCGCACCTCTTTACACTAAGTCCTTACCTTCCCCTTCTTTTACTGTTCTATCTTTTTTCCCCATTAATCCCCTTTCCCACGTGCCGGGTAGGAAACTAGGCCACAGCCTGGTAGACATTCCTGTCTTTCCTTTACCTTTATTCCTTCTTTCCTACATGAAAAGCGCTGCCGGTCACTTTGATTTCATTTACATTTTCCTTTTCACTTTGAACTCCATTTTCTTCCTGGCTGAGCTTTGTCTCATCAAGTGCTTAAACCATGGCTGTGGACCCTATTTTTTATCCCAGCTATCAGTTTTCCTAATTACAACCTAATGCTCTACTCTAAGAAAGGGTGACGCGAAGACCGAATTTACGCCGTGGTTCAAAATTCTGCCAATAAAGATAACAATTTGTGCACCACCCCGCTTACAAATGTTCGCGCTTATATATACAAAATGGGTAGCAAGGACGTAGTTAGCTTATGCCCTCGGAGACGGCAGGGGTTAAGAAAATAAAAACAGGAAGGAAGCGTCTTTCAATGTGTTTGTGTAACCTATCCTGAAGAGTCTAAAATCTTCCGACCAAAAATGTTGAGTACGAAACAGCAGGCAGCGTGAACTTGCCCTTCAGCGGGCGAAAACAAAAAACCCTATTAAAAAAAACTATCCATCGAATTTGTCGCTCACTTCCTATAAGGGTACCTCTTATAACAGTGCGCGTGCACTTGTTACTCCACTCAGCCAGAAAGGGCCCCGGATACGACTTTAGGCCGCCGTCTGTTTCCTTTCCGACAATCGCAGATCAGCGGTTCACGGTGCACATAGTTGAGTGGCACTGCCGCCGGTGTAGCGCTAACGAGACCGGCGTCCGGTTTTTGCGATGGAAGTCTCGTTGAGTTCGCTTCGTTGATAGCTTCTTAGGCGCTGCGATAAGCTAAAATGGGCCCGGATGTTTACGCTCGGTGTCACTTAAGACCTCCGAGCGGAGCCTTCACGGTAGCTCAGGATGATCTCCTCGAGGGAATTAGCTTCTCATCTTTGCCTGTGTTGACGCAGGCGGGGCTCATCTCCGCGCTTCCCGGATTAACTCTTTTTATTATTTGGCGCCCCTTGTCGCTCACTGCGGTAATTGCTTTTCGCCGCGGTCCGTATATCTAGACGCTACCCTGACAGGGCTGCTTCTAATTGGTTGCGTCGCCCGGGCTGCTCCCCCTTCGCCCCCGGTTTTCCTTCTTCACTTGGAGAGTCCTTCGTCTTCGTAGATTCGGCCGTGCGCTACGGTGTACGCTGTTCCAGGCGTCTTATACCCGCGCCACACGTGCACGAGAAATGACATTAACTGCATAGCGCCTCAAGAATCCGAATGACATTATTTGGGCGGGCCGGGCTACACGCCGAAACGGAAAGGCAATTAATTTGTTGGGCGTGATGATGATAATGACTAAAAAGAGAAATGCGCTCATATTTTAGAAGTTTTTAACGCGAAGAAAAACTCTTAGAAGAATTTAAAACGTTTTTTTTTTTTGTGAAAGAAAACATCATGAGAAGTAGTCTTTTTTAAAAAATGCTGCGAGCCGTTTGTAAAAACGGCTTCAGCAGCTGCCGTCGCCTGCCAGCGGTAACCAAATTCGAAATATGTTGACCGATATCGCCGATATGGATTCAACGACGAACTGCCTTTCGCCGCTGTTTTAGTGAACTTCGTCTTCTGTGAACGTCGTCACCTTCAGAACTTCGCATTAGCCGACAACTCGAAAAGGCAAAAAAAAAAAAAAAAAACGTCCCGTGTGTACGTCCGCTGGCAGCGAGAAGGGAGCTGAATAAAGAACTATCAAGCTGTCCAATGCGCTCTTCCCGCTGCTTTTTCTGGCGACTGTCACATTTATTTCTGGGCAAAACACAGGACTTGGTCTGCTCAGACGTTACAGGTGAAACGTAGGTCGCCACCAAGAGGCCACTAAAAATCGGTTTGCTTCGGCTACGTCTCCTCGTCAACACTATGGTGCAGAGAGTTTTTTTTTTTGTTTGTTTGTTTGTTTGTTTCATTTGGTGCCCATCGCGTTCGAGAGTAGGCAGATTTAAGGCGATCGTAAAGGCGAATGAGTTGTGTGGGACTCCTTAAACTATAAATGGCATTAGAGTGAATTGCAATAGATTTTTGCGTGTAGCAGCGAATTAATGGCATTAAAACTTCATGCCTTAAGCACCTAAAGTCATTTTCGAGTACCAGTGCCATAGGTATTAATCTGCCGATTTTTATTCCAGTGTATTTATTTAGTGATCTGCTGCATCGAAAGCCCGGAAAGCGTCATTTGTTTGTTTGTTTGTCTGTCGGCCTGTCTGTCTGTCTCTCTGTCTCTCTGTCTGTCTGTCTGTCTGTCTGTCTGTCTGTCTGTCTCTTTGTTTGTTTGTTTGTTTGTTTGTTTGTTTGCTTGCTTGCTTGCTTGCTTGCTTGCTTGCTTGCTTGCTTGCTTGCTTAAGAGACAGCTGCATCGGGAAGTGTAACGTATTGTATGGAGGATCAAGTAATAAAAACCAATGAAATGACAAAATCGTCAAAAATGTTCGATTGGGAGGAATAGTATTTACACAAAGGGCTACGTGAATAGGACACACTGAATACGAAAATATGCAAGTTCCAACAGCAGCTTGGAACCGTAGCTTGAAAACTCAAAAAAGGGGTGGTGGGTCGCTCACAAAGGCTCGAAAGGTACTCTGGGAACGAGCTATAGTTAAAAAAAATCATGCAACCCCCCCGTCTAACGATGAAGATGGTTGAACGCGAAGATTTCTCGTGGCGGATTCTTTGGTTGTCGTCTGAGTTTTCGAAACCGCTTCGACCATGTCGAAATCATCATCGTCAGAGAAAGTTGGCTTTCCCGCCGGGCGTTTTCGCGTTACAGACGCATCAGTAAGAACACTAAAGCTTTAAAAAAATGTTTTAGTGGCGACATCCATCCGGAGGATCCCAAACCCGTCTCAGGAGGCCGTTAGCCGGGCGCGGGCTTGCCGAAGTGATCGCCAGACGCAGCGGTGCTGTGCGAGCAGGAAAGCCCCAATCGACCTTCGTCGCTGTGTGCGGAGGCCCAGGTGACCTTGAACGGCTTCAACCTCCTTGGTGGCGTCGGGCTGGCTGAACTCCCCTTAAACTTCAAGGCGTCGCTCGCTTGGAAGGTGCACGCTCGAGTGCCGTCTTCCAAACCAGACGACACGCGACGTATTCATGTGAAAGCAACACGGAAACGTCGCCCTGTTGAAGTCCCCGCTCAGCGAGCCGCTCGCTTGGAAAGTGTTCGACTACCGATACGCAGTCGTATGCCAAAACAGCGCTGCAAAGGCACGCGTGGCTACCTTTACCGTCATTTGTGACCCTGATTTCGCGTTATAACTGAAATCGTCATTTTGCATTTGCGCTACTCGTAATGATTTCTCTGAAAATATATTCATAGCGCTGAACAAACTGGATCCCTGCCTGCTCACTGATGTGTAGTATAGCTTGCTCCAGTAACGATATTCAACGGCAGTTTCGTACGACAGGCGGCGTCATCGGCTTTCCCCATTGCATCTCTCTCTGGTGATAATAGGAGAAGTGTCCCTTTCTCTCACCTTTTGTATTTCGGTGGTTATTATTGCTTAGCCCTTCACCCCACCACAGGGTATTTCTGAAAGAGCGATTGCGCGACTGGAAGCGATATCAGCACACAAAGAGGCCCCATAGACCACGTCGTTCCCGTTGAAACGGCGATGTTAACACATTATTTGGAATTATCTTACAAAAATTTCCAACGAAGTTTCTGAATTGGTTATATTGCGTTAGCTTAACGTACAGTGTTCTTTACAAAATTTGCCCATCTGCGTTGCCTGATTTCCTGTAAAACAACGGAAGCGTTGTTCGCATAAGCTCTTGTTTCAATTCACTGACTCACTCCATGTTCTGCCTGTCCGAGTGCCCTTCGAAAGCTGTTCTTTGTGATTCTTTGTTTTTATGACGGGTGTGCACATTTAGTTCTCGGTGTCATTAAAAAGGGTACTTGCTTTCTTAGGAAAGCCATAAGGCTGTTTGCATGTAAGAATGTTCTTCTTTCTCCTCTTATTTTTTTGCGTTAACTCTTTCGATAAAAGTATATTCTTATCGCCTGGCTGCTTGGTCTTGACGTTCCCGATAATAAGGGGAGGCAGGGGCGCCGAGGCATGTCGGTACCGAAGTGTGAATATAGCCGTATAGAGCTATTTGTCTAATTCAGCCTCCTGGCATATCTCCTACAATCATGAATATTTCATCTCTTCCCCTCAACTGGACACTTCATCCGCTTTTACCAATTTCATTCACTTCCCAACAGTTCTTTGTTGTGGAGAGGCCGATAAAAAGAGCAACATCCTCCAACGCCCTTCTAAATAAATCCCTCCATGCATTCAAAATTAGAGGGAGAGTAGACTCCTTACTGTTGCCTCTTATTGTCTCTCATTGCCATATCGAAATTCAGTCAGTTTTAATTGAGAACGGAAAAGCTATAGTATGACGAATAACTCTACCAAGTATAGCCCTGAAGAGTGAAGGACACCATCGTGTACTGTTTTGTTTCCTTTAAAACTGCGAAAGTGCTATAGTTGAAGTTGAAGTTGAAGTTGAAGTTTATTTTCTGAGTACAGAAAAACGGAGGGAAGGCAAAAGGCGGCCAGCCTGACAGAGGCCTTCCCTCCGAGCACAGTTGACACGCAGGTACGTACAAACAAAACAAAACATGGCAATTAATTCGCAAAGCAGAACATAAAAATGCTTTCCAAGGAAATTGATTTACATACAACCACACTCTTATCAAAACAAAAAAGGGTCACCGCTGTGTATTAAAAATAAAGGCACATATCACAACATCATTTAATTAATTAATGACTCGGTGGGCCGATTATCCGGTGTCCTGCGTCGTTGTCAACAAGAAATCGCAGCCGAAATTCCGGGAGTAAAGAGAAAAAATTTACACCATCTTCCCGCGAGGGGAACCATGGGGTAGATGCGACGCATCGGGGGTTACCGTTGCGTCATTCATATCATCGGACGATTTCATCGGAGCGCCGGGGGCGGAACGACTGAGCGGAGCGGCGCACTTACCGCGTTTATATGCAGGGGAATGAGAGAGAGCAGCGCATAGCAGCGCATAGCAGCGCATGCGCATGTGTTAACCGAGCGCAAGCGCGAGCGCAAGCTGCGCGCTAACGCACAGCTGGCACGGCGACGGGAGCGAGCTGACCGCGCTGACGCACCGATGGCGCTGCGGTGAGAGCAGTGGAGCGCACAGCTGCCGCGCCGAGGATGCGGACTACGCCGCGACAACGACGCGGGACAAGGCGAGTTAAAGAGATGCGTTGCATCTAAAAAAGCTGAATTAAATTAGTTGAAAACAAAATTGGGCATCTCGGGTCTGGTGGGAGTCACACCCAGGTCCTTCGGAAAGCGCATCGGGCTCCCATCTTCCACGCCACCGCAGCTCTATATGGCTCTAGGAGACTAAAAAAGGAACCTAATGGGTGGGTTGTGGCCTGCGACTTACAAACGTGTGTTAGAGACGTTTACTGAGGCCTACGTGAGCAATCTGAGTATACTAATTGCACAAATTACAGAGGCAGCATTTGGATGAGTAGCGCAGTGCGTTCCCGCTATATGTCCTTTTTGCTTGGCGATGTGAGCGCGGGTATGGGCTGGCCTCACATTAAGCCTAATGTTAACGTTTTGTTGAATTATTCGAAATCTGCTAATAAAAGTGACACCATTGTAGCGGCAACAAGTCTGCGTTTTGAATGATCCAAACTTGCATTCTGTCTACGTAGCCCATTCAAATGCATTCGGACAAGGTGGGCATCCCAGCTGTGGGTGGCTTTGTTGGGTCTCGCTTGTGCACGCGTTTAGGGTTGTCTTCTGGGAGTAATGTATCTTCGGTTCGGTAGGAATTTTAACCCTATTAAGCCAATGTTAACTTTGCACCTTATTACTATGTTATAGTTCTACACTAAATTTTATATAGGGCATGCCGGCTGTGCGACGTGCCGTATCCATTATAAACGTGCGGAGTAGTACCTATTTTTGCGGACTCGGTAACGTGTCCATGGTTAAAAAAACAACGTTTTGTTTTTCGTAATCTACTCACCCGGTAACTAGGTTTCAGCCACTTGTAAACTGTTTCAAAGTAAAAAATAAATTGCCTTTAACTCCTTTTTTAAATCTAAAACGCCTTTGAATCGACTCTTTTTTATTATTATTATTTATCACTACATAGCCCGTATTCTGTTCCTTTGTCGGAGCATCCGCCTCTCTCTCGGCCGCGGGCATCTTTCCCCAGTGGAAAACTTCGCGTATTGTGTCTTCGAAGTGTGCAAACGGCGCCTTCCAAGCGTTTTTGCTTGCTTGGCTGATACTGGGACGCATTATCCAGGTGACCCTACTAAAACTCTGACAACAGCCAGGGGAGAGCGTCGGTGGAAATGCCTATCGGGGCAAGCCGCGCTCAAGAAGAAAAAACTTCGCGCAAAAGGCGATGAGGGCCAAGTTTTTCTATAGGCCAGTATGCACACGCAAGGATCCGTTCATAAATCTTTCGGTGAGATTCTACGTCCGGAAGTGACAATGGCTGGCGCTTGATTACATGCATCTTTTTTCCCCCCCAAGAGGTTTAGTTCCGCGAGGGTTATATTTGAAGGATTGAAAGATGCGAGGCAAACAAAAATAACGGGCCCCATTGGCTTCAGTGATTGAGGTGGCGGACGCATGGTTGGTGAAGACAAAACCGTATGGCGCCCTCAAGACTGGGTCTGAAAGGAAAGCCTTTGTTACCGAGAAGAGTGCGAAAACAGCTTTGGCGCAGCTTCTGCGCCGGGGTCTCTGAGCGGGGCAGACGGCGAGGAATTCTCGGGCGTAAACGCCCGCCCTCTTTTTTTCCCCCTCTTTCCCCTTTGACTCTCCTAGGACGACTTCTTTGTGCACGCGCTCGCTTCCGGCCTGACCGAACGGGCACGCTCTGCTGTGGGGTAATTGGCTGGCCGGGGCCTGGGTACGCCTTCTTTGGCTGTGATGCCCGGCGCAAGTAAGCTGCGGTGAATCGCCGGAGGAGGTCTCCGTCATGAAGATGTACTCAACGAATGTTTACTTCTCTATGGCCCGTCTCTTGAAATAACTGTACATCCGCCGTTCGCAGTGCGTAAAGTAATCGAAAACGACCGCTCACGTTGAGCTCCCATTCTTCTCGTCAGCCTCAGTCGCTCCAGAAAGAAAACACGAAGCAGATTTAGCAGGAGTTCTTCACAGTGATTTTTAAAGACGACAGTGTTTCTTGGGCTACCTAAACGGAAGCTTTCCATCTGGATCTGTCTCCCTGTTTTCCAAAAAAAAAAAATCGATACAAACTGCGCATACTGGAGAGGGCCATAGAAGGAAAAACAATGAGAACTAGACAGAAGGACAGACCGGCGTATTGACGAACGGACTGTCTGTCTGTCAGTCGTCTGAACCTTCCGGGCACGACACGAATGAAAGAATGCTAACTCGTAGAATAAATTGCTTTTTGAGGGGGAGGAGGGTGGTTTAACCCGTCGAGCAGTGCGTACGCGGGAACACTGAATTTTCATCATGGGAGGAGCAACGGAACAGGGAGAGGGGTGGGAGGGCGCGGGGGAGAAAAGGGGCTCTTGCGTGACAGGGGATGCACAAGTCCAAGCCTTGGACAACAACTACAGCGAAGTAAGGAGATGCGCTGCCAATTTTATTTTGGCAGTGTCCCGCCATGTTTGATAATGCAGTAATAAAATATTTTACAACGTAAGTAACTAGGGGTATCACTGCAAGCCTGAAAAGCGAAGTGTAAAAAAGCTCAGGGTATTCTGGAATCCAAGGTTCATTTTATTAATGAATAGGAAGGTTCTTCTCGTTCTTATAGGTTTCCAAGATATCTGACCCAATGTCATGCGGATAGCATATTTGTTATTTTTAGTTATTTATTTTTTACTAGATATAAACGCTACAATTCAGCTGTCCGCAGTTAAAGAGTGTGTAGCCAAAGACGTACAATGGCGAGCGTACTACCAGCCCTACATTGACTGTCTGCGGAATTTTCAAAGGCTTCTTATGTGCTTTGAAGGCAACTGTGTATGTAGCTCATCCGATCGGATCGGAACTCAATATTTGAAAGGTATGCAATATATGCAGTGACACGTTAGAAAAAATCAGCTTTTACATACAGGCAGCCACAAAATAAAATACAACAAGCGAGCGGTGCGCAAAAAAAAAATGCCGTTGTTGAACGCGGTTAAGGAAGTTTGTCGAGCGGTAGCTCAGTTCTGGCGAAGTGGCTGCCAGACAGCCACTTTTGTAGCAGCAACTACCGCACCCACAGCTGCACCACAGGCAGCACGCGGATGCTGCTCGGCCCCTCGACGCAAACGCGCAGCCTGTTGCGTATCGACTGTGGAGTGTGTGTCGACGCGGGGCTCATTCTTCAACAGGACACAACGCGAATCACGGATAGACTTTCACGCGGAGGCTCAGTTACTGTCGGAATCCCCCCTACAAAAAAAAAAAAAAAAAAAAAAAAAACCCTGTGGGTTCGTACATGCCGAGCCTCGCAGGCGACATCTAGATTGTGTGACGGCTCAAGAAACGACTTGCGCATGCGCGGGCTCGACGTGGCGGCTTTCCGTGGCGTCTGACTCATTCAGGGCCACAGCCAGAATTCTTAAAGCAAAGCTTTACTAAGCTGGCCGCGTTTCCACGTCGCCAGCAATTTGACCTTCATTTTACCGCAGCTGCGCCGTAACCTTTGCAACACATCACGTGACTCGCCGTGTCGAGCTCCGCCGCCTACAGCGGCTTGGCCCATGCGCTCTCCGCAGCTGGATCGCCGCCCCACAACGTGACTTGCCCTGCGCCTGGCTAAGAGGAGCGCCGCGCTCACCTAGTCAGTGCGAGCTTGGTCATGGATGAGAGCGAGGCCGGGTTTTATTCTCTGAGCGCAATTCGGCAGGAGCGGGATTATTTGAGCCGTCGTCGTCAAGCGGCGCCTGACCACCCCGCAGATATCGCCCGCCGAGTTGCTTCACTGAAAGAGTCTGGAATGCCAAGCGCGCGAGGCTAGTGTCGGAGACTGAGGAAGAGCGAACCAAGGGAAACCAAGACTTAACCAGGCTAAACCAACCTTTCGCTTTCATATCCAGGGTTACCTGAGCTTAGCAGAAATCATTTTTAGGGGGTTTATGGCTTACAGGAACGAAACATTTTCACCAAAAGTAACACTGGCACTTGCTTTCGTGCTGCCCGGGAAAAAATTCGGGGGGGGGGGGGGGGGAGGAGTTGAACTCTCCCCCCCCTCCCCCCAGCCGTGACTACATCCATGGGCTCATCACCTTTCTCAACGAGAGAGGGGTTTTACTTGTCTGTGCTTCTCTTCTCAGTGTGTAGGAACTTGTCGAGGCCTGTTTGACCGGTGGAGGGAATAATATAAAAAGCTTGCCCCCTGTGGGTGTTACTCAAGGTATCTCCGATATCTTTTTTCTGAAGCCTATAAATCATCGCAATTATTTTCAGTGTTTGATATCAGCTGTCTGTTACATGGCTACCGGCAATGGCTCAGTCATGCAGGAAGCTTTACCGTGGGCTTTCTCCAGCACCAATCTGCTTTAGAGCCAATAAAATGACAATAAACGAGCTCCTTGCGTGCATAACATCTCAAAAATGAACGCTAATCCTTCCATGTCTTTTACGCGTTATCACGGAGTGTGCAGTAGAAGTCGGGGGCACGATGGCTAGACAGGATGCTGGTAAACTTTCCCAGGGGACGAAAGATCTAATTAGGAAACGCCAAAGCATGACAATCTCCACCGCAGCTGACAGAATAGAACTAATGGAGCTTTCGAAGTTAATTAATAAACGTAAGACAGCTGACATACGGAAGTATAATATGGAGATGATCGAATATGCTGTAAAGAACGGAAGCAGCCTGAAAGCAGTGAAGAGAAGGGGTGGTCGATTGATCGACTAACTTTCAGATTAATCGATTATGCTTTAGTCGAGATTAATTTTTTTAGTCGGTTAATTGGTTATATTCACGTGGTCGAAATGAAACAAGGGTGTCATGGTTAAATTCTGCGCAAGCATGTTGAGGTTCATATTCACGCTCGAATAACCTGCCTTACTTTACGGCAGAAAACGATGCCAGTATGCTCAGAGATAATAGTGATTAAAACCGCAAGCTAATATTCAAGACAGACGGGAAGATGGATACTCTGCTTACAAACATACACTGTACAAAAACAGCGAGTGGGCACTCCCACCGTTTTACCATGACATGAACCAACAATGGCGTAAGTAAACCATGATTAATCGAAGCCCCCTGCAATTACGAAGCGTACCAATGTTCCTGATTCTAGAAATAGTGCGAGTGACGAATGCGGTGTTCGGCGTTCCGCCCGCATCAGCGCCTTGATGATGATCTGCTCAGCTCATCTGGGATGTCTGTTGCTAACCTGACTTAGCCCTGTTGTTATTCTTCTCTCTTTCTGCTCTACCCTTTCATACCACCTCTAACCCCCTTCCCCCGCACTGGGTTGTACGCAGGTGAGCTCCCTGCCGAGGCTAATAATATCCCTACTGCACTTCCTTTCCCTTTCTCTTCCCTCAAACCACTACAAAAAGCTGCGAACAGGCCTAGGAACATACTTACAATATTCATTATTATATTTTTGTAATTATTTCGAAATATTCTTTGTTTCATTTTCTTACTGAACTAACTGAACCAATTAATCGATTAATTAACCGATTAAAGCTTACTGATTAATCGGATTAAAAATTTAAAATCCACTGAAGAGGCGTCTAGGCGTGGGGAAAAATCAGATGTATGCACTTAAAGGCAAGTAAGGCAATGTCATCACAAACAGGGATAAAATAGTCACAGTAGCCGAGGAGTTCTATAGAGATCTGTACAGTAGCCAGGACATCCAGGACAATGCCGAACGAGAAAGTAGTTCAGAGGAGATAGACATCCCACCAATAACGAAAGAAGCAGTAAGGAAGGCTTTGATGGAAATGAAAGGTTGCAAAGCACCTGGTGAAGATCAGATAACAGCAGACCTCTTGAAGGATGGCGGGCAAATTGTACTAGTAAAACTGGCAAACCTCTACACGCAATGACTAATGACCACTACTGTACCAGACTCTTGAAAGAACGCGAACATCATCCTAATTCATAAGAAAGGTGACGCGAACGACTTGAAAATCTACAGGCCGACCAGCTTACTCTCAGTCGCCTACAAGGCACTTACCAAGGTAATCGCTAACATAATTTCTGCCACCTTAGATTTTAGTCAATCAGGGTTTCGTAAAGGCTATTCAACAATGGATCCTATTCACACGATAAATCAAGTGATAGAGAAGTGCGCTGAGTAGATATATATCCTTCATAAATTATGAGAAAGCATTTGACTCGGTCGAAACCTCAGCAGTCATTCAGGCATTACGGAACCAGGGAGTAGATGAGCATTATATAAAAATACTAGAGAACATCTACAATGGGTCCACAGCTACCATCATCCTCCATAAGGAGAGCAGTAAAATACCTATAAGGAAGGGCGTCAGACAAGGAGACACAATCTCTCCAATGTTATTCACAGCATGTATACAAGAAGTATTCAGAACGTTGGATTGGGAACAGGTGGGAGTAAGGGTTAATGGAGAATACCTCAGTAACCTCAGATTTGCTGATGACGTTGCCTTGCTAAGTACCTCGGAGGATGAATTGCAAAGCATGCTTTCCGCACTAGACGAACGGAGTAGAACCGTGGGCCTGAAAATTAATATGCAGAAAACTAAAGTAATGATCAATAACCTCGGGACAGCACAACAGTTTGGGATAGGGGGCGAAGTAGTGGAAGTGGTAAAAGAATATATCTACTTAGGCCAAGTTGTGACCCCGGATCCCAACCATACAACCAACTACACACACGACATATTCCACCACACCCGTCATACTTCGTAGGAGACGATGCCATGTTTTCTGTTCAGCGCACCTTTAAGTTCCTATCAGAAGTTCACTTTTTACAACTCATCACATACCACTCATAGTTTTGTCCCTGGTCCTATGCACCAGCCACCTTATTTATCTCTTAACCACTCTTGTTCTTCACCCTGGCCCTTTACACCAGCCGTGCTCATAGTTTTAACTGATTTTATTTCGTGTTCCCTCCTCATTAAATAACTTTGTGTCTGGCGCTCTTTGCCCATGTCGGCCTTGCGCCAATAAAATCAAACCATCACCATCATCCGGATCCCAACCATGAGACAGAGATAATTAGAAGGATAAGAATGGGGTGGAGTGCATTCGGCAGGCATTCTCAGATAATGAATGGCAGCCTACCATTGTCCCTGAAGAAGAAAGTGTATGACAGCTGCATCTTACCGGTACTCACCTACAGGGCAGAAACTTGGAGGCTCAGTGAGAGGGTTCAACTTAAATTAAGGACGACTCAGCGAGCAATGGAGCGTAAAATGATAGGTGTAACATTAAGGGACAAAAAGAGAGCGGAGTGGGTCAGGGAACAAACACATGTTAAGGACGTATTAGTAGAGATTAAGAAGAAGAAATGGACGTGGGCAGGGCATGTAATGCGAAGGCAAGATAACCGCTGGTCATTAAGGGTAACAGAGTGGATCCCTAGAGAAGGCAAGCATTGCAGGGGGCGGCAGAAAGTTAGATGGGCAGATGAGATTAAGAAGTTTGCGGGGATAAATTTAATTGGAGAATAATGGGAGAGGCCTTTTCCTTGCAGTGGGCGTAGATAGGATGATTATGATGATGAGTATGATGATGACGGCGATGATGATTATGATGATTATGGTTATGATGACGACGGCGATCATCATCATCACGATGATGATGCTGGTGGTGATGATGATGATGATGACGATGATGATGATGATGATGATGATGATTATGATTGTGGTGGTGGTGGTGGTGGTGGTGGTGGTGGTGGTGGTGGTGATGATTATGATGATGATGGATCCTTCCACGTATTCTGCACGAGCCACTGGTTGCGGGCCGCTTCCAAGAATCGCGCCGCTCGCTCGGTGCGCAGCGCAACGCACCGCCGGTTGCCACATTCGCACAGAAGGGCTCCCTCCCAAGTACTGACCCCTTCTGTGCGAATGTGGCATCCGGCGGTGCGTTGCGCTCGCCTCGCCCGGCACATTGCCCACGTGCGGGGCCCTGACGCCTGCGGAATTCCCACCTGAACGTCTTCCAGGCCCACCAGAACCACATTTTCGGCAGTCCGGACATGGGCCGCTTTAAATAAAGTTTGATCTCTCTCGCACAGAAGGGTATACGCTGCAGCCAATAACGAGAAAATTGACGTGCATTGGTTAGCGAAGGACACGCGTGCGCTCTCAACTATCTCAACAGCAGGCACTGGGATGCATTAAATGGAACCGAGAGGTGTTCGCGTGCCGCTTGCTTGATCAACTCTATTTTGCGGCCACCTGTACACAACACGGTATGCAGAAGCGTGCACGAGTGAACGCACGCACGCAGGCACGCGCGATTTGGAGTGAGGAACTCGTTGAATGTATACGGAAAGGAATGCCAACAGTCTAGAACGCAGAGAAAAATATTTGCGGTGTAGTTCGTGTGGTTTTTTTTAAAGAAAGTTTACCATATTCTTTTGTGTTGGGAAAGAAAGCAGAGCAAAAGGCGCGCCCAGAGCATTATGGTTGGAATTTCGACCCATACCTTGTATACGGAAAGTGGGAAAATAATTAAACAAATCTATAATGACTAGGAACCTGTGCCTGAACATTTTTTCATCATGGTGGGCTCCAGATAAGAAGATCAACCGGGAAGCGCAGAGCTAGACTTCAAATTTTACCCAGGGATTAATGACTCTAATGAGCTCAAGTAACGAAATTACAGCCTGATTGCAGTATTACAGCCTGATTGCAGAAAATACATAGTATTTTCGATGTTTATTCCCCCGTGAAGTTCACAAAGATGGGATGATAAAAAGGACTAAAAAAAGATTGTGGAAGTTGTTTACACTAAAGTACGCCGCTGCTTTATTTCCGTCCGGACTGGAGAATCGGCCTGCCTAAGCCGGCCTGGTGGGCCTCCATTAGGGCGTGTATCTCGTGACCTTTAATTAGTTCGTTCGCATATTTACTGCTTTCAGCTCAAACTAAGTCTGATCGTAGGAGCACGCGAGAATGTTTACGAAGCCATTATGAAGAGTAATGAAGGCTTTGTGCGCAGGCGAAGTAGAGTAACCTAATGTCCAAGCCTCGCTAAGTGCACCGAAAAGATAGAAGCGGGGGAGAAACGGAGCGAAGTTCAATATTTTCGTAGCAGCGATCTAGATTTTTACTATAATTTGGGCCAGGAATAAATTCAGCATGAGAACAACGCAGCTTCATTTGAAACTCGAGAAGAGATCGAAAGCCCCCTGCTACCAAAAGGCAAACAGCGAAGCTTTTATACCAATTCTGCAGTATGTATACATCACGGTTAAAATATGACGGTGTTCGCAGGTCCTGAACTCTCGCCACGAGAATAGATGCGTAGTATATGCGTGCCAAAATGTCCAAGTCCCAACCCAACCACATCAGTTCCCGGTGAATATGGCCATTGAAGATGCTCGCGAAATCTAAAACTGTGGCAAAAAAATAGTTTCTCTGTTCGCTCATTTACGAGACAACCCAGGAGGTGACGGGAAGTGAGGCAAGAATTTTGTTCTAAAGCTGTGTTAAACTTCATCTAAGTGCCGGTCTCAAGAGGATGACGTTTAAGCGCTTAGATCCACTAGAGAAGCTTTTGTGCGCGAGCTGCTCCTCCCCTCCATAGTAGCGACGTCCATTCGAGTGATGCTTTCGTCTTCACTCAAGAACGCTGTGCTCAGCGTACACGAGAAGGCATCCAGGTTTGTGGCGAGTTGCAACGAGCTGATCGAAGGTGGCAATGTACATTACTCCACGCCGGGCTACCCAAGTGCTCCCGCAGATCTGTTCGTAGTTCGGACATTTCAGAATTCTGTACCCGCGGGATTCAGAGGCGGGCGCGAGGGGCTATTTGTCATATAATTGCCACTGGAGCAGCAAAAACAAGAGAAACAGCAATAGTAACAATAGCAACATGATCACACTTATCACTTACGTGAGGCGCGTAAGGAGGTGCGGGATATTGATCCTTGTGCAGGGAGACAGACACACGCGCAGGCGCGCACCTCACATTGCTTTAAATATGACATCGTAATGTATACAGTATTAAACACCTTCTTGGCAATCGGTAAGTGACAGGTGAAATGTTGCGGAAACCACCATGATGGTTGTCCGCAATATCGTGAGACATCATTTATCAATGCTCGCAAACATCAGCTACAAGAAGGGTCCCATTTCTTCCCATCGTCCGCCTTCGTAGAGTGTCGGTGACCTGAGGTGGCTGCACAACGCCGTCTGTTCTCGAGGAGCTCAGCTTCTCCCCGGGTGCTTGCGAGGTGCCGTCTCATCTGACTCGACGAGCGGCTCGAGATCGGGTTTTATAATCTGCTTACGACGCAGTCATTGACGTCAGCGTGACTGCAGCCTACCACTTCGACATCGGTGTTGAGGGATTGCTCCATACCCTGGGTGCGAATGTGAAGGAGCGCTCTCTGCCTCTCATATGTGCACACACGAAGCGGGTCTAGCTCCTCGCGCCGTTGGTGATCTTGTGTGCGAGTGCATTCTTTTCACTCCTTTCGAAGGGGGTACGAATGTAAAGGAGCGCTTACTACCACTACTCCACGCACTCGTGGCGCGCCTTTCGTTGCAAGGCCAGACAGGTTGGAAGGCGGTTCGCGATACGGGCGGCTAAACAGTGCTATGCACTCAGATGGTATATTCAGCTCTTATTAAAACACTGGTACTGCTTTTCATCACTCCACCTTCTATTCTGGTTATCTATGGTTCTTTTCCAGTCACTCGGTATCTGTTATCTTACCCCTATAGTCCGCCTATTAGTCCTTAGAATTGTATTCCACACAGCTTCGTTGTATCCTACTGAACACGTTGTCTTCAACTCGTGTTCATTCCCCAATCCATGGTGGTCACTTGCTTCCCATCTGTGGTACTCTTATCATCTGTACTCGTCTATGGGGCTTTAAAAACACAGAGGTTTCTCCCCGTAAGCCATCATCGGCTGTACATGCCGTTTCCGCAGTTTTATTTTTATGGGAAGAGTAAGCTGATGTTCGTTATTTGGGAGCGCTTCCCCTAATGAGGGCAACTAAATTTCACTTGTTCAAATGTATTTTCTTTCATGGTTTGGTGCGTTGAATCCCAGTTATCTTTCGGTGTTTCCCACGCGAGCAGTCAAGGTTAGAAATGAATAAGCGTACAGCAGAGTTGAATTGGTTGGCACTGAGCGTTGCGATCTCATAAGCTGGGCCTTCATGGCGTTACATTTCGGTTTGTGCACGCGTGGTCGCAGCAAGTAGCGTGGTCCACGCAGCCTTGCGTGACTACTGCAGGCGCCTACGCGTCTGCGGCAAAAAAGAGAGGCACGGTTTGCCGAAGCCAGTAATGATCGCCTCGGCCGCACATTCGACAACGGTGAGCCGTGACGGCCTAACTGCTCGCGGACCGTGTACCCAGGCGTGTCTTCGTGGGCGCCGACTGGCGCTCTTTTATTCTGCCGAGGTGACACTCTTTCAGGCCCGGTAGCGGTCATCGTACCACCCCGTTGCGCCACGCCTGACGCCCGAGGCGCCGTTCGCGTCCACGTCATCTTTGCCTACTGTGCGCCTGGTCGAACCGCCCATTGCCACGTATTCTTTTTTTTTTCCCTTCTTGATCTTCTTTCTCTCCTTGATCGGCGCGCGCAGAAATCGACCCTGTAAAAGCTTCTTTTCGGGGAAACTGCACTTTGTATAGGTAGGACAACAACAGCTGCCTTGCAAAATACATCTGTGAACCAATTCGTAACACCGTTCGAGAGTGCGACACGACCAGTGAAACAAAATAGGTGCGCCCGAGGGAAGCTTCGGCGTTGGCAAACCGTTTCCACGCGATTGCCACCAGTGGAAGCTTGGTTTACTCGACTCTTGATTTACGGCGCTTTTCGTTTGACGGCTGTCGCACACAGGCTCGATCTACGGAGCTGGAAACAGCTCTTCCACGGCAGGGCTGCCTAAAAGGCGGCCCCAAGGTGGGTGCACAACGGCTGTACTTTAGCTCATCGGGTTGGACAGCAAACCGCGCCGGGAAAGCATGGCACGGTTTGCGGCGCCATGCTTGCACGGTCCGGGCGCAATACGTAACAATTAAAAGGCGCGCAAGATGCCTCAAGACCACCTAAACTTGGAAACAAATTTAGGGGAAGCCGTACTTAAAGCCAGAGCGAGGGCACATTGTTCTTAGTGCTTAGTCAGTCACCTCAACTGACAGATTTGGGGGCCACAGCTCCTTTTCTGGCTGGATGATTCCGTGAATATTTCTGCTTCGGTTGTATTCCTTGCGTACGCTCATTCAGAAGCTTCAGAAATTTCTCTTTCTAGGGAGATTTGCAATGCAATGGTGAAATGAAAGAAAAAAATTTGCAATTTAGGCCTTGCTCTTTATCGCTTTTGTTGCTGCACATCTGACACACTGTGTCTGAGCAGCCATGCAGGCTTTATATGTGCTTCTTGTACTTCGAGACCCCGGGAGCAGTCAAAAACACGACAGAACGCAAGTGCACACCCTTCCGCAAAGAAACAAAACGTTTTTGTTTTTGCTCGGAAGAGTAATAATTTCGCGTTCTCCGCGTCGGAACGAGACCTGGGGAGCAGAAAATGGAAGAAAAAAGAAATCTGAGAGAAGCGCGAAAGCTTTCTGACATCAAAACTGCATCAAAAGTGCATCAAAACCTTAGTTAAAGTGCTTCCAACCTTCGCTGAATGTGCGTTCTTCAGAAACCCAAATCGCGAACGAAGAACGAGCCCATGCGACCATTTTTTCGCGCACTAAGTAAACGCATCTACGAGTGATCTAAATGCATACCGACACGGGGTTTATGAAATAAAGGTATACTATTGCACTCCTTCTACACGATCGATGCGTGTATTTTCTTATCTACACCCTTCGTTTTTCGCGAATCTCCAGTAACCGATTTGACACAATGGAAGACCGGTTTCACGCACGCGCCGTGTGTGTCCAGAGATCTTATCAGAGCTTTTCGGTGGACCAACCCGTTGCATTAGTGTTTTTACAGGACGCCTTCGGTTTCACTAAGAAAGCTTTCGCTTTAAAAGTGTAAACTCCCTCCCAGCACAGTTGAGCCTGCTTAGTTTGCCGTGGTCAGCATTGCTCATAACGAATGTGCGATGTCGTGGGCAGACATGGGCCAAGGCAAACGGAGAGCGATTGTGGAAAAAATTGCTTGATGACATTGTTACTCCGGCATCCACTTCGTGCGCGCATTCTGCTTCTTTTATCTCCCACAAGCTGACTTCCCCCTCAGCATGAATGGCTGAAGCGGGCAGCCGTACGGCGCGGAAAACTTCCGATATATCCTATCAGCTGCAAGTGAACTTCGCCGCGGCGCTCATTATAAAGGTTAAGTGTTCCTGCCGGCCGTTGCGCCCCAAATGCGATTTGTTCGCTTATATATCTGGTTTCACGATTCGAGTTGTTTACAGCGTGTCAGCGAAGGACCACGTTTGCTGCGCTCAGAATGCGAGCAGACTATATATACGAATCTCTTTGTTTTGAACGCTGGCAAGAGAAGTGTCGCGTCTCATTAATTGTTGTGCTCTTCGCGATGCATAACTCGCGCCAATCTGTAGATGCCGCGCCGCGCCACCAGGAACCGTTTACTGGCGCGAAGAAACTGCTCACGGATCCTTTGCGGGCCAGGTCAGCCCGAAGAAATCGCTATGCCGTCACGTACTTCGTTAACGTTCGTTCGCACACACAAGCAACGACACGGCGATATCAATTCGCCTACATATGGAAGTGTACACCCTACTCATTTCCGATTGGCTTGTAAAGGCCGCAAATACTACCTGAACTTCAGACGCCTTCTTGCGACTTCCAACCGCTCCCCACTGGCTGATGTCACAGCGTAGACGGAGCAATCACGTGCCGCTGCTGTCATCAAATTCCCAGCAGCGAAAAGAAGGGCAGAAGAAGCTGACCTTATTGTTCTTATTATTGCGGCCAGAGAGCGGGACACTAGCGGCAGGAGCGAGCTCAACGGGTCGTCAGTCGTCCGCAAATGAAACGTTTATTTAAGCGCGGACTGGGAGCAAGGGCTTTCGTTTGCATAAGGGCGACGAGTGATTAAGCGCGTTATTTCATCCGCTGATCCAAGAGCAAAAGTGCCATGGGCACGGTTTGGTCTGGCGAGTATCGTGATTGGTTTCAAATCTCCTCTCGCATAGCAGCTCTCCTTGGCAAGCTCACACCTTCTTCTGCGACGTAGAGAAATGAGATCGCGTAATCAAATAACGCCGTCCCAGGGCGCTGCTTTGAACCAGCTCTCAGTGTTTTTCTTACTCTTCCTTTTTTTTTTTGTCTTTGTCTTGTAATACCTTGAAGTTTGTCACCCTCTCGGGAAACGGCCCGGTGTGTATGATACCTCCAGTAACTTGTTTCGTTACTGTGAAATGTGCCTTCTCTTATGCGTGTAGCCTCACTAAAATAGGGAAGGATATCACCGATAAAACCAAAAGTATATAACTCACAATTGGCATAAGTGGAAGCATAATTAATGGACGAAGGAAAGCGGGCTACAAACGCGTATGATTTTCCTCCTGATAGATGCTACCCGTGCAGAGCATTACAATCGTACAATCCTCACAACTCGGAACAGCCATTTGAGGGCGTCAAATAAGACCGTTGACGTCGGCAATCCTTCTCGGTACATGCTGTGTGCGCTTAAGTACTGAAAGGTCACGTTTTAAAACGTTTTACATGCAGACTCCTTAATTTCAAAATTAATTTCAGAAGACATGAAGACTGCTAGCCAGATGTACATTATAGAGCGCTGCCGCGTTCCTAATTCAGTTTTAGTAGTGGTTCTCGGAGCCGAACTGCAGTGGCGGATTCGGGCAGCGGCGGCATGGTGATCAGCCTCTGCCACACACAACAGAGTGCTTTCGGTGTGGACAGCCACGGTGGCGAAAGAACGCCAAAACTGAGATGCTCAGAGCGCTCCGTGGTCGTCAGGGGACGGCTCGGCGTACCGTAGCGAAGCATATTTCATCCGCATTCTGCCTGCGCATCGAGTCTCCGTCGTCGCATTGTCACGAGCAGCACGCCGTCATTCCGGAGGGAGGGAGGGAGGGGGGCTGTCAGAGGAGGCAGGGCGTAATAACCGTTTCCGCGTCTGTACGGCACGCTCGCCTACCCTGCAGGACACGGTGTGCCCAAATTGAAGGCAAATAAGGCCCGTCTTATCCACGGGCCCTGCGGGGCATAGAGTATGCAGGTTTCCGCCGCACGTGGCACCACGCGGTGGCGGACGCCTTCCCCCCAGTAGCTCTTTTTGCTGCTGCGTTCGTACCGCGCTGATGGGCGTGCCCGGCGCGGGAAACGTGTGGCTGAAGGCTGACAAGCGCCGCTTATCGACCGCGGCCGATGCAGGACCTCATTTCGCACGTATGGCTACTGGCGCGAGCCCGAGATCCGAGCACCATTGCTCCGCGCCTAGGAATAACAAACATGCGACGCACTGCGCGCTCTTCCGGCCGGTAGCAGTTGCAACGGCGGTGTACAGGACGCGATGATACGAATCTTTTCCTCGAAGGATCTTTCGGCAGCGTTAAATGCCGTCAGAGTCTCTCACAATTGTCTCAGCATGCTTTTGACTAAGAAACGCCAAACTTTACTCTTGCTTAGGTTCAACGTAAAAAAAAAATGAAATGAGGGTCTTAAAATGTACGACTTCGTGTTTTGCCCGCGGAAGCTGTATTTGAGCTATGAGGGACGCCGTGGTGAATGGCTATGGAATAATTTGTTTCTGTTTGTAACTAACTTGTAAGCTGTTTTCTAATTTGTAAGCTGTGTCTCTTTCACGGCGCGCTTTGCGTCGCCCTTTCTCAGAGCCTTCCTGCAGCCCTCCTCCCGCACTGCTGTTTGCTTTTTCTGGCGCGCGATTTTGAGCTCATGCATCCCAGACTTGCGCAACTACGGCTTATTTCGGGCGATTCTGTGTACCTCATAGCGATTTTTTGTCTCACTGGATCCATTAAATATAGAGATGTAACTCTTTCGCCTTATAAAGACACAGCCTTATTCCCTTACTAACAATGTGATCTCTTTTTTGCTTCTCTCTACCTAAGAGACGTTCACCGTATTCATGGAATTCCATGCCCCTAAGTTGGCTTTATTGTTTTGCAATAGAAAGCTTGAATTTCACGAGAACATTTATGCTTTCGTAATGACAGTTTGCGTATTCTACATGTCCTCGAATTGGAGATAATTCAAGCGTAGTTATTGTTCAAGGACTATGATCACTATATCTCAATTCCGGATGTTTGATGCTAGACTTTGTGTTCACATCAACTGTACTTTTTGTTTGTTAATAACAAACTGCTGTTTCTATGTTTGTGCTGCTTGTGGCTAGGGGCCTCGTCAAGGGAATACAAATGTCGCCTTTTACACTAGCCCCACGGCAATCTAATGTATTGTCCAAAAACGAAAATGGAACTCTAATTATTTTTTTTAATTCTCCACGCATCTGCTCGCGTCGCTGCAAATGTCGTCGAAAGACGATAGTTTTCTGCCGACTACGCCACATAAATATCTGTCTCCTCTTTCCCGCCCACCTCTCAAGCTCTCCCCCACCCATTTCGCTCCTCCCATGATAAACACGGTGGTGGTTTCCTCAAGTCGATTCAATTTTGCCGCGTCCCACTATTCGCGCCATCTACTGGAATCTTTTGTTACTTTTGAACTTGGAGCACTGCTACGAGGTACAGGCTCGGGTAAAAACGTTTTGTATTTTTGGGTCAAAATATTGCTTTGAATGCGTATTTTTTATTTGCCATCGCAAATATCAAGCACATGTTTATTTTTATTTAAAATAACATTGCGAGTACCAGTTGTGGATGAATATTTTGCCTCAAATACGCCTAATGTTGTCATTTTGCTCAACAATGTTGACAGGTATGAACATTGCCACCAGAGTTATTAGTTTCGGAATGCTTTGCCCGTATAAACGCCTCGTTCATGCATTCTTTGAACTTTTGTCCGGGAGGCTGAATCAAGGCACAGAAAGACAGACGGGCCAAAATTTTCTAATTTACGCAGTCCAAAGAAGACTATCGTCTTAAAAAATGAAAGGACGTGTGTTGATGAGGGCCATTGGCGAGGGCGGTATTGTAGCGGTGCCGATGTGTTCTTGTTACATAACCTGCTGCCTCGATGCGCTGTGATCGGTCGGCGCGCTAGATATATGTACTGGTGTGGTTCTCAGGAAGGGGTAGCGGCGTCAGCGTGCTCGTTCCCTGCGCTGCACAGCGTCTCTGTCGAGGCGACAGATGCCTGTTAGAAAGATGAGCGAATTGCTGCACGCGCCAATACTGGTGAAGGACATTTGCCGTTCGGTGCCATGACATAGTATACCAGGCCACGCATGTGCTTCCTTTGTTCGTGGTGTTGCTTGAGTTCGCCTCTCGTTGAAAGCAGGCGGGCAAAGTAGCCAATGCTTTAACACGCGTACAAATTTGTCTTGAAGGGTTTTGGCCGCGGGCGGTGCCTCGCACGGGACAGTGCATCGCGACACCTCCGTTCTTCCCGCGTCTGCACGACACCGTGTCCGCTGGTGTCGTGTCAGCGCACACGTTCCGAGGTTGGGGCGAGCTTCATTCTGCTGTGACATCTCAACCATTCGCGTCAGAATGCGATGATGTGGTGCTTCCTGTTGCTCTGGTAAACACGCGAAAAAAACATGTGCATGCAGCAACCAAGCACTGCTAGAGCTGCCTTCTTGGTCGCCCCAGCGAGCGAGCGCCAACCACCCCCCAAGCCACAAAAGCAGACACAACGGCCTTGAAAGTCGCGTTTCAACCCGAAGGATGTCTTTCGTCATTAAACCACTGGCACGTTTAATTAAAAATTCGTGGCGAATGATTTCAAATAAAGAAACATGCGTTAAAAATTTTTTGACCTAAAAATACGAATAAATCATGCGACAAGTTTGGACCTCGTGACGGCGTTCCAAGTTCTACACTAATGAAAGGTTTCATTAAATGAGAACAAAGAACAATACTGGTCGCCTCTTGCAAAGTGGTGTGAGATCAAATAACCAGTTCACTTGAACTTCCCCTAGGCGCTGATCTGATACTTCTTTGCAACACGGCGCATATAGAAAAAAGCCTCGGCTGCTTTTATAGACGATCGTCTTTCTTGGGTTACTTAAACGCGAAAATGTAGGTTTATTTGTCTGTATGTCTGTCTATCTCTTCCTCGATTCAGCCTCCCGGTCAAAAATTAAAACCAAACCTTGAAGGAGGCATTTATACAGGCAAAACTTTTCCAAACCACCAAATCTGCAAACACTTCATACTTATGGTTCAGCAAAAAAGAAGGTATTAGGCATATTTTTGGCAAATCACCAATACATAAATGGCATTTTCAGTGTTCTTGTAATTAAAAATACGTGGTGTTTGAGTTTTACGATAGAAAATACGGAAATACGTGTTGAAGAAAAGCATTTAGACCTAAAAATACAAATAAAGCATGCGGCAAGTTTAAGCCTCGTGACGGCTTTCCAAGTTCTACATGAACGGAAGGTTACATTAGATGGCGCGTGAGCAGCGGAACGCGCGAAATTTGAATTTACGTGAGCGAATATCCGATGTGTTTATCGTGGGAGGAGAAAAGGGAGTAGAAGAGCCTCAGAGGCGGGCGGGGAGACAGGAGCGGCAGAAGAGGCTGCAAATTCCGTCTTTCGACGGAATTTGCAGCGAAGGCAGCAGATACGCGGCCAATTTCGTGTCGTTGAAAAATATTAGGTGCCCTCGGCAACTGTGCGCTGTTCAGTTCGGAGGAATGGAAAGAGGTGGGATCAATTCGGCATCGCCTTCTATGTTAATGATAGCGTTTTGCCTCCTTTTGTCCTATTGAATGCGCCCGTTCTATAGGACTTGAACCTGCAATGAAAAGAAGAAAAAGGCTCGAACCAAGCAATGTAATGAAAGTTGAACCTACTCGGTTATTCGGGGTGATTCTGCGTATTTTTGTTGCTGCGATAAGCATGTAAGAAACGTGGGAAAGCGCAGTTATTTTTATTGCAGTTGCTTAAAAGCCCTAAGAAGGCGCCAGGTATTTGGAGTTGTTTGGAGATTGTGAGGCGATGGCTATTACTACGTACACAATTTTAGGGGCCTAGGGGCGAAGCACCTTGGGGGCTCGGGCTGTCGGCGCCTCCTGACGGCGTCGTCTCCTGTAGTCATGGTACTAAAACACCGGGACACTCGTTTTCCAACGCCTCGGGCTAGAACAAAACGCGCACTAAAAGAAAAGTGTATAATGGATAAAACCGGTTGAAAATAAACTAACATGATTTGAAGATTTGTGGAATGCTCCCTGTCCACTTCTGCAATCGTCAAGCACAAGCAGAAGGTGTTCGCAGACGGGTGATAATTTGTGTTACACTCGAATACTCACCGGCTGTCGACGCTAGGCCTGATCGTGTCGGGTGGTCGGTCGAAGCAAGAAAAGGCATACTTACTTGGTACCGGGGCATCCTTGATCACCGAGGACAAGGCCCCAGGGCAAGGCGCGCGACATTGCACTGCACTCGCGTTGACCCCTGCCACTACCCCAAACTCTGCAGTTGGGGCATGCAAATTGCTTCAACGCAAGAGAGGGCGCCACCGCCTCAGCAAGCGCGCGACCGCTCCTCCCACCTGCGCTTCTCCGGCGCCCAATCAACGCGTGCCGTTTGGCAAGAGATATACTTACAATCTTTGAATACACTTATACACTGCATTTTTCGCCCCTCCCCAGGTTTCACGTTAGTAGAGATGGCCCATTTTTTTTGTCACTTTATTTCATATAAAAAAATTGGAGCATACAGTTTCACCGGTTCCCGAAAGCTTTAAAATAGAAAGCTCTCAATCCTTGAAAATGATCTTCGGCGGCGGAGATGATATTTGTACGTTTATTAAATTTCTCTATCGTCTTTCCTTTTGCCGCTCTGATATTTCATTCGCAGGTTGCTTCAGTTCAGCCGTTGAGTGAAACGTAATGTCATTGCTTCGATTATTCTTCCATGAGCACCACTCTACGTAAATAATCCAACGTATCCCATCTGCTCCCATAGCAACGTTGGTGGGCGCGAAGCGAATATGTGTGCTTTGGCGTGGACCCATAAACGCTTCGGCGACTTAGTTGACCACTGAAGCTTAGCGCAATCTCCCGTGATCGATTCACTGCAGCGTTCATTGTCTTCCTACTGGAGGGTAATTGCAAGACCGGCCAGTGGATGTGAATTTCGGTTTTATGGTGTTTAATTAACCCAAAATGGCTTTGTGTAAGAGTTTACATTGGATGATACCCGCCGTGGTGGCTCAGTGGCCGGGGCGTCCTGTTGCTGAGCCTGGGGACACGGGTTGGATCCCGGCGAAAGACGAAGACGCCCGTGTGCTCAGATTTCAGGGCACGTTATAGATTTCCAGGTGGTCTAAAATAATCCGTAGCCCTTATCTACGGCGCGCCTCATACCTCAGGTGTCTCATTGTTGTGTAGAACGCAAAATAAAACAAGTCACCTACCAAGAGTTGTACCGGTACAAATGCCGGTCGAGGAAACTGCATCTACCGCGGTACAACGGTGACAGCTGGACATGTCCCATCGACCGAAATCTTCGAGACCAGATTCTACTTTCTCTGGGACCGCTCAAGCCCCCAGTGTACCGGGAATGGTTTGACGCCACTGGTCACATGCGATGCGAGGGGGAGGAGACAACGCGTGCATTCGTCACCTTCCACCTAGAGAGAGGAGAAAGAAAGGACGGAACGGCCGGGAGGTTAACCAGGTGTAGAGCCCGGTTTGCTACCCTGCACTGGGGGAGTGGAGCTCAAGGGATAAAAGAGAGGGCGACAGAAGAGGAATAGATAGAAGTGGGAAGGCGCACTCTCTAGTCCCGTTTCAGGCACTACAGTCTTTCGTGGAAATTCGTTTCGCTCAAGAAACGTAGAAGGGCTTTCGCCGCCTTCTGTGAGGTCAATGGTAGAGACCGATGACCTAGGATAGTCTCTTCTGGAAGTGGTCGATTATCCAATCGGCTGAACGCGGTGGAAAGCGCGCTCCTCTCCTACGAGTATTCGGGGCAGCGACACAGCACATTCTCTATAGTCTCTTCCCGGAAGCCCCACAGGCGTCACAGCGGGGCCGCTGGTCATCCCGATGAGGAAGGTACTCAGTAGGCTTTAGTGAAGGCCACTCCCAACCGCAGTCTACAAAGTAAAGTCGACTGGGGTCGAGACAACCCATACGGAAGACGGTGCTGAAGAAAGGTATCTTGAATATAGAGACGGTGATTCGAAAAGTTCAGTGTGTTCCATTGCTTCATGGTCATTCTACGTGCGAAGGAGCGAAGCGTCCTCGCGGCATCAGTCCCTGAAAGCGGAAGCAGGATGTTCACTCTCGTTGCCTATACGAGCAGCTTCATCCGCCAATTCATGGCCATCTGTAATGGCTTGATGGAATTTTTCTCTAATCTCTGTCAACAGTTGGTGGAGGGGGCCGTAGCGCAGGGCGGCGCGTTAGCTATGTAAAGCAGCCTTGGAGTCAGAGAAAATAGCCCAGTTTTGAGGAGTAGCTCCGATAACGGGATGAAGAGCCTCACGAATGGCTGCAAGTTATGCAGCTGCCGAGCTCGTGGTATGGGCAGCACGGAATCCAGTTGTGGTAAAATCTGCTGGAACAACCACCGCACCTGCCGAACTGGAGGACTGAGCCATCCATGTATACATGTTTCCGGTCGTTGTAACATTCATGCAGTAACAGCATTGTAAGCTGTTGAAGGGCCAACGATAGCAAGTCGCCTTTATTGCCGATTCCCGGAACACTGAGACGGATCTGAGGTTGTGCCAGGCACACCAACGGGGAGGGCGGTGTAACCGCAGGGGCGTGCCTCGACGGGATTTTACAGGGGCGTACCTCGACGGGTTGTTACGATGGCTGAAAACGTAGATCGTGGTAGATTCTGAGGGAGCTGCGCCAGATGGTGAGATGGCAGGCTCGTGAGAAGCCTGGTGCACAGGCGTGGTGTCTCAGTATTCACATAAGTTGCTATTGGGTGTTCCTGGGCGATGCAAATAATGCCCACTGTTGATGCACAACCCGTAAACCGAGGCACGTGCGCAGAGCCTGCGCTTGGATGCTCTGTATTACCGAAAGGTTAGTGGAGCATGTATTGGAAATTGGCAGCATTCCTTTTACCGACGTTCCCCACGTCTTTCCAGCTAGAAATCTGAATATCCGGGCAATGGCGGTGATTTTTTCCTAAAGGACAGCAACATCTGTGCTCCAAGAAATGTCTCTGTCGGGGATAATGCCGAGGAATTTGTGATGCCTGGAGTAGGGAAACAACCACCCATTGATCTTGATGCAATATTGGAACATGGGCTTCGCCCTATATCCCGATGAAGCCAACCACATCGGCCATGCATCACACACATGCCACGGCGGGCGAGAGTTTGTGTGTATGTACATACGTGCGCGACCTCTGCGATCAGCACCGGAGTGGTCGAAAAGGCTCCGTGATACAAGGAACGGCCGATAAGAGCAGCGTGGAGGACAACTGTGCGACGACGAAGGGGTGTTTTATTTTGAACTCTATGCGTGCATGAGTTTTTCGTCTGTGAGAGCGTCCATATTTTTATCGCCCTCTTTTTCGTCCCTCAAGTTCCTTTCCTTCCCCTTCAAAATATTTTCTTGGTTACCGGAGCCCCGGTTCACTTATTTTATAAATAAGCCTGCGCTAGTTTACTGGAGCGGACTGTTCCCTTCCGAACTTTTAATTAGCTTCTTTTAATTTAGTTCGGAGCGGAATAAAACTGGCCAAAGTGATGTGTAGGCGAGTGCGGTGCGAAAGAGGCTCCTAGCACTTGGAGGCCACCGTAAGCCCTCGCTCTCCGATAGAGCGCGAACAACAAAACAGCTCCAAAATCAAGAATTCATGGTGAATGTGGCGCACACAAGGTAAAAAGGGCAAGTAAAATCCATTTGGGCGCGCTTAATGACGCCAATGAAGCAAATGAGGCGTGTTTGCGCGCTAAGAACGATGCCGCATTTTACGCGCCGAAGCTACACAGAGGCTTGGAGGAGCGCGTACATATCGACCGATCGATCGATCAATCAATCAATCAATCAATCAATCAATCAATCAATCAATCAATCAATCAATCAATCAATCAATCAATCAATCAATCAATCAATCAATCAATCAATCAATCAATCAATCAATCAATCAATTATTTATTACTTAATACACACGCACGCACGCATTCCCATACACGGATACATACACCGTTCAAAATGTTTAAACAGTACCAACTTGCCCAAATGTCGATCGTTCTGCAATACATACATGCATGCATGCATACATACACACACATACATACATGCATGCATACATAAATACATACATACATACATACATTGATTGATTGTAGGGTTTAACGCGCCGACGCAACGCAGGCGATGAGGCGCGCCGTAGTGGAGGGCTCCGGATTAATTTTGACAACCTGGGGATCTTTAACGTGCGCCGAAATCTCGTACACACGGACGTTTTTGCTTTTCGTCTACATCAAAAAAGCGGCCGCCACGGCCGGGAATCGAACCCGCGACCTCATGCTCAGCAGCGCAACGCCTTAGCCACTGAGCCACCGCGGCGGGTATGCATGCATACATACATACATACATACATACATACATACATACATACATACATACATACATACATACATACATACATACATACATACATACATACATACATACATTTTTTCTCCACTATCTTATTTTCCAAATTCTTTATCTTGACCAACTACATCCTCCCCTTTGCTTTCCGAGGTTTTCCTGACTGCCAATTCTTATTTCTCTCTTATTTTCAACGAGCCCCTCATTTCCTATTCTGATTCGGTACATGCATAGCGAGGGCCTCTGTTCTGGCAGTCTTGGTGCCATAGGGAGCTTAAGAGGGTTCAACGCTGGTCGACCACTCTCGACATGTCGTAGACGATCGAGTCACGGCCCGGGGGTTAAAAAGAAGGTCCCCTTCACCCCGAGTAGTCCGAGTGGCGCTGGCTACCACCCCCAAGCGCAGGAAACAAAAACACCTGAACATAAATACCCCAGAAAGTGGAGGCTAAAGTAGCCCCGCCGGTAGCGTAGTGGTTATCGCACCAGACCGGTATTCTGGAGGTCGTGGGTTCGGATCCCACCTGGCAGGCATTTTTTCTCCACTTTCTTATTTTCCAAATTCTTTATCTTGACCAACTACATCCTCCCCTTTGCTTTCCGAGGTTTTCCTGACTGCCAATTCTTATTTCTGTCTTACAAACATACATACATACATACATACATACATACATACATACATACATACATACATACATACTATGGGATCGCCTTATTCGCTCAGCCTGATAAGCGGGCTTCGCCTAGCGGCTCCCGCGCGAAAAACTTAGCGATCCCAACCCGCGGCGCGCTTGGCAGCGGCCACGGCGGGTTCGGGCGAAAACGGAGACCTGAACTCTATCAAACACATTTATTAAACTAAAAGGTACAAGAAAATATACACTGGCTAATCTTATTAGGCTAATATAAAAAGGAGAGAAAAGGTCGGTCAGGCTTACCCGGGCTGAGGGCGCTCCAACGGAGAACAAAGACCCTGGTCGACGGAGCGGGGGTGGCCTACGTCCGTTTTCTTCCGTGGTCAGGACCCGAGAGAGCGTTCCCTCGGGTTTTTTGGCGGAAAACAGAAGACGACACCACCCCCCACTTCCTCCGCTCCCTCGACGGACAGCAGCGCACCCCGCGGGCTACGCGGCGCACGGGAAAACGAAACAGCCGTGTCTCGCCTCCCGCCGCTCAGGCGCGCCGCGACACCCGTCGCGAGAGCGGGACCTCCTTGGAGGAATGCGGGAATAATTCAGCATTCCCACACCCCTCCACCCTTAAACCCCTCCCCCAACCCGGGTTCACATCTCACTACCTAAAAAAAACTACTCCCCCACAAGCTCCCAATAAGCTGCTTCAACGTCCATGTCCTGCGCGAGCGCCTGCAGCCTGTCACAGTTCACCACCGCACCGACAGGTTCCCCTGGCTCGGCCGCTTGATGGCCAGGCACAACTGTCGGTGTCTCCTCACTGGGGGCCATGTCAAGTAGGGCAGCGTCCGTGGCGACAGCACCCACCGCACCTTCGAGGAGGATGGTCGGGGAGCCCGTCGTCGACACACCGACCCCGGCCGGCTCCTTGACAGCCGGCTGGAGAGCTCCCGGTTTCGGGTCGGCAGGGCTTGAGTGCGCCGTGCCCTGGACGAGCAGCGTTGCCCCGGGGGCACAGTCCGTTCCCGCTGAGGCGGCGGCTGCGGAAGTGGTGGCATCCTCCCCTTTGCTTTCCGAGGTTTTCCTGACTGCCAATTCTTATTTCTGTCTTACAAACATACATACATACATACATACATACATACATACATACATACATACATACATACCTACATACATACATACACACATACATACATACATACATACATACATACATACATACATACATACATACATACATACATACATACATACATACATACATACATACATACATACATACATACATACATACATACATACATACATACATACATACATACATACATACATACATACATACATACATACATACATACATACATACATACATACATACATACATACATACATACATACATACATACATACATACATACATACATACATACATACATACATACATACATACATACATACATACATACATACATACATACATACATACATACATACATACATACACAATAAAGTGGAACCATGGCGCGAATTTCCCTAGGCTTGATAAAACCGCTAATCAAATAAATAAGTTCCCCCTGTATCTCCTAGTAAATAAATAAATGAATATTTCAGGCACTTACGACTTCCCCTGAAGCTGTAATTTGCGACTTGCCTGCGCGTTGAGCATTCGAACTCACACTGACGGAGTTACAAAAAGTTGACCAATGCTTGATAACGCAGTAATAATTTTTTTTTCAACCAATTATAATCAGCCTACAGTGTCGTCCGTCGACTATAGCCCTTTATTTAAGTGACGTTAGGTCGCGTTATCTCGCCTAACGTCGCGTCTGGCAGTACTGCGCGGTCCCAAACGTTTTTGGATTGGCTAACCTAAAGACGCGAGGCCTTTCTTAACGTGACCTAATCCAACGCAACCTACCGTGACCAATCTAAGGTAACATAAAGCAATCTAAAGTTATGTAACCAATATAACCGATCATTTAAAACACTAAAAAACTAAATACTAACCCGAAATGAATTGTCGAAACGAGAACAAATATATAAACTAAAATCCACACCAGGGCCAGACTCAAACGGCGGTCCATTAAATCGCGAGTATAAGGTGCAACTGCTACACAGCTACATGTTTTCTTTATTGCTACAGTATTATGGCAGATATTCCATACCGCGCCAGCACAGCCTTAGAGGGACGCTGTGACACTTCCGATACTTTCAGCCTGGAAGCACCCGCCGCGGTGGCTCAGTGGCTAAGGCGTTGCGCTGCTTAGCGCGAGGTCGCGGGTTCGATTCCCGGCCGTGGAGGCCGCTTTTCTGATAGTGGCGAAAAGCAAAAACGCCCGTGTGCACGATATTTCGCCGCACGTTAAAGATCCCCAGGTGGTCAAAATTATTCCGGAGCCCTCCACTACGGCGCGCCTCATCGCCAGCGTTGCGTCGGCGCGTTAAACCCTACAATCAACAATCAGTCTCGAAGCAGAGCGAAAGCTATAGTTATCGCCAGCACGAAGCGGCATTGCGTGCTTTGCCCGTAGCAGCAGATACGCCTTCCGTTTCTGCTTTGCTCTTGTGGCTTTCATTTTAATGGGACCCTCCAACACTTTCGATAGGCGCTTTCACGCTTTCCTTCGCGTCTGGAACCACTGCGAAAGCTATAGTTACCGCCAGCACGAAGCGGCACTGCGTGATTTGCTCGTCGCACCAGGTACGCTTTCCATTTATGCTTTGTTTTTGTGGCTTTTTTTTTAGTTGCTATCGAAAAGCGTTCATTACTGCGACTGAATGAAAACCAGCCAAAAGCCGCTACATAGCCTTAGTGACGTAATTCGGGCCGTCGAAGAACGGCAAGACCGGGAAAGAGAGAAAAATCTTTTGAGCGAGCTGGGTATCTGATGGGCATAGAGCAGTAATTTCTGGCTGAGGTATTTTGCGACCCCCTAATCTAAGTACTGGAGGTGTTGGGTGACTACGTTCTGCAAGCATTTAAGATTTCAAAAAAAGTTAAAAAAAGTGTTGCAGGGTCCCTTTAAAGTGGCTATCGATTGCGTTCATTGCTGAAACTTAAGGAAAGCCGGCCAATAGGGCTCCTGCGCTGTCCAGGGGACGCTGCGAAACCGGCTTCCGGGCAGTACTTACGGGTAGTACAAAACTGTGGGGTCCCATAGGATCCCGTGTTGACAGAAGCAAAATGAGCTCGATACTCCCGATTGTTTTGCTACGCGGTCTCCAGCCCAAACCCGGCGCGTCCGATCTCGTCCGGCGATCAACTTGGCATCATGGAAAAAAAGCTTTGGAGCGCTAAATACGTATACAGCGTCGACGAAAGTGCTGGGACGGGGACGGCGCTCTGCAACTCACAGAGTCACCGATCGATGGTCGTATAAAGTGAAATTTGAAGTGAAAGCTTCTTGTTTATACTAATACGCTTAGTGAGAAGGACTTTTCAACAACCGCCGATCAAACAAGAAGAGTAACGCAATCGGCGATGATCGCGCGTAAAAGCCAACGAGTCTCGCGGACCGCAGGCTGGTCCGCTCCGGTGAGCCGTATACTTTTCAACACCTGCGCACTTATGCGTGCATTTTCAATAAACACTGCTGGATTCCGTCATCGTTAGGAATACATATTGCAGCGCTAGCTTGACGTTTTTTCCGTGGCTCCGTCACAAAATGCAGCGAGCGTCAGAAGCGTCAAATATGTTTGTCATATTGAATGTAGTGGCCGTAAAACAAAGTGGTCAGGCGAACTGAGTGGCCGTTGCGTTTTCTTGATGCTCTCACTGTATTTAATTACGCTCTTGCATCATATATTCCAAGTTCGCTCTTAATAGACTAAAGTAAGGATCGTCGACGTTTTGAGGTGTAGCGCCGAGTTGCATGAAGTCGACACGGCGGAGGGCTGGACGGCAAATCGGGTGGGAGAGGGGGGGGGGGGGGTTTGAAGGAAAATGAAAAAAAAAAAAAAACCCGCCCGCATCTTCCCACGGGGGGAACTCGAGTAAATGCGTCGCATCTACTCGAGTCAAGCAAAGCGACACGTCAAGCGAAAGCCAAGCAAAGACGCCCTTGACTGAATTCCGAACGCGCGCTCCGCCGCTTATATACGTTGAGGGGACTGCATAAGCCGGTCCCAGTCGATGACGACGTTGGCGTACTTGTAAAGCGGCGTGGACTCTAGGTGTTTGAGCCAAGCGCGGATGTTGCTTCGCCGGAGAACGGCACACCGGTTATATGCGCAGCGCGCCCGAAGGAGAGGAAACCGCGGAAGAGAGAGTACTGCACATGCGCCGGCCCCAGCGCGTCTGCCGCGGCTATGACGCAACGTGCCGCGGCTATGACGCAACACAATCCAATCCAATCCAAATCCAATCCAATCCAATCCAATCCAATCCAAATCCAAATCCAATCCAATCCAATCCAATCCAAGCCAATCCAATCCAATCCAATGCCCCTCGCGAGAGAGAGTTCGCTATCGCCTCGACGCGACGCGCATGCGCAGTGAGCGTGTGGACGGCGCCGACGCCGGACATCGTGCTACTAACAAATGCTCTGCATTTAAAAATCAGCGTATTGTCAATAAATATTTGACAATAATCTGGCGAAGTGTGAAGATGGGGGACAATGCAACTGGAAGCGATGAATTCTGATCTGTTCTTGTCTCGCCGTTTAATCCCTTTTGAGGACAAAACTGGCGTGTCGGCGTTCATATTAGTGACGACCCCTGCACTAGAAGATAACCAACACAGCCAGTGACGATCTGATGTAAATATTTAGGCCGTGCACCTTGTATACGACTGTGTTAAGTTACACATCTAAGCAGGCAACGGACTTGCGATTCGGTGCTTGATTCGCGTCCTTTAATTGCGCTCAATTTGTTTATTTGGCGGTATTGCCTCACCTACTCGCTAGTATACGTGTACCCCGCCGTTCGTAAACCGTGTAACGTTAAGTAAGAATCATTTAGTTTGCGGAAATTCAAAACAAATTTTCCACTCGTTTTGAAGGCGTTGCTATGCCAGCATGCGCTCCTCGCGTCCGCTGGCGTGCTCCTGCTGAAGCGACCATTTACAGTTAGCTCAGGCTCAGGAACGTTCTGTTTATGCTACTTGTGAACTTTCTTTTGTCGTCATCACGCAAGAAGAACGAACGATAATTATCGTTAAGAAGTTAGACCACCCGACCTGGCGATACTGCCCCACGCCGCGACGATCACGACAGCTCGCTCAAAAAAAAAAGCCGAAAATCTGCTCGTTCTAGGGGATATTATTTTATTTAGCCTCTGCAACTACTTTCGGGGCATTTTATTCAGTATGCAGTCACTTAAACTCACCACAATGTGGTTAAATTAGGTACAACTTTCGCCTGGCTTGTAATTGAAAACACATGGAGGGCGGGGAGGGTCGTCTGCTTTTGTACTACTCAGGGTCTTCGGCCACTAGGGGCGCCGCGTGTCGCCAAAACTCCAGCGCAGACGTAATTCCAGCGTTCGAAGACCGCAAAGACCGGGAAAGAAAGAAACTTTTCAGCAAGTTACTAATGCTGTGTTCGGGTGGTCGTTTTAGAGCGCTCTGGAGCCCTCCGGAAAGCAACTCCGTGTTCGGGTGGTCGAAATCGAGCGCTTGACGTATGTTCGGTTGCATAGAGTTAATACTACTTTCGGTTGCTCGTCTCAGAGCGTCGTTCTCCACTCCGAGCGCCTCCACCTGCTCTGACTCCGAAGTGGGAGCGCCGCCAAAATCTGTAGCCGATCGGGTCACGTGACCCCGGCCGCCGCGGCTCGCCCCGCTCACCCATACTCGCCTACCCAGTCGGTGGCGTTCGCTGAGGCCTAGCCAGCGGTTTGTTGTGGGAGTATTTCGACGTTTTTGCTTCTCGTGCGATTACTGAAGGCATCTCCGCATCATGTCGAAACGGAGACCCCTATTGAGTGTAGGGGAACCGTCTCCGCTGCTTCTGCAGCTCGAAATCGACGCCGAGGAGGACAGCAGCTCAGACGACGACGACTCGCACGTTTACGCGACAAAGTTCGCCGAACTGTTCGCCGCACCGCTTCCTGTGTTCAAAGTGCAGGAATACGTTCGCAACTTTGACTTGGAGCTAACGCGTCCGATCTGGAGGCCGCCATTTGTTGAAACCATGAAGGAAACCATGGAGGAAAGAATACCGTTTCTTTCCTCCATGAAGGAAACAAACCTTGGTTGAAACACTTTGCCGGCCTGGCTGTTTGCAGTTGCCGTGTTGGCCGCGCCGCGGCGCCACGATCGCGTGCTGCTCCAAGATCGGGTACGCGTTCGGTTGGGGAGCGGTGACTCTTGCTCAGATTGGGGGAGGCGGCGCATCGGCGTACTCCGAGTAGGAGTATCAGAGTGTCCAACCGAATACAGCATAAGTTATCTGATGGGCACAGAGCAGTAATTTGTGGCTGAGGCACTCGGCGACCCCCTATCTCAGTACTGGATGTGCTGGTTGACTACGTTCTGCAAGCATTTAAGGTTTTGAAAAAAAGCTGAAAAGAGTGTTGCAGGGTCCTTTTTAAAATACGAATGCCGTGGGACGGCACTCCAGCCATGGCTGCAGCGCTGAGCTGGCGGCCGTCGGACGGTCTCTAGACACTGCGTACTTTTTTCTCGTAGCTGCCAGTGCGACCGGTTCCCGTTTGAGGTGCACCATGGTGATATTTAATAAAACTTATTACGGAATGTGCCGATTACTTTATCTTAGTGAAGAATAAAATTGTCGCTGCCATTTTCCTATTTAAAATAAAGTTCTTCGAAATCACAAAGGCACCGTGAACGCGATTTACGCACATTCGAGTGCGGCTAAGGCGACAGAAATTTGGTCTACTTGTAGGAAGTTCGTGCTCACAGAACAGTTTGATTTATCAGTGAGTGCTGGCCTAGTTGTCACTGCAGATTACACTTGTCTCAGGTAAGGGGCTTTAAGTAAGTATATAATCGTTAAAAAGATGCGTTCTCGTAAGAAAAGGGACACTTCTTGGTGTGCTCTTTACTTCCGCATAATGTAGGCCTGAGAAATTTTACCGGCTTTCACTTCCGCCGCCATCTCGGACATTTCGCCACGGGGAAAGGATTTGCGCGGGAGTTGCGACGCTCTGTCTGCACAACAGTTGCATAGGCGGCTAGCCTGTCAAGCAAGCGCCCGTAGTCAAGCAAGTGGCGAAACTACCAGTCCATCACGGGGAAGCAGGCTCGAGTGGGCTCACTCGTCACGCCATTTTTTTGTTGCACTTTTTCTTTCGGCCAGTAGTGCATGTGTAAGGATTGAAGAGTCCTCTAGAGATTATGTTAGCTAGCACCACAACACAGCACCAGTGCAGTGCTTGCACCACGCAGTGTTCTCCTCTTCCTGCCCTTCCTAAAATTGATATTTTTGTTCGTCAGGGTCAAACTAAGAAAAACGGTTCTCTAGTAACAAATGTTCGTGACTGGCCTGAGACCCGTTTCCTGGCGCCATGCTTTCATTTTGCCAATGGACCGTTTGGCGCCCGAGAAAGCAGCAACCGACAGTTAACCGGTCTTGCGGAGGAACTTCTGCGTGAATCTTGGGCCTGTTCCTCCCAGAGAAACATTCGCCTTAAGCGATTTTTTTTCTTTGCCTTGCCTATATCGCATTTGGAGATGAAACGACGTCCGCCCTCTGCGTTCCCGTCCCTTTTTTATTCGGAACTGCGCTCTGGCCACCATGCGTGGCGGGTGCCAGGCAAACCAGTGGCGCATCCCTCGCGCTATTGTTTCCGGAACGTATATCCAGCAGGAGGAAATGATGCTACGGAAGGCGGACACATAGCCGCCACCCAAGAGAAGGAGCAATCCGGAAGGAAGGACCAGGTGGTGTACAGGCGAATGAATTCATGCAAAGGTCGGCGCGTGGGAGAGTGTGCGCTCGCAGGCACCTGTATTGATGTGGCTGTCTTTGGTTGAGCCGTTCTGGACACAGCCGGCCTACAAGCCAAAGTCATAACGCGGTAGCGAGCCACACATCACCGGCACAACGATCAATTTGGTAATTTTACATTCACTGGCGGCGCGCGAAATAAAGCTCGAGATCGTACTCTGGAGTAGAATACACGAATAACGACTTCGCCGAGGGAGGAGGTGGAAACGTGTTAGACTAAGGAATGTAGAAAAAAGTATGGAAAACCGGAGCGTATACCACAACAAAACTGGTAATGGGGGGGGGGGGGGGGGGGGGGAGAGCGTTAAATAATTCAGACAAGATCCACACCTAAGGGTGCGCTGTGTAGCTTTGCTGTGTCCTTCCTTTCGTACATTCTCTCCCCCCCCTACCCCCCTCCCTTCCGCCTTATTGCTATCTTGGCGCATTTCTGGGACCGTTTCAAGTTTCGGTACCGACGCCGGCTCTTCCTTAGCTAGCACTGAATGGACCGGTCCGAGATGTTCCAAGCCACCACAAGCTCTATTTTTCTCGGGCCGCGCTAAACATGTTCCTTCGGTGCTCGTAATCATGCGGATATTCGGCGCGGGCCCGCTCGTCGCCTCGCACCCGGCCCACTGTTCGCCCCTGAACGTCGCAAACGAACGTGCCCCGCTGCGAATAACGAATGTCCGGTTGGCCGCCGAACTTCCGATCGGTCTACTGGGAACGAGAGTTCCTTCGGGACCACGTTCGTGTGCGCAATGCTGGAGAACCGTAGTTGGGGCACGGGAGCTCTTACGGACACGTCTGAGCACCGCAGATATCGCGGACCGCATAACAAAAGCTTTTAGCCATTCCTAGCTTTTTTTTCGTCCTCTTCCTTTTATTGTCTCTGGGCTTGGGTTGCAGAATGCGGACATGACGGGAGGAAGAACACGTCGGAGTATGTGAACACGTTTGGCGCATATCCTGAACAGTACGGTTTCATCTGATTCGAAGCTGTCTTGTGCTATTTTGTCCAATCCTGTTAGAAGAAATAACGCAGAGAAAGTTCGTAACAATTCTGCACTTTAATGCCTATTTCGATGGCAATTATAAACGTAAATGTGGATAATACAAAAAGTTATATATTGGTAGCTTTGTTGTAGTCTTCGCACTATTAATGCTTTAAGACACCTGCAGTACGTTTACAGCTACCGTCAGTACGTCACACATCCAATTGCCTGTGCACAAAGCATCTTCTCAACAAGCGCTCGTCTGTCAGGACACACATTCACACGATTATGCCTTTTGATAATATTGTACACAATTCCTAAAGTTCTGCTGCGGCTCTAGAGCACAAACAGAACATAAATGGCTTTCTTTGAGCATCGGAGCTTACAGTTACTGATTCATTTATTCATCGTACTAGCGAACAATTAACACAGGCACAAAGCTAAAGAGGAGACGAAACACGCGCTAGAACTTCAACTCAGATTATGCAGCGGAAACACGGAAAACGTCTAATGTACACGAAACGTGAAAAGGGTGAATACATAGCGAAACCAAACAAAACAGTATCGCACATGTCACACTTGCTCATATCACAAAGCCACACCACCGTGCTGGCCCATCTCACGGCGTAAATTAAACCTACACGTCTATACGGCAATCACACCTCACCCGTGCACAACCTGCTACCCCTCTCCAAAAAACCGATTTCCCTTGCGGGCAGCGCCAAGGACGGTGAACTGACGCATCTTTCCCCTTCTCTGGCTGTCATGAAAGCCTCAAGAATTTCTCGGTCTGTTTGCGAGGAAGACCTGTAGAAGAAGCTCGTCTGCGAGAAAACTGGAGGGGAACCCATGCACCTGCGGCATTGATCAGTCAAGTAGCCAGCCCCCATCTGTGGGTGTACAGCCTCTGGTAATCTCTGAGCCTTACATTAAGGCACCTGCTTGTTTGTCTAACGTATCACTTTTTGCACGACAGGAGAATCCTGTAGACCACGCCCGTCGCACAGTCCACAAACCTACTTGCGTGCTTTGTGACACAGTTGGGCTTTGTGCCAGGGTTATTCACCTTACGCACCTTTGAGAGCTTCTCAGGTGGCGAGAACACCACCTGCACATCGCACTTCCCACCGACCTTTTTCAGGCGGTGGGACACTTGATGCACGTACGGCACAGCCACCACAGGCACGTTTTACCTTTGGAATTTCTAGCAGGGCCAGCGGTCATTTTTGAGATCCTTGACAAGGCCCTCCACCACACAGGCCACCATTTCTGATAGGAAACCTGCCGCTTTGGTTATTTCAGCTTGCTCAAGCAAATTAGCCTGCATTTTATGCTGGCCCGACCTGGTGAGCGCCGCTCAATAGCTTGATAGAAGGTATCTTGGTATACCGGTGTTCAGCGAACTGTCTGTACCCCGACGTAATTGAAGCCAAAGCCAACCCATATCTGATAGAGAAGTTGTTGCTTAAGCGCGTTCAACAAAATCTGGTTTGCTACCAAGCATGCGCATGACCCTTCCATTATCCCAGCCGAAATATACGCTGAATATACAACATTCCGTGTTTGAGAATGAGTTTGATTCAGTGCGCTTGTTAATACAGTGATTTTCGTTGTTGACCAGCCAGGCCCACTGTGATCATACGCTTCGCTAGAGTGGTGGAAGTGGCGTCGCAGCCGAAAAATGCGATGAGGGGTCCGTGAACTCAACATACAACCTTGCATCGGTCAAAACATTACCATGGCAGAATCTGTGAAGTTTAACACGAACTAAATTTAATTGTGTTAGTTGGTTAGGCCCTTTTCCGCACACGCCGAATGATGTCAATGGGAGACGTCACCATGCGGACGAACTCTTTTCCTGGTCAATATCAGGAACTCGGGTCACCAATTTAATCATTGAAACATCTATAGTTCAGGTGGTCTTCAGTTTTACATTTCTAGCAATATATAAGCCTGAGTTTAAGGCTCACGGCCTGAGGCAAGCATGGAACCCATGGCTACGCCAATGTGCAGTGTAAACGCTCTATGCGGAGGTCAAATGGTGATAGCCCGATTTTCGGTTCCTGCCAGTCTTTGTCCAGTGACGTGTAGTTAGCATACAGACTTCCCTTTTTACAGTGACAGTCTGTGGCGGGCTAACTTTTGTTAAGGTCCTGTCCTGTACGTACGTCGCAACACCGGAAAGCCCGCGCGTGATTTGCGCGTTTTTCTGTCATGGTGCGAAATGAATCAGAGAGAAAAGGGGCCAGAGAAAGACACGGGAGCCAGACCGGCAATTTCGGAGGGTCACGTGGGCTGCGACGATGGCACCACCTGCCTCGTACGAACTGCGCCGGCCTGCCATCGTAAGCTAAGCAACGCTCCGAGAATAAGAGAAGAGGTCGCCGATTCTTCTTGCGTCACGACCAGGATCCTGAAATTGATATATGCACTTACAGACGGACGCAGATGGGCTGCTCTGTCGCTGTCGCTAAGTTGATGCCGCTGTAATTTTTACTCCTTCATATTCGCTCACAGGGACCTCCGTTTGTTTATTTTGTTGTGCATAACTGCTACAGGTAAACAATAAAACCCCCTTCTTTATTGTTTTTGCCGGCTCACCCAAGTGTACGTAATGAGGTTTGTTTACGAAGCGGGTAATAAGAAAGCGGCCATTTGAAATTCAAATTTCTCTCTAATTAAAGCATCGCGTCCTGAAGAACAAATTTGTAGTGAGGCATGAACACCGCAATATCTTTCGACTAAATCAGGGTTGTATACTACTCGTCCTTATAAAGCAGCCTGGCAGATATGGGGGACTTTATTGGCGGAATTTATTGCTTTATTGCCGGAACAGCGTTTATATTGCTACATATACATATATTTACTGTTCTCTTGAATTCTTCCGCTGGGTTTACGCGCACTGCTGAAGCTTTTTTCTTTTTCCTCGGTTTTATTAATGTACATCAGGAACTCCCAGTTCTTTTTTTTTTTTTTTCAAGTTGCCACAATTTTTTTTTCATCTGGTGTCGCAAGGAGTTTGGTGTGACGAATGATTGTTGTATTTTTTTAACAACTTTTCTATATTTTGCGAAAACCCGTGTGAACGTTGATTGTTTTGTTTAGATGTCCCATCGCTTTATATTTGAGTTTGCGCGGACGCGGGTTCTATTCCCGGCCGCGGCGGCCGCTTTTCGGATGGAGGCGCAAAGCAAAAACGCCCCTGTGCACGAGATTTCGGCGTGCGTTAAAGATCCCCGGGCGGTCAAAATTAATTTGGAGCCTTCCACTACGGCACGCCTCATCGCCTTCGTTGCGTCGGCGGGTTCAACCCTACAATCAATCAATGAATATTTGAGTTTGCCTGAGAATATAGCTAGACTGGTCACAATCGCAGACGGCTTAATCTTTCTGATTCATAAAACAAAAATGAACACATTTTTGAACGGGCTAGAAAATTATAGAAAAATGTTATCCTATAAATATTTGAACCACTCATTTATAATTATATTGGGCCATTGGTGCCTAGAAACCTGAGCGCCATTACTACGGGTACACAAAAGGCAGTGTAAAGGCTACTCTGCGTTTCTACCATCTTGTGTATCTAGCATCTTGCGAAGTGGCCAGCACTTATTAAGGCGGAAGCCTTATACGTCCCGTTGTTCTGTCGACCTTGAAGGTCCTTGGCGTCCACACTTACCGCTCAGTAAACAACCTCGCGCTATGCAACGCCTCGCCCTGTACAATGGCCGAGTGCTTCAATGTTGGCAGCTGACAGAGGCCACCAGACGACGATCAGTAGATTGTATATGGTGGAGCGGCCCAGCTTGGCCACGAATGAGGCTATCAGAGAGAAACCAATTTTTACCGAGAATACTGTAACTCAAGTTTTAGGACAGCGAAATAAGTATCAACAAACCCAAATGCTACAATTCATCTCAGAGAAATAAAATTTTAACCAGCACTTTATCGGGCAACCTAAGTAGCAAATAAGGCCGAGTTCTGTTTTTATGAGTTTTCTGGAGTTTTGATATCGTGTTCTCTACGACGTACGATGGCATGTTTTTTGTTGCTGTTTAAGATGCCCGTGTTATTTGAGTAAAAAAACAAGAATCTGCGGAAATGGGATCTGGGGGCATCTATCTCTACATGGTTCGATGAATTTCAGACAACTCACACACCACGAGATCGAACGACCGCTGCTCTATAGGAAGGGTGAGTCATCAGTCATGACAAAGACTAAGGAACAACATAAAAACGCCCTCTCGTACCGTTGTCTTGCTTTCTGCCAAAATACTTCATGCGCGTATTTTGGTGTGGTGAAACTTAAAGAAAGGAGCACATTGGATAATATAAAAAAATTGTTATCGATAAGAATAGGGGAGTAAATTGATCCCGTCTCTTTGATTCTGCGTATTTAAGCCTTTGTAGC
>NW_027526203.1:444689929-444813351 GCF_048455015.1 Haemaphysalis longicornis | reverse complement strand
TTTTCCATTTGGGTCTTCGGAGGTTTTACGATCGATTGGACGCAATTTCAACGAAAGTTGGACACGCTTTTAGCTTTCGCGCTTCTCTCAACATTATTACGAACGGATGCCAATTTTTCAGTAGGCGTCGAAACATTATCGCAAAACACCTGCAGTCATCGTTTCCCACAATTCCTGCTACAGCGGAGTGCCGACATTTCTGGCATTACGCTAGACTGAGCAGCAGGATTATCTAGTGACGAGTATACGTCCAAAATACCTCACGTTCCATCTTTACTAACTCAATTTCCTGCTTGCGTCTGATTGTGAGGAATCTATTTGTGATTCCTCCAGAGTATATGCCAACCACACTCGATTTGCAAATCGTTCTATTGTTTCAATGCTAGAATACACTCAACTGAATTTTACAACCGTATCATGAAAACCGTACTTTAAGATTACAACGGGCGTTCTCTTATGACGAAAATAAAAACACTACTGAGGCAATAAGCAGTGAGGTTATATAAGTATCAAACCCCAGTGATCCCTGATGGAGTGCTAGAAAATTGTTGCAAATATTTAGAAGACAATGGCGGCATAAGTGGAGATAGTTATCAGGGCATAATCACCCGGTAGAAATAACGCAATCGCAAAGGATGTTCTCAAAACACAAAAGGGCACGTAGACCCATACGCAGCCTTCATTGTACGCTTGCGGAATTTCGCTCCCCGCACATTCAATGTTCGCGAGAGCGCGGGATCTCCAGGGTGATTTCAGGCGACCGACCCGTGTGTATATATCTGATCGACCTCTAAGGACCAATTTGCGCTGCGATGCGTGAACTCACTCAGCGGCACGGGCGAGCATGTGCCATCGATCGTCAGTTGTTGCACCGTACCGAGCAGCATTTTCCTTTACTTCGTCTCTCGTGTACAAATCCGAATGCAAAGTAATGGCCGTCGCGCCAAGTGGATTTCCGTGTTCACTTTTCGTCACAATGCAAGTACAAGTCTGGTCAAAGTGGCAGCAAGAGACGGGGAAAAAGAGCTTCAAAAGGCGAGAAATTAATCGACGCATCTCCTTCCTCCGGGTTGACCCACGGCCACCGCTTGATCCGTCATTAAAAAAAAAAAAAAAAAAGAAAACGTCAGCCGGGAAAGAGAAGGCGTCAGAGATTTGATGGAATGCCTGATTAAGGTCGGTGACAGTTAGGGCTCCACTGCCCGGGCAAGTTACTTTTTTTATAGGCCATGTCATCAGCGGGGTCAGGGAAACATTGACTAGGAAGGGAAGTGGGCCAAGTTGAAGGAGGAGCGGCAGGGCGAAGGGAAACCATCGCTGGGGCGCCGGAGAAAACGACGAGTTGTCATAGCTCCCTTCCTTTGCCGGCTTTGTTCCCTCGAGTGGCTCCCACTTCTTAGGAAAGGAACTATTCCGCTTCGTGTAATGCGGAGTACGTAAGGCCTGACTTCTGCTTTTCTTTTCCACTTTGTACCATCACTGCAACAAATGTTTTATTAAAGCAGCAACTGCGCACGATCCCCCCGCGAGCAACAAAAAATGGGAAACAAAAAATAAGCAATTCCCCCTCTCTCTCTCTCTATCTTTTGCTTACGAACGTTTCTTTTTTACACAGCCCATGAGAGGAAAAAAAAAAGTCTTATAGTGGTGCGACCCTTCAGAAGGTATAATTAGTTCAGTGGGTGGAGGGCCCGTCAAAGCTGTCTCAAAGAAAAGGGCATTAAGAGCGCATCAGAGTGCACCAACATGAATATACGGGTGGAGGAGCAAACGAATGAATGCAGGGTGAATGAACTAATGAATGAATGGAAGTTTATTTAGACCATTGTTTTTAATAAAACCTACCTTCAGGCTTGGTCACCCGGCATGAATTATTGCAATAGTGGATGCTATCCAAATAAAACGAAAACTTGGAAATTAAAAAACGAAAGGAAACAAAGAGAAAGCTGAAAGAAGCCAATAAAGGCGGGGGAAAAGGTGGGGTGGAGAGACATCCTGCATGTGCTCAACGTAGTGTAGAGTGTATAATTTGGAGGAGCGCGTCCGGGACGTGCTTGCGCGTGCGAGCTTGGCCAAGTACCCGACGGCTGTTGAACAATGGCCTACGGAAGCCCCGTACCAGCCGTTTTATGTTTCAGTGACCCTCACTACCACTCTTCCCTTAGCTAAACATTCTATTGTGGTTATTTCACCTAAGAAATAGCGCGCCGCGTTAGACATAAGTGCCGCGTAAACTCTTCCGCTGAATGTTTTGGATGGATGGTGAAGAATGTTAAAAACATGCCGCGGTGGCTCAGTGGCTAAGGCGTTGCGCTGCTGAGCACGAGGTCGCGGTTCGATTCCCGGCCGCGGCGGCCGCTTTTCTGATGGAGGCGAAAAGCAAAAACGCCCGTGTGTGCGAGATTTCGGCGCACGTTAAAGATCCCCAGGTGGTCAAATTTAATCCGGAGCCCTCCACTACGGCGCGCCTCATCGCCTGCGTTGCGTCGGCGCATTAAACCCCATAATCAATCAAGAATGTTAAAAGGGCCATGACGTTCATTATAGAGCATGGCTTGTCGCAATAGCAATTATGCGAATTTTAAGGCAAAGTTTCATCAGCCAAGATCAACAAGTGAAGCAGTGGCGTCAGTTACTTTCTCGCCTGCTTCTTATACATCAAACAGACACTTTTGTGCAGGCCGCCGACCTAGATTCATTTGATTGATTGATTGATTGTAGGTTTTCACGCGCCGACGCAGCGCAGGCGATGAGGCGCGCCGTATTGTAGGGCGGTGGATTAATTTTTACCACCTGGGGATCTTTAACATGCGCCGAAATCTCGTACACACGGCCGTTTTTGTTTTTCGCCTCCACCAGAAAAGCGGCCGCCGCGGCAGGGAATCGAACCCGCGTCCTAGTGCTCAGCAGCACAGCGCCTTAGCCACTGAGCCACCGCGGCGGATAAATATTCATTTGATCGTATCACGTGAGTTCTAAAGAGGACACAGCCACCGCAATCAAGGGTTGCGAATTCTTGCCAAGAAAAACTATCCCTCTTCCGTAAAAGTGTCCACGCCCGATTGGACACCCGCATTAAAGACAGTTCGCATTCGTAACTGTTTGCCGTCATTGCAAGTAGAATTAAGCCGCCCGCATTCTTTTACGAAGCTGCGAAAAAGTATGGCGCATTTTTTTTTTTACTGTTTATTCTGCGTCTTCGGTTTCCGCTCGAGTTTACCGTGATTTCCTCTTCCGGGAATGTTTCGTGGCGCGCCGTATTTGTTCTTGCACTCGACGCTGCGCTGTGTGCCAATGGAGCGCCCCGAGGGAGAGCGGGTACGTTGCTTGGGAGCATCGCGTGGCACTGCAGGAGCTCATTAAAGCGCCTGCCGCTTAATGGCGGACTGCTGGATTCTTCCAAGTGCACTGCAAAAGTAAGTGTATCCTTCGCACGCAACCATGAGGAGCATAAATGGCGGTGCACGAATCAGCTTTCGTACCGCGGCAGGCTTCCGAGCGGCGCGTTCTGCGCGCAGCTCTTTCTTTCCGAGAAGGTGAGCAGGGCATGGTGCGAGAGCTTGTGCGCTTTCTTGAATCGCGTTCCGCTCAGTTTAACGGGCCGTTTATGCTGATGCGGCTCCTGCTTAGGCAAACGGCGGCGAACCCACGCCGTGTTTCCGGTGCCCGCGCACGGTACGATGTTTCCACTCCGAGGGTATCCCTCCTCTGCCGTGACTTGTGTAGCCTGCATGTCTTCTCGCCTTGCCCTCCGCGCAGTTTGGAACCAGCAGCCCGGCAGCCTCGAAGAGCAGCCCGCGCGCTTTTGCGCCTTCCGCGTGTTCGCGGCGGCACGCAGCGAAGATTTCTTTTCCCCCGCTTATTACACGAAAGCATATTGTTGCCGCCAGCTTTCGAAGTGCGCAAAAGAAAGAAAGTAGCGCAGGTTTTCGTTTTCTTGCGGCCTAATGCAAATTTTATTCTTCTTTGAAGAAAAGACACGAAACTGGCATTGGCAGTTTGCGTCATGAAATATTTATACTTTACTGGCTAAATTTCTGATCCTGGACGGTGCTTTGCACCGAAAACATCTGTTGGGCATTACGTCGCTGCTATGTTCTCTCCAGTCCACATTAAAGAGTTGTCTCTGTTTCTTTTCCTGGTGCACGTTCTGTGGGTGGCAGTTGTCAAGAGTTTCGCGGTACCGCGCAGTGCTCAGTCTTAACGGTGCGGATGATCCTCCCGGTATACTAAACTAAAGTGCTGGTGCAGCCATTTTTGGTGAACCCCTGTGCGGAGATGTGTCACGCCTGCGAGGGTTTGGGACAGTAACAGCATCCATTTCGGTGCTGGTACTCCCAGTTGCAGTGAAATCTGCAAGACGCGATGAATTTTTCTGCCGCCTCCATGACCTTCATCCACGCAGCCATAAAAGTTGAATAAAGAGAGAAAACGAGACTCATGGCCGAGCCACCCGGATCACCGTACGAAAATAGGAAGCACTCTATGAAACGCTTGGGCCTTATCTTACGCGCCGATAAGGACCTGCATTACACAAATAAGTTTTCGAAGCCAAAAAACGTATTCCGTAGTCCACCCCGCGCAAATATAAAGGGCTGCCGCGCCATCCATGCCTGCGTTTTACGCTTCACAACGATAAGCGCCGAATACCACTGAGCCCCCCCCCCCCCCCCCCCCCCCATTTCGAATTGCATGTAGCGGAACCCCGCGGTAGTATATCTCTTCTGTGTCTTATGTTATGCCTCCAGATTGCCGAGATCGAGCATTGCATGAGCCTGTATAACCTTTCCCTCCCGTTAAGTCTGACGGTGGTGGCCTGTCGTTCAGCTCTTTTCGTTTGTCTTTTAGTCTTTTTTTTTTTTCAATATGGCTGATTAGGGTTATCGATTCAGTACTACTGCAGTGCTCTAAGTCTTTTTTAGTTGCGCCTTGCTACTATAAAAATCCCTAGCCACTTTGGGGCTTCCTTAAAGAGGTCGCTGACACTTCTAAGTTTCCTGCTGTGCATTTTTCTTACCTGCACAAACCCAAGGATATGACACTTGAAATAGTTTAAAGTTTATTCCCTGTACCAGTTAACAGTCGACCATATCTAAAGCTATTAAATAATAGCGCGTTGAAGTGAGTCAACCTGACAAAGCGTTTTTAAAAAAAAAAACTGCCTACACACATGTGCGAAGTAAAGCTATAAGCTATTAGGAGCGGGTGCTGTAAAACTGCACATAACAACAAAGGACCCCGGACATTTTTTATTTATTTGAAGAATTGTACTGTATGAAATGTAAAAAAAAATCAATAATCACTATGTTGGCAACATTGTGTGAGTTTTGGGACTGCATGAAACGAAAATCACTGGGAAAGCGTTGGCCACTCCTCTACGCCTCAATGACATTTTTGAGACTTCTATAGATGAAAAGAAAAATACCAACGTGTGTATGCACACCGCTGAGGCGGTGAAACTAAATCGTGCCGCCTTCGTGCAGTAATGCGCCTTGACGTGCATACAATTGAAATTGCGCTTATCACGTACAACAATGTAAATGCAACACTCTGTGCCAGTTTCACGGGAGAAATCTGAGAATATTGACAACATACGCACAAACTTTGTTGTTCATTTAAATAATAAAACATGACACTTTCTTCGGGGGGGGGGGGGGGTACTATTAGATTCGGTATTAAACCTTCCCGTTCTCAACATCACAAAAACTACCGCGGCGCGTCTGGGTGAGAGGGGCATACTAATGCAATGAGTCGATTATCTCTTCTTTAGTGCGCCGAATAATTTATTGGGTTGTGTGATTGAAAGCCGAAAAAGTATATTTATTGCATTTTTCAAATCTGCAGTGTAATTTACCGCAATTTCATGACGTCAGTCGTATCAGTCCGACGTTTTCACGAAAGTGGGGCAGTGCAAGCGCGATTCTGTACTGTCGATTGATCGTTTTCGATCTAGCATCTCGCCCCTTTATGGTGGCTCAGTGATTAAGGCGTTGCGCTACTAAGCTCGATGGCACGGATTCGATACCGCCTGTGACAGCGTTTTTTTTTTTTTTAGTGCAGGCAAAAACGAAAAACCTCGTGTGTCGAGATTCTTTTACGTAGCGCCCCACTTCACCCCACCTGCTAGGCCAGGTGGAGCCTCCGTGCGTGCCCCCTCCCCCCCCCCCCCTCCCCTTCCTTTCTCGCAAAATCTGAAATGTGTGATTTCGAAGGAAACTGGTCGGAATTCGCACAGCCGAATTCTTCAAATTTCGCAACTGACACTAGCGGAATAACTTTCACAGGGTTACCCACTACAGATGATCTTTCCGCAGTGCATCCGATGTTGACTCGTGGACAGAAAGCCAAAGAAAGGGAGCGGTCAGGCTACAAGCGGACCAATCAACGCGACACCGCCCACCCACATTCATAGCATCCGGTCACAATAACACGCCTATGCCGGCCTAGTATAATTAAGCCGGGGCGCTATTACATCACGCCCGCCAAAGGTAAACCTCCTAGACCAGAATAAGGTCTGCTTGTAGGGTAGTCACTCGGTGACCATTCTGCTGGTATGGGTTGCCAAGATTTAAAAAACAAACGTCAGCAAGCGCCACCACGCGGAAGCCTAAAGAGGCGTGTCTAGCCAACCGCAAGGCTTAAATAAGACGACAGGCCTGAGCTGCCAGGCTTTGTGTTAACCTGGGTGATGTTGGTCAAACACGAACCCGCTTACACGCGCAAAGTCGGCAGTTTCCCGACGTGTCCGGCGCGCCCCGATGGCCCGCATGAGTTGAGCGCCGCCCTAATTGCGGCGAGGAACGCGTGGCACGGATGACCGCGGTGCCTTACCTTGCATATCCGGTGGCATCGCGGATATTGATGTCTCTGCAATATGCGCCTCCTCGGGCCGCCACCGATCACTAACGCTTGTCAGAATGCGAGGCATACGCGTGCGCGATACCACAAGTGTCGTCGAAGTTTTTGGTGACTGGGCGCGGGCACGGTGGCTGACAAGAGACTCCACTGTAGCGTGCACGTACGCAATCACACGCACGCACACCGCACCTTCATTCTTTGGGCTTTCATGCTAACTATGTTGGTTTTAACACCAACGCAGAAACAGAAGGTGGCCGCATTTCTGATGGAGGCGAAACGCGAAAGCGCCCGTGTGTATGAGATTTCGGCGCACGTAATAAACCCCAGGGGGTCAAAATTAATCTGGAGCACTCCACTACGGCACGCCTCATAATCTGCGCTGCGTCGGAGCATTAAACCCTACAATCAATCAATTAATCAGTCAAGAAACAGCAATGAGAGGTTATGCCGGTTTGTTTTCCTGCTATCGATATGGGGGTTAAGGGGCACCATACGCCGTCATCGTTAATCGCCGGCCCTTTCTGGCAACAGAAAGTAACCACGTGTGCCAAACAGTGAAGAATCCCGAAAGGGAGTCAAAACTTCCTTCCCTTAGGCCTCCTGGGTACCGTGGACGCCACCTGGGGTGATACCTATCACTGCGTGTTGGCTTGTTTCCCTATGAACTACGTCTTAAAGCACGGGAACGTGTGTGGAGCGTCCTCCCTTTCCATGGTCAGACCAAGCCAGGCGGTTTTTTTGCTAAAGGGGCCATTGTGATGGCGTCCCCGTATAACTTTCCCTAGCTTCCTTGCTTTCGGCTTCCTCAGAACGTGTCGGATACGTCTACCGTCTCCGTCTCGCTAGGAATCGCTCGTCCCGGTAGCGCATGAAAAGACGATTAGCAACTTGTGACAGTATGTTAATTTCCGTATGGTGAACGAGAACATTTACGCTGAACACAGGCCGCTGAGTAAATTGTTGCCGCCGGCGCGAGACCCTGGGATATTAGCCATATACAGCTGCGCTGTCCCTTCCGGTCGCGTGGCGCACGGTACTACCACCAGTAACTTAATAAAGACATTTATGCCTTGGAAAACTAAGATGGTGATGGTGAATAAACTTCATTGGGCTTAGTCGATGTGCTAGTATGGCACCCCCCCCCCCCCCCCCCCTTTGTGAGGCTTCCTTAGTCCGGTATGCCTTGGACCGTGCTGGTCATCCGTGCCCTCAACCCTAATACTCGCTGGTCTTAGAGGTCTGAGAGACAGAAAAACAGACAGAGAGAGAGAGAGAGAGAGAGAGAGAGAGAGAGAGAGAGAGAGAGAGAGAGAGAGAGAGAGAGAGAGAGAGAGAGAGAGAGAGAGAGAGACAAGATAACGCAAAAAATTCTCGGGACAGTTAAGGGGGCTAACGCACTTTGAAGGCAAAAGCCTGGCGTACTATTGTGGCGGTTACCTGTTATATACGCCTCTACCAGTCGACACAGCAGCCATGCTATTTAACCGTACTTCATCTCAATCCCACCTTAATCCACCTTAGCTTGCTTAGTCCCCCTAAATGCATCCTAATACATCGTATTCCACCCATATCTATCTCAATTCGTCTGAATTCACCTTAATCAATCTTAATTCTACCTTACCAATCATTACGATTGATCACTAATCAATCATTATAATTAGTCCTTACGTGTAATCATGAGGCATTAACTGTCATTAATTGTGTCTCGACTCCCGACACATATTCATCCGTTGACATGGACAAAACTTACCCCTCTTCTCCCTCTGGCAGGGTGCCGAGTCAGCGCTGTGGTAACGTGCTTGGTCGTGCTCTGAAGACCCGGGTTTTAAACCTACACGAACCCAAACGGGTTCGTTATTTTAACAGCGGAGCAGTTGTTACTGACCGTAAGTTCGCCGTTGCAGGAAAAAATACCACTAAAATGCAGCGCGTTCATGAGCGCGTGCCTCGCGGCGCTGCCGATTCCCCCACTCGCGCAGTGGCTTAAGAAAAAAAAAAAAAAGAAATCCAGCGCTGTCGTCAAGCGTGAGAGACACCCTGCTTGGGAGAGGTCACTGCGGCCGCCGTATTCTCTAGGAGCCATGATGAATAATTAGAGACATGGATGGCTACGAGTGTGTCAATCCTTCCCGACACGACTTGCAGTTCCCACCACCGCTGCCTCGAGTCGATGACGAAGAGCTGGTGGAAGTCTACAATGCCGAGGATGACTTTGCATCCACCACTCACCGCCAAGGAGATGATGACCCCTGCGATGCATATGACGACGATTACTAGCACCGCAACTATCAGAATAAACAATGATACTGAAAGTTGACTATGTGTCCGGCAATGCTCGCCTACGACAGCCCCGCCATTCAAGCCTTGCGAGGGAGTACAAGCTTCCCTGAATTTTGTCCTCCTCCCAGAGGTGGTCATTTTGGTACCATTCGTGTTGACGACGACGCCGATGATGGCAGTCACTAGTCTCGTTTGATGACACATCTGACGCATTCGCCTTAATAAATTGGTTAAGCAATTATCCGAGGTTATTCCTACTCCCTTCCGTCAAACGCAGCTTACGGGTGGTGTGAAAGATATGAGGAAGGAATGTGACATTGGACTTCATTTAATTTACTCAATATTCCCAAATGAGTAGGTTCGTACAGGCCAAAGTTACACAGCCATATTGCTCGCAACCTTCACTGGTGTTCGTTCGCGCATGCATCTAGAGTGTGCACTGTCGATTACGGCCCATCTGACGGCTGCTTTTTGACAACTGTATGACTCAATCAGCAAAGCTTGCGTCGTCCACTGCTTCGCTCCGCAACATCCGCAAACTGCAACGCTCATCAGAAAAACCCTGCACCTCCATTTACAATATCTCCAGTGCTTAGACGACACACATCAGCTCTAAAAGCGGTGAAAAATACATTTAGAGTCACAGAAGCGGGCCACTACGAAAGGCGATGCTCGTAACGGTGCGCACTTCTCGCCGTTCTTCCCAGACGACGGGAGGCGTGGAAGACTTCCTTGCTCTTACATTTCGAACGGCATTACCACTGCGACGCGACAAACCGTTTTAGAACTTGCGAAAAAGCACCCGCCTATTCAAAGAGCGTTCGGTCCCAACCGCGTCGACAAAGCACTACTGGGCGTTTCTCCGGCGGTCAGCCTTTGTTGGCTTCGCTTCGGTCATCGGAGGGAGTGAAGTCGTCGACTCGCTCGTTCGCGTGCAGTTCACTCGCACAGCTCGGTCCGGCAAACCCACGACCGGCCGCCGTAAGCGCTTTTTGATGGAATCTGCGATGGAGATAACGGCACCTAAATGCGGCTAAGCGGAATGTGGGACGGAGGAGCGGCCGCTTGTTCTCGCTGTTCATTTTATGCGTTCTCCCGGCATGAACCTTGGATCTGCGCATCACGAGCTCGCTACTATAAAGTAAAGCTAAACTGGCATGCTTAGCTTAAGGCGCGTCTCTATGAGCAATGCACCCGCCGCGGTGGCTCAGTGGCTAAGGCGTTGTGCTGCTGAGCACGAGGTCGCGGGTTCGATTCCCGGCCGCGGCGGCCGCTTTTCTGATGGAGGCGAAAAGCAAAAACGCCCGTGTGTACGAGATTTCGGCGCATGTTAAAGATCCCCGGGTGGTCAAAATTAATCCGGAGCCCTCCACTACGGCGCGCCTCATCGCCTGCGTTGCGTCGGCGCGTCAAACCCAACAATCAATCAATCTATGAGCAATGCGCTGGCCTCGTCCAAATTGATTTGGCTGTAGAATGGATCACTTGTAAAGTTGAAAAGTCGGAAGTGTCCAGACACCTAGTGACAAGTAGAGGTGGTGTAAAGTCTAGTTATATAAGCTGACAAAAGGCTACTTTGATTGGTGCAAAATATTTCGAACAGAAGTGTAGTTACACGTCCCTCTTATACTTCTGGTCACCTGCGGCGCGAGAAATGATGTGCTTTCCTATACTGCGTCTAAACACGCGGAAAAGGATACATATTTACGAACTCTAGCCATAACATCGAGTTAATTAGGCTATTTCCGTGTCAGTTAACCACTTATCTAGCAGATGCCCCAAATCTGTGTAAACAGACTATGCACGGCTCAAAACGCTACTCAGCCTTCCCAGCGGCAGCTGGGGATTATTATGAATTCTTCCTCCGTCCGTGTCTGCCGCTGTGCTTGCTTAACTACGCGTTTATACATTTTTACGACCGAAGAAGTGGAAGAGAAATACATCATGACTCACACACTTCACCGCAATTTGAAAAGCAGCACCAACAATACGTGCCTCTTCTGCTCCAAAGCCATTCAACGGGCACCTGAGCCATACCTTCATGGGAGATTGAACAAAAATTAAGATCCCTTCCATTCTGTCAGAGGGAAGACCAGCGAAGTTGACGCTCTGGTGGGATTTGTTATGTTTCGTTTCTGCTATGTGGGTGATTTGTTATGTTGAATTATAAGGACAGTGGCACGATCCCTACGTTGCAGACAAGGGACACTCACGATTGGTGGCTAGGGACAATGACGTCTTTAGCGCGCCGCACGGGTGGCCGCTGAACAGCGTGAGGCATTCCGCGAAGTAAGAAGGAAGAGAGACGCCGTGAGTGGCGAGGACGATGTAGGAAACAGGTGGCGACGGTGGAGAGGAGTATAAAGTGCGGCTGTGACCATGCTCCCTCCCTAGATGACCATGCTTCACTGCGCAACACACTTCGTAAGCTGGAGAAAGCCAGCTTAGGAAGATTGTGCTTGCACTGATCTCCCTAAAGTAGGCTTCGCCTTGAAGCAAGCCCAAATTACTGATAAGACAGTTTTTCAGGGGCAATATAAGACATATCAATATATGGAGGCCCTAAGACCTTTTTTTTATTTTTCATGCATTTTTCTATCCGCCGAAAATCGTTGGGGTACGCTCGGTCCGTCGCCGGAGGCAATCCGCTGCGCCTTAGGCATGAATAGCTTCGCTCTAAAAATGACAAAACCAATACCTTACTGATATATCTGTAGGGTCATATGCTGATGGCACCTGCTGACGCCCGGGATTTTTTTCAACTGAATTTCAGAGGGGACCTTTTGAAATATCTTCTTTCGAGAGTCATCATAATCGCATAGGCGTACGTCAATCGCTGCACCGTTAGGTCGTATCCCTTAGGGATTATTGCCTGTGAAGTTTTCATTTTATCTTCGGATGATCCCTTCCGGCGTTTCGTTTACTGCCTTCAGCGGTAGCCGGTTCAGTAACCTGGTATTGCAAATTATCCTACATGTCAACATGGTTTTGACACTGTTGCGGATGATTTATTTATCAAAGCCCGCATTCTTTTCTTGTCCGAGGAGTGGTTGAACAAGTTTACAATGCCCACAATGTCGCTGCAGGGGCTTTGGGCACGAAGGAAGAAATCAATGCTAAGGGCACCCAGGGCAGCAGGCTCAGTCTCATCAGTCTTGAGAAACAGATTAGCAGAGAGAGCCATTTGTATAAGTGAGCCATCTTTACTGATTCAAACGCCGTTCTTCGAATCCTATCTGCATTTGTGGCTCACACTTACAAAAATCTTTTAGTAAGGGGGATCTGTAATGTGCTTACAATTGAAGTAGGAAGCACTCAGCGAATAATATTTGAAGGGATTACCGGGCACCTTGTAATGCGCGGAAGTTCGTGAGCCAACCAACTTACCGTCACCGTTCATTCAAACTCCACATGCAGCATCATGCCTCTTCCGAGAGAAAATGTTAATACATATTTTAGACAACTGATGGCACACATTACCCTGAAAACTTGGCGGTCAGCTAAATATCACGTCAGATAAATATCGTGCACTGCTATTGTACAGAGTAAACCCGTAGCTCACATATACTACATATATACATGTACATCTCACCATGGTCGTTCGGTCAACATGTTATTACATCACCTTCGTCTTGAGGTCACCTAAAACCAGAAATTACTCCAGTATATTCAATTCACCGAAGACACCTGGTGCACTTGTGGACATAAGATGAAGAAATGCTCCTGAGCACGAGGTCGCGGGTTAAATTCCTGGCCCCGGCGGCCGCTTTTCTGATGGAGGCGAAATGCAAAAACGCCCGTGTGTATGAGATTTCGGCGCACGTTAAAGATCCCCAGGTGTTCAAAATTAATCCGGAGCCCTCCACTACGGCGTGCCTCATCGCCTGCGTTGCGTCGGCGCGTTAAACCCCACAATCAATCAATCAACGAAGATATGCGTCATGTACATTCGCGTGATTGCCCCTTCATGCGTCCGAGTGACGAAGATTACATGACAAGCATAACTGTTATCTAGGACTCCCCTATCACTGCGAAAAGTAGCCTTCCTTGCACTAGCGTGTTATTTCATCCGACAAAAATCTGCGACGAGTACTGGGTGAATGTTATGTGTGTACATACAGGCAGGAGTGAAATTCTGGATTCTACGTCCGCCAGCATAAAGTGTTTCTGCTGACTAAGGGTGCCTCAGCTTGGGCTAAGAAAATCAACAGGTGTAGAGCAAATTACCTAGCATTTTCTACAAATTTGTTTCTGTGTCTTTCTTTTTGTGTTTGCAGGTGTGGGAAACAAAGGGTCCGACAACGAAGACGTGGACGAAGAGACGGAAGTAAAAAATTTCAAGTATTGGGCAAACAAAAGTAAGTGTTCACCATGTTAATTCACCCCCTCTCTCTTGCAGAAGTCACAAAAGGAAAGCGACAGTATCTGTTCGTGCCAAATGGGATAATGTTGCTCAGTTTCAAGATAGTGCCTTTATACAAATGAAGAAGAACGCTAACAGTTCTCCAGTACACCCTATGGTCGAACCGTAAGTAAAGCGTGCGACCAAACTGGGCAAACACAAACGCTGGGGTTGAAAGCAATTGCAACGATTCTATGCTGTCGTATGCTCACAGAAGGTGGCTGGCTTTCAGAGCGAGTAATAATTCTATCGCAGCAAGTGGAAGGGCTGAGCATTTATAAAATTCTATGAATCAATCTGTGCCTCTCCTGAATCGGATAAGTAACAGAGAGAGAGAGAGAGAGAGAGAGAGAGAGAGAGAGAGAGAGAGAGAGAGAGAGAGAGAGAGAGAGAGAGAGAGAGAGAGAGAGAGAGAAATAAGTTTATTATAATCGTTGATTGTCATGACGTGGTGGGCGCTCTAGTGGCTGCTCTGGCGATTGTTCGGCACCGCTCGTCGTAGTAAGCGCTAGACAGTGCCTCACTCCACTGCTCCCCGCACCCTGCTGCCGTATGATAGAAAGTGGATAGTTGGTTTCATTCGGGGCACAATTTCGGGTATTGGATTGGGCGAAGTTTGCGTATCCGGGAGAAGTGGAGGAAGCTGTTCGTTTGGAATAACCGGAGTGCAGTTTGATCCTGTATTTTCAACTTGTGATGAGGAGGTGAGAATTTAATTCGGGTCGCTTAGGATGTGGGCATATACGGGAATTACGGGGGAAGAAAAAAACGCCTACAGGCAATGCGCGAAAGGGCGCATTAGCAAAACAGCCCACGCAATAGCAGTCGGCTACAAATAAAATTACCCAATCAAAATTGTATGGGCATCCGGCCATGAAATTTTGGAGGACAATTCACAGGCTCACGCCTGAGCCTGCCTCCCTTCCCATAGCTGATAAGTAACCGAAGCTTTGCTATGATTATTTTACAGTGACACGTGCGGCCCCTAAAAAAAATCACACTCTCTTTACTGTTATCCCTACGGTCCATGGCCACCTCCACCTTTCGTTTGATATAAATTAGAGCATGGGTGATTCAAAATTCTTGCAGTTCAAAGGCCGCCTAGTGTCTTGTTTAACATCAAACTGGCCTCACGTGGCCGTATGCGGTATCGGATGAAACACACCGGCGACATCCAGCAACTAGGTTCAGCCATTAAAGAAGCATACTACATCCGGCTAGTGCTAGCTTTATTAGTAAAGCGTAACAATGGTCGCATACCCAAGCCAACCAGTAAATGCCGTCTGTCTAGTCGTGAATATGGCTCAGTAAAACCGGGCAGTTATTGGTGCGCTAAAGATATCGGCAATCCCCGAAGAGTTTTTTGCGTCAATGTTTTTGGAGTCGCTTTTTTGCGGCCGATTTCAGCTCACGGGTACGGTGCCGTTGCGAAAAGCACTTCTATCACAATGTACATGGTGTATATATGTCGAAATAGGTGCATATCAAATTCCTTAGCGCAAGTAGACCACGCGCACATTTTCGGCAAACATAACTGCATAACAAAGATTAGCAGTGTTTTGTGGACTAACGAACACACAGGGTTGGTTTTAACTAGAACAGAAGAAAACCGTCGCAACTAGGTTTTAACGTGTTTTGAGAAGAAGTTAGTCAACTGCGCGTGCGTATGCACGGACGCGCACACCCGCCGCGGTGGCTGAGTGGCTAAGGCGTTGTGCTGCTGAGCACGAGGATACGGATTCAATTCTTGGCCGCGGCGACCGCTTTTCTGATGGGGGCGAAAAGCAAAAACGCCCATGTGTTCAAGATTTCAAACGCCCCAAAATTAATTGGGAGCCCTCCACTGCGGCGCGCCTCATCGCCTGTGCAGCGTCGGTGCGTTAAACCCCACAATCAATCAATACAGAGGCCGCCACTTTCTCCATATAGAGGGAGGCAGACAACAAAAATACATCCATCGGTTTGCATGAAAACCAATACCAGGAGGAGAGTTCGTTCTAAATAATAGCGCTGTTCGCTGCCGAGCTACAGTGAAAGTGAAGAGTCCCTTCGGCGAGTTTGCATGGTTTTCCCAAGCATAGAAGCTCATTTAGACAGTGAACTTGGAATTGAAGTTTACGAAAAGAAAGTGATATGTCGGCCGCAGGTGAAACGGTTGGCCGCCGACTCGTTAATGCGCAAAAGTTCGCACGCAGAATACAATGTCATATCAAGAACCTGCAAAGTCGCCGTACTTAGCGGCAACGTGAAACCAAGGTATAGGCTATCATATGATCCCCGCAAAATGAATCTGAACTTCACAAATTCTTACTTCCTTTTGGTTGTTGTTTTACGCGGACGTCACAACAGCACGCCGGCAGTACCTATGAAAACCTGCGTACCTGACGGGTAAGACAACTGTGCACTCATCAGATTGAAGCTGGTCACCCGCCTAACATTACTGAGCTACGGAAAAGGCCCAGCGGGTCAGACAAATCAGCCGTTGCGCCCAGAAGTGAAGCGCGGGGAGGCAATCGAGAGTCAAACCGAGTAAAACTAAGCGAAGCAAGTAGACCGTAATCAAACGTATTTATCTAGCTTTAGCAAAGCATCAGTCTGAAGTACTCTACTCGCTAGATAAAATACCATGCACTTCATTCAACGAATACGTGTACACAAATGATTAGGGGGAAGCAGGTACACACTAGCGAGTTAACCCGCGGAGAGAAGCACTCAAATACCGTTGAGGCGAATCAAGTCCCCGGTGGCTATTGCGCAGCAACAGTGAGAACCGTACGAGCACAGGTCGGGTACGCAATACACAAATACGAGCCGCCCTCTGTAGTCTTTGTCATTACCCTGCAGGATCTGCTGTTCCTTCTGATCTAAAGAAAAACAGCGCGCTTTTGCAACCTCTGCAACGCATGGGTGACCACACAAATTTGGCTGCCGAGGTCAACGGTCCGTCGTCAGCTAACGAATACAAACACGCCCACAAGCACAAAAGACAAACTAGTGGCCAACTTTCTTTTCCTCTCCCTCCTTTCTAACAACAGGAGGTGAAGAAAGGTTTGACAGTGACCAGTGACGAGGCCGCATTGTGGTTTTCCAGTTACAACGACGGCTGGGTGCGCCGAGCGAGGCTTCTTTTTTTTTTCTCGTATACTTGTAAGGTCAGTCAAAAGTCATATGATAATAATATTCACTTGCGTTTGCAGCTGTAACCATGTATATGATTCGAGAGTACTATTTAGGCTTGTTGGTAGCCTAGTACAGAGGCGCCAATATGATATTTTCTTACGCGAGTCGGGCGCTTCAACTATACACCATTCCATGATGGAAAGAAATTACAGGAGTGCGCATGACGTCAAGCGGCCAGCCTTCGCAAATCATCCTCCTTTGACACAAGTGTGCAGAAAACGTTGCTTGCGCTTTAAATTTGTCTCTTTTTTTTTTTAACTACGCGCGAAATCTACAAGCTCAGCTAAGCAATCGTCGTACGCCACAGTGTTGATCGAGAAAAGGAAGATTGAGATAGACCAGGGGAAGCTCGCTTCTCTAGCTGACAAGTTTAACAAAAGAAGCACTTTAGGGTAAGTTTTGTTCTTGTACGTCCAACGTTAAGGTGTCGAAAAAAAAGTCTTGCGTAATATATCCGTAAGGCAGATTTGTGAATACTCGGGTTAGCCATCTTTTCATCAAACTGCGCGTTCAATAAGTGGAAAAATTATTGGCAAACTCGTTCACGTGATCCCACAGAGCACAGTAAAGGCAAGAAAGCGCCCACGCCATGGCCCGCGACACACGTTATAGAGGAGGAAGGGCTGACGGCGTGCCGCGTAAGCTGGGCACGAGGCTAGATTTCCCATTCGCCCAATACCCTATACAGCGTGGGTTCTTTGGCGCTGCTGTTTCCGTTTCCAGTAAAAGTAAGCTGTCGCGGTCGCGAGGGCCTGCTTAGCTTTCATGAGAATGACAGAATGTCACTTCCCTCTTAGACGAGTGGCGGAAAGTCAGTGAGAGGAAATTTGAGATAAAACAACATAGTAGAATAGTGCGGGGAGTCTAAGCGAGCCATGTATGCAAGTATAGTATAATTTAAAATCAACATAAACGACAGCTCCGAAATTCGACAGATATTTAAACATCCGCCTGTCGATATCTAGGGCCCAATTTCATTCATATCAAAAAGAGGGAGCCACCTCCTTTTTTCTGTTCACCGAGTTGCGTGTTTGCCACGCTACAACGCCACCCTAGTATCTTCTCGCCAACAGGTGCGAGTCATGCTCCATCACTGGAGCCGCATGTAAAGCGTGCAGCACTGCAGCTATGTGCTTACTGTGAAAAAGCAAGCTTACAGGGAGTCGTTCTCATGGGGTCTTACGGCGTCAGCTGTTACTTGCACTTCAAGCCAAGTTCAGACTGCTGTCGCAACTGCGATGAGATTTCAGAGCAATGACATTACCTGGAGCCTCGGCCAACCAAATTATATGAACGGCCGCTTCTTACGTCTACAGCTTATGACATGCCTGTTCTGTCAGTAGTCTAAAAATGGCCTAACACTGAGTCCTAGGCATACGCTTCTCAACCACATGTCATATCTTGGCCACGTGATCATGTTACGTGAAATTGGGACATCATAGAAACGAAGACCGAAGCAGAGGTTGTGAGGGGCGATAGTAGAATGTCAGTAGGAAAGATAGAAACAAAGAAAAAAATGTATAACAAATGCACTAAAGCCGCCAGAGACTAGACTGACAACTTCCGTAGTGCGTTTCGAAAGGAAATATTATTGACTAGTGCGTCTGCACCGGTAATGACGCAATAAACAGAAGCGCCAACAAGAAATGGAGGCGTGTGCGCGTGACAAACCAACAACATCAAGCCGATGATTGGAAAAAGAACCGCAAAGATTCAGCCATTACCAACGATCGCGACAACCGGCCTGAAATAGACCACATACACACATACTACAGATACCCAGGGTTTCGCAAACCCGCTACGATGAGGCGAATTTCATTTCCGAGAAATTGGCCATGAGTTATCGTTAGAACCGTATCTAAGAGCTGATGATGGCATCCATGTTGGACGATTGGGCGAGATATTGAAAAGTTTCTGGTTCTGTCATTTTCTCTTTAGCCATTCTAGGCAGCCACCAAGATGACCGGCGTGGCGAATTCATAGTTGCTACGGTTCCCAAATAAGGGGGTGGTACAAAATTAAGTCATTGCCAAATTAAACGTAATTAACTTGATAGGCCTATACTATTATCATTACCTTATCTTACGTAATTTAATCGTTGAAACTGACATTACAGCTTGTTTTATAGCTGCTTTTAAACCTCGTGCGGCAGCAAGACAATTCGTTTCGAAACTGCTATGAGCTACAGTTATGAATTTATATAACTTAACCCTGTCATGCGAGCCTCCCCAAGCACAATTTTTGTAAAGCTTGTTTTGAAGTACATGTATTATAACCAGCGATGCAAAACAACCGATAAATTTATTATCGATACTGTTGATAGTTTTTGGAAACTATGGATAGTTCTTGAAAACTATCCATAATGTAGATACACTACCTGTAGTACTACGATAGTTGGCTTTTGATATAATTGCCAGGTAGCTCTACAATAGTTAACAATAGTCGCAGTCTTGGAACTTTGGCGCAGCCTTCATGTGATACTTGCTGCGTGTGTGTGTGGATTCGTCCAGGCAGTGGATAGAAAAGACGCAGAACCGGCTCGCGTCCCATTCTTCCTCCCAAAATGTCTATGCGATGCTAAAGTAATAGGTAAATATCAGGCCAGAAGGGTGCAAATTTTGAACGCTACCGCGAAACAGATTAAGATATGTACCAACAAAATTCTCGGCAGTGACGCGCATATATACGAGATTCTGAGCAGGAGAGTATCTTCCCCACCCAACAACCTTCGCTCTGTGCTTACTGTGCCCAGTCTGGCACCCTATACTTATAGTATGGGCGTGCCAACGCACTCCAGACTTGCACCCACTTCCCAGTATCCAGCTCAACCTGGTGACCCCAGCAAGCGCTCTCTCTCTCTCTCTCTCTCTCTCTCTCTCTCTCTCTCTCTCTCTCTCTCTCTCTCTCTCTCTCTCTCTCTCTCTCTCTCTCTCTCTCGTTTGTTCTAGCAACACGTTTCACTGACAGACGTTCCATTGGTTTCTGATTCTTATAATGTTACGTCTTCGGGAATGAAATCTACCCCTACCACTGGCGTTGGCGTTATATCGAAGATAACACTCCCTTTTCCCGGAGGCATAGTTTACCTAAGGGGTGAATTTGCTTACGTCAATTCTTTCATTCAAGATTCAAGTATAATACACTGACTACTTGGACGTGCTCTGACAAGACTAAAAGAATGTTTACAATACACCAGTAACTGACAGAGAATTCGAGGGGATGAGCTTTTAATTATCGTGTTATTTAAATCGTCTACTACCAATATTTTTTATCGTTTTTTTTGCTTTCTCATATGTTTCTATTACATTTTCGCTACTTGTACGCGCAAGCAGCTTCCCTTACTTTTCCTGCGAGAGCAAAAAAAACAAAAAAAAACACGTCACCTTTCTGCACCGTGAGGGGCGTGTCGTAAGTTGACACTGGTTTTTTTTTTCTTTGTTAACGTTAATTTGATCACCAAATTTGCTTCGGTAATTTATCTTTGGATTCAACTGTCTAAATTTTGCGAATACAGCACTTGGAGGGAAGCCGTGTGATGCAACATGCATAGCTTGTTCGTTAGTTCGCATGGCCCATACACGCAGTGCTGCGTTCAGACTCCAATCGAGTAAGACTTCAGTGCTGTCTTGGCGAATGCCGCTAATGGTTTATTGGCTAGGTTTTTCGCCACTGATCAGAGAGAGAGAGAGAGAGAGAGAGAGAGAGAGAGAGAGAGAGAGAGAGAGAGAGAGAGAGAGAGAGAGAGAGAGAGAGAGAGAGAGAGAGAGAGAGAGAGAGAGAGAGAGAGAACGATCTTTAATGAAGTCTGGCGATGTTAGCGGGTCTAAAATTCCTAACTTGCTACGTCAGTTGATGACGGGATGACGATGATGGTGATACCCGCCGCGGTGGTTCGGTGGCTGAGGCGTTGCGCGGCTGAGTACGAGGTCGCGGGTTCGATTACCGGCCGCGGCGGCCGCTTTTCTGATGGAGGCGAAAAGCAAAAACGCCCGTGTGTGCGAGATTTCGGCGCACGTTAAAGATCCCCAGGTGGTCAAAATTAATCCGGAGCCCTCCACTACGGCGCGCCTCATCGCCTGCGTTGCGTCGGCGCGTTAAACCCTACAATCAAAATAAAAAAATCAAGATGATGGTGATGACGTTCAAGAAATTGGTGCGCACAGAAACATTGGGTTATTCACAAAGACTGGTCTGGACCTGTGTGTTGCAGGTACTCTATCAGAGCTTTTGTAGCCCGTAACGCTCGTTTGGAACATGCCCACGGTCCTAAGTGGGTCCAAGGGCCCTATTCTCGACGTCAATAAATTCACTGTGAACCGTGAATTCGCCGAAAGCCATGTCTGATTGGCTTTCAGGTTTGGTCACGTGCTTCCGGCTGAGAAAGCGGCTGTGTGTGCTTTCGTCATTTTGACGTTTCGTGACAATTACTAGCCCCAGTTTTGACGTTTGCCTTGTTTCTCTCTACTGAAAGCGCATAATTCTTGGCCGGCAATAAAAAACTAAAATGAAATGCAGCAGACATGACAACGTAGGCCTGTATTTGCTATTCAATAACAATGTTACTTGAAGATCACGACCTCTCTGTGATTGGCTGAGAACACGTGACGTAATATAAATAGTTTGCGGGAATGCGTACGTCACCGATTGGCAACTTCAGCCTGCGTGAAAGTGACGTCATGTTACGTAACAGCTTGAAAATGGCGGCTGTTGTCGCTGTGAAATAGGGCAAAAAATTACACAGAGCTTGGGCGCCATGAAATCCCCGTGAATTTTCAGCATGTGCAGTTTCACACGACGCGTGGCGTAAAACTGTTTTCTAGCGAAAGAAATAATAGTTTTAACTACTTCCAAGTCAGCGATAGCGGAGCATAAAAATAACGTCCTGTATTTTGTTTCTGTGTTTGGCAATAAAATAGCAATGATTTGTTTGGCGTAGCAGCAACATATGACGGCAGTGCACGCCTCTCCATTACAAAGAACCCAGCGCATGGCATTTGTCCACATTCCTCCTAGTAAGCTGGTGGGTCACATGATCGAATTCAAAAGAAAAACAACAAAGAAAACTGGCTGTTTTATTTATTACTGCGCTGATTCAGTTCGAGCTTGACGATTGAGTGAATCGGCGGCATCAGTCAGTACGTGCTGCCGTTATCAGGCGTAGCGTTTTGCTCGCCTTACCCCGCCATACGATGGTCACGGCCGTCTTTTTCTGTGATAGCGCCATAAACTTGTAACATAGCTGCAGACGATAGCGTGGCGGCGGTGACGGCCGGGAAGATGATCGCGCAACAAAGCTTGCATTGAAACAGGGAGCTCAAGTATGTTACTAAAAGCGATTGAAAGAAATAAATAGATACGGCAAAAAAGATTGTGCGGTGTCCTTTATCTTAACACCCGCAATTCGCTCGCTTTTGGTTCAACGATATTTGATCGCCTTGTGGTGTTGACGCCAATTTTAAACTGAAGAAATGTGTTTATTTTGCCAGCCTCACCTGCCTTCCTATCTTTTATAATACATGCCGTGTTTTTATATGTTTTATGCGCAATATTTGATAGCTTCGTTGAGATCTTTAAAAGCTAATCGTGAAATTACACTTCATGTCGTCATTGGTGCACCTGTCATACGTCACCGATTGCTTACGTTTTGCTCACGCTTGATTGATTGATTGATTGATTGATTGATTGATTGATTGCAGGGTTTAACGCGCCGACGCAACGCAGGCGATGAGGCGCGCCGTAGTGGAGGGCTCCGGATTAATTTCGACCACCTGGGGATCTTTAACGTGCGCCGAAATATCTCGTACACACGGGCGTTTTTGCTTTTCGCCTCCATCAGAAGAGCGGCCGCCGCGGCCGGGAATCGAACCCGCGACCTCGTGCTCACCAGCACAACGCCTTAGCCACTGAGCCACCGCGGCGGGTCGTTTTGCTCACGCAAAAAACATGGCGAATTCACCATGAATTTGTGAGGTAGAGAATAGGACACCAAGTTGTTATCGGACGCAGGCAACGTGTAGGATTCGAAATTTTTATCAGAGGAGCTATTTAGGCTTGAGTTTCATCAGTGACGGGCGTCGCTCAGAAATCGGCGTAGGAAAGGGGAGCGGCACAAATTGGTAGGCCAAGAAGTGTCAGGGGAAGGGGCGAGGAGGCAAGGAGCCGGCAAGCAGGTGTGGGGAGTGCGCGTCACGGCGCAGATGTTCGGGTGGGGAGGCGCGCGTCGGGGATTGGCTGCGCCTAGTGTTGACGTAAGCTCTGACGCCCAGGTGTTGCCTTGGTTGAGAGAAAGGGCGGGCGCTCGGCGGCATCAGTGTCCGATCTACCGATAAAATGGGCAGACCTAAGAAAAGCAGAGTCAAAGCTAGCGAAGGCCACCAAGCTCCCTATTCACTCAGCCTTCACATCTAAAGTTGGAAGGTGGCCGCGTTTTTTTTTTTTTTTTTTTTTTCATATCCCTGTGACAACACTGGCCCGGAACGAAACCGGTATTGCACACAGAACCGGTCTACTGAATGAGACGCAGTGGGGTAAGCGGTTTATACGATATCTAACGGCGGCACGACAAAATCACTTCCACGTAAGTTAGAAGTCAAGCCAGAATGACGTAATATTTTGGATGAGGACAATATACTTAAAAGCCTTCAAACTAGTAAACCGCAATTACCATCACGGCAAGATGCAGCAAGGTTTGCGTACTAACAATAAAGAGAAGGCAAAAAAAGAAGAAAAGTAAAAAAAAGAACGCAATAGTACTACGTAAATAAAAAAAAAGACCCCGTGACAAATACCCAAGCAAGCGGCGGAAACGAATGAATGAACTCGAAAGAACAGGCACTGAGTCTTTAGCAGCGCAGTGCCTGTTAGGAAGACTCGTCTAAGCTCTTGAAGGGAACGCCACTGATTTTCCGAAACTTTTCGTACACGCTGCAAGAACTAGGAGACCCAAGCGACGACGAAGGCGTTTACGCACCTTCTCATGCATGGGCAATCAATCACGACTCGCTGGAGAGTGGCAGTATGGGGGCCACAAAATATGAATTTTGCTAACGTGAGCTTTCGTACTCGAGCCTTCGGGGTGATTTGTGAAAGGAACGTCGAGATGCAGGCGATCAAGGTTTGATAGAAGGGTCGACGCTATAAACAGGTGTGGAACGCAGAAGATGATCAAGTATGCAAAGAAAGGATTAGTTTGTGGCTTTGTCGAGCCAGTTATCTCAGTAGAGGCGTCGACGCAGACTACGGATAAGCTGCTTGACGTATGACGTCGAGCAAGCATTAATCCTCCGGACGCGATCACGGCGCATCTTTTGTCGTCCTCGCACGGGGGCGATCCATGCTCTGTTGGGTGTCCATGCTCTGTTGGGTGCGGGCCGCGGTTCAATGGCAGAACGCCCTCCAAATTTGCGCTATGGCGCATGGGATGAAGCAGCGCACTGACAAAAAAACCTAAAGAATCGCGCGCTTGCTACACCCGCATGCGGTACAAATATCGCAAACAAAACCGCTTTCGAACTGCAAAATGCCGCAGCTACGTTACCCACAGAAATTGCACATCACTGTGGCTTGCGTGGAGCAGCCGAGGATATCTCGCATAATTCACTTTTTTTCCCCTTCGTGTTGGACTTCACCTTGATAAAGCTTTAATTTCCTTCTTTACAACTTTTTAACTGAAGTTTAAAATGACCAACAGCCGCTGGGTTTGTATACAAGTTTGAATATTATCTAGGCATATCGGAAATAACCAATGCAGCCATTGCCCGCTACACCTGTTCAAATTTGCTGAGACGAATTATTATTTAAGGACAATAGTTCCTAGGTATATATCGTTGTTTCGAGTGCGGAAGTGTTACGTGGCCCATTGGGGAAAGTCACAAAATTCAACTGAGCCATTTCAAAGTAACTGATGCATATCACACCTTTGTGACAGCCGAATCACGAAACAAAACATACGTAGCAGATTTTTGCTCTGTCATTCAATGATACTATAAAAGATTGAAGAATATATATATAATAAGAAAGACGCCGTTCCCCATGACGTTTTGACACTTTAGTCCTTCAGACCGGGTTTTATAGAGGCCGTTTCCAGATTTATTGTTTTATAAGTCTACCCAAATACTCGCCTTAGATCTGTTGCCTTGTGCTGCAGAACAGCTGACGCGGAAGAACTCCAGTTTACACCATATGAAGTGGTTTATATCCTCGTGGACTGTGCAAGCTGCTAGAAGTGTTTGACGAACTGTCGTTAAATGCGGACAAACGATGGTGGCTAAAACTACATACGGCAAGCGACGATTTCCAGAGCTGCGCTTGCCACCAGCCTACTCGGCAGAGGGTATTCGCCGAAAACGTCGCGCATTTGCTCGCCAGTAGAGGCTTTTCTGGGTAAGTGGCGAGTGCCAAACTTTCAAATAGGCGCTGATCCGAGCATCACAGGCTCTCCCAGAAAAAAAAAATCGTGTGGGGGAACTCTTAGAGCTCCCAATCAATAATTCAATCAATCTAGGCGTTCGACTGCCACGCCGCGTACACGGAGGCGGCAATCGACGTCGTTTCCAACTTGTCAGAGTCCGCCGGTGGCGCCGACCGAACGGGCCGTCGAGAGTCACGCCGCGGAGCAGCGACAACGTTCTTATCGGCCAGCGCAACGTTATATTCTAGTAACGCTGGGCCAGCGGGTAGCGGCCGCCGCGATTTGCGTCGTTGTGCCAGCAGTCGGCGCAAATCACGTCCGCCCGCTATCTCTTGCCCGCGTACGAGAACGTCCCCTTCGCTCATTACCGTTGTCTTTCACTTTTCGGCAGACCCGTGCAGCGCTGATAGGTCGCGGTCATCACCTCCCAGCGCCGAACGTATTCGGCGTCTTCTGCACTTCTTTTGGTTTTCCATTGCACTGCTCTGCTTGCACCCAGCTCTTCCTGAGTTCTGCCGCTTTGCCCCTCCGTGCACCGCGTCCCCGTTTCCTGTCGCCTATGCATTCTAACTACCACGGCCATTGACCGTCGCGTCTGGCGTCCTTGCCGCTCGTGCGCAGTTTTTACGGATGTATGGTTTGACGCCATCGTTCCTTCGAAGATCTCCGAAACCGGCCGTCTTACGACCCCCATTTTTTATGGTCACCATTTAGCTACCTTGTTTTGCGACTGATCCTCAATTGCTCCTTTCTTTTTTTTCTGTCTCGTTTTTTCGTGGTTGCTTTTCTGTTTACCACCTGATTCAATGAGAGAGGGACAGTAGGACTGTTGGGCCTCTACTAACGGCTTAGATGCGTTTCAATCCTCGGGCTCGTTTGGGCAACCTCCGACTCCTAGACGTGGGAGTGTAAACAGCGGTTGATGCTCAGCAATCTGCGTGTAAGTCATGCACAAGAGGTCTTTCTGTGCCTCTCTGACTTACTTTAGGGCAGTGACAAACAGCCTAAAAAAAGGAAGACTGGTAACCTCATTTCGCTAGAACATCTTGAATTTTAGATCGATAAAAATATTTTGTTTTCAGCCATTCAGACAAAAAAAGAAAGTGAAGGAATCTTGGCGCGGGTAGAGAGTCAACTAGTGACTTGACGTATATAACTTGTTTTACGACAGAAGAAGGCTAGTGGAATGGGTATTCATAAAATAGGCTTCACAAAACTGGGTCCTGGAAACCGGTATCGCAAAACACGCATCAAGAACCCCCCCCCCCTCCCCTTTCCCCTCCTTTTATATACGAAGATCTAAAATATCTGCTGCCCATATAAACCGAAGATTACGTTGGAGAACCCAAAATGAAAAGTTCTCTACGCCGCTGGATGGTCCGAAAAAGAAATCTTGTCGGACGCAACAGCCAGGGCCGCAACAGCCAGTGGTTGCTGCAAAAAGAAAAAAGAAAAAGAGGAAATAAATCTATAAATTAAGTAAAATGTTGGCAGCATAAAAAGTTGAGAAACATTGGAAATATAAATGTGATAAAATATAGTAAAACTTACCTCAGAATAGGCTCGTTTCATATCTCGCCTATTGTTGCTAATATGAAACTTGAAAGGCTAACCGCTACGAACAATTGAAATGTTCGAGGCCACCCTGGACGCTGAATAGAATGACGTTCCCTCGCCTCTTTCCACGAAATGTTAGACGGCCTGCACTGCTCGGATGGCCCAGAGGGAAGGAACAATGAGTTGCCAATCAGTAGCCAATCCCATGCAGCCGTAATTCTCGCAGTCCACGAGTGGGGCGACGGTATTGCCTGTCGGCCGCAGGGTCTTGTTTGGCCGAACTCACGCGCTAAGGGTGGTACTCAGCCCGGATACTTACCGCATATTTCTTTCGTCTTTCCCGTCTGCAAAACGAAAAGTTCTCTACGCCGCCGCACGGGCCGAAAAACAAATCTTGTCGGAGGCGACAGCCAGGGGCCAGCGGTTGCCGAAAAAAAATAATAATAATAAAATAAAAAATAAAAAGAGAAAATATATCCATGAATGGGGCAAAATGTTGTCGGAAGCATACAAAGCTGAGAAGCATTGGGAATATAATTGGGACAAAATACACGTAGGTTCCCAAGAAGGAGGCGAAATCATAAGCTCTCACCTTAGATAGCCTTTCCGGGTAACCCTTAGCGGTAAGAATAAACTAAACTTGTTAGGATTCAGCACTGCTTGCTAAATGACAACACGGCCTGAGGCGACATCGGATACTCATTATGTTAAAAGGCAGCACGTCGTGCACCTATAAAAACAGCGGGTTGCCTTTACCAGCAGGAAAATGATTCGCTGACAATATCTTCGTACAGATCAATAGACTCGCATGTAATAAACTTAACCACACGTTCTGCGGAGAGAACAAGTATTGCTGCCCGGTCACGTGATCATGTCATCACTCGTTAGGAGGAGCATCCACTTCCATGCTAATTGCTCGGAAGCCGCTGCTCCGGAACAAGCAGATTGCGGCAGAATCTACAGTTTCTGGAGTTAGCCGTCACCTCAGAGCTTCCCTCCATGGACGCCAGGTGTGCTGCTCTTCCGGCTCTGAGTCTTGGCTCTCCCGGCTCCCCGAAGATGCTTTCGAAGCCTTAATTAAATCAGACGTGCAGCCTATTGAGGGGGCATTTATAAATACGTATAAAGGGTTTTGCTTGGAAATTTTAAGCGTCTGCTTGTGAAGACGTGCTGCCCCTACATATACGATGCCATATCAACGGTGTTGCGACGACTTGTTTACCGAAATCACCGCCGATGGAAAAGTTCCTCCAACCTTGTCCAAGCATGGGGAGTTCCAATTTCTGCGCTGCTTCGGACTGCACCATACGCTGCACGCAATGTCGATTGCACGTTGAAAGTGTTCTCGGATTATCTTCTTAGGCGCGGCTAGCCTACGAACAGGTAACATAAAAGCCGCATAAAAAGCTAAAGAATAATAAGCTACAATGCATAGAGTGATTACGAAATATACAACATTTATTTTGCGACAGCATCTGTCAATTTCGCAACCGGTAAACCTCTCTCATTTTACATAACATACGAGTTTACAGGGGTAAGGCCCATTTTTTACGCAAGTATCTACATATGTAAGCCTAACACTAAAGAGTTTGTTCAGATATTGACGGAAAACCCAATAAAAAGTAAAATATATGTACAACCTAATTTGGTTTGTAGAAGAAAAGAAACGGCGCCAGAACCGGGACGAAGTGAAGGCAAGAACCCGCAACCCTTATAGTGCGTGCTTTCCCTCCATCTTCATTTCCTGCTCTGCACTTGCTTTCTTTTTTCAGGGCCGAACAACTTATTCGTCCTTTCCTCCACCTTCACTCGTTTTGTATTCGCACTCTGGGAAGTGAATCACGCTGTGAAATTTTAAGGGGCAATTCAATGCTTCAGAACAATGAACTAAATAGGAGCACCGTAAAAGACATTGTTCGAAGCTCCTTGAAGAGTACCAGCTTCGTCGTCTCTTGTGCCTAATAGGTGAAAGTAGCCGAACACTTTCGGCTGGGATCGTAACGACACTTATCCCGGCTCACTTTGGTTGCTGGCGTCGAACGGCGCGCGAGCTCCAGGAAGCCCCGGGGGAACGGGTTAAAGGGGAGCGGAAGGGCGACCAAGTTAGAAGCCGTGTTTCGTTTGCTTTTATTGTCCCGCGCCTCTGGGGACAAGGAAGTTGTCACGAAAGCGGAGCTCGGATGAATATTTTAAAGGCACTGTACCCATCGAGGAATGGGCGGTGCGAAGTTACGCTTAGGGCAATGAAAAGAACAGAGCACGCAAGTGTTGGATTTGGAAAATAATTTACTGCAAGATGTACAGCGATCCAGGTGAGTCATAATAATAGTTGGGCTTTGATTTGACATTAAACAATATAAGAGGCCACCTCGGAGTGTTGCTCGGGAATATTTACTCAGTCACGTAAGGATACTCGTCGGGAGTGCTCATTAGTGCCGAACGAGCCGGTATACGACGTGACAAGTGCGAGCTCATTTGAACGAGTCCCAACTTACATCACGGAATACTTGCAAGACCAAGTGAATAAGGACGTACCAGCAAGTACAAAACAGTGAGTTCGGGAGAATGACATTCGTATATCGGGCGATGCACGCAGGTTCTTTTTTTTCTTTTTTGCGCTGTCAAAAATCAATAGGACATAACCTGCAGAGTGCGTGATTTCGAAAATAATTCTTCACAAGGATGCCAGCGGTGGAGAGAAACATACCGCTCCAGCCAGGTGCCTTCAAGCATTAGCTAAGGCTGCGTCTGCCGACAGCGCGCGGCAGGCCATTTTTTCTTAGTTGTCAGAGAAGCTATCATATTATCACGGGACATAGGTGGACAATGCCCCGTGGCGCCACGGCCCACCATGGACGACGACAAGGGAGTGGCTGGCGTGCAGACTGAGCGGGCTCTGTCGTGGCCGCCATGTGCATAAGTAAATACATCGATCGCATCTCCTTGTAAATAGACCACTTCACCGTCAACCATAGATCGCCTCATCATTGCCCGCCGCCACGTAACAATATACATGCAAGAAGGGGGGGGGGGGGGGGGGGCATCTTTTCTTATCTTTGATACTGTGTATTGAATTGTTTATCGTAAAAAAACAATTAATTCAGGATTCTCAAGTGAACAGACATTACACGCTTGGTTAAGCAATTATGCTTTGCTGCAAATCTGTCGAAGGCTTCCCCGCTTCCCCGCCGCTGAACAATGTTGCCGTGCATAAACTGCGAAACCAGTGATACTAGTTAGGAAACTTGTTAGCGTAGACACCCCGGGTCCATACACGCTACTATGACATAATTTGACTTTTACAAACGGACGGGCCTGTGAGCGGAACTATAGAAAAATCACGACGAAAAACCCGACGCTAAACAAACCTACCGGGGTGTGTCAATTTATGGTTCGCATCTAAAAGGACTCCGCGAAGCTATATGGCACCCCGAATGATTAATCTTTCAGTGGGGCCGACCAGCGAGGCCTGGTACGCGATTTCACTCAGAACGTTCAAAGCGAAGCTTTGGTGTTCTCACTGATGTCTTCTGTAACACAAAAACGCCTGGTGAAGGGCTAAAAAAAAAAAAAAAACTCTTCCGGTGGCCGGAATCGAACCTGGGTCCCTCGCGTTATGAAACCGGCGTCTATCCGATTGCTCCATTTCGACATGTTTTTTTTTTTTACTGCATGAAAAACTGCACTTATTACACCCTACAAAAGCTATGAGTCATCCAAGAAGATGCACATCAATGCAGCTAAAATAAGCCGTCCGTCAAAACTCCGGAAAGCAGACGCACGCGTCCAACAGATGCAGCCATTCTGGTGGGTCACTTTGAGCCGCTTAACTGCTCCGCACCAACGCAGCCTGCTCCCGAAAAATGGACTTCGTTGGGCGAGGAGGTTCCGCGTGCCTATATCCCATCACAACAAATATATCATATGGCATTCCAGTAACATCTCGAAAAGGCAAGAACCGAATTGTATAAGGGGTAATGTCCGTGTCCTTTTTAAGAGTTCGTTGCGACACATCCCAGAAAAACACCGCATCCAGGCACAAAACAAAACAATGATCAATAGTTTCAGGTTGATTGCATAAACGGCAATTGTCAGACCAAGGAATATACATTCCTTTCTCGCGCAACCATGTTTTCACTGGGAGTGTTTTTTTTTAACGTCTTTATTTCTGCATTGTACAGGTTATAAACCGCGCGACAGAAATGGGGGATTTATGGTGGAGGGGGAGGGGGGCCGCTGTCCACGTCTTCGAGATGGGGTGGTCCCGACGTCGGCTCTGCAAAGAAACGGCCGGGTCCACTCTAGTCCTTAAAATATTGAAGAAAAGCCCGCCAGAGCCGGAGTGCGTCCGATGGTCCAACGTGTGATGGTGGATCGATCCACTCCTGGAGGGTGCCAGGTCGGCGAACGCCGAGAGACTGAAGTGCAGTCTCCCGAACCGCAATAAAGGCAAGGCAATGCCACAAAAGATGTTCAGTCGTCCCTACGCATACGTTCCCATTGAGACCTCCACACAAATGTAGCAAAAACTCTATGTAGAGCTTGTACTTTAGAACGCGCGCAATGAAGTACTTCCAGCACGTAAACAAGCTTTGCGACAAGGAAGACATTACAAACCTGCGCACGCGCTAACACAGAAAGTTCTCGCCCCATCCATGCCTGCGGGGCTCACTTGACTTTTTGGAGTGCCAATGACCAATGCGGCCCGCTGTTTCGTATTTGGCGCAAATGTACACATTGAAGTGCGTCCTTATCCCAAGCAATGTCAGCAAATAAGGAGGGTTTCGCACCCCATTCACCAAACCAAAATCCCTTTGTTTTTTCCATATTCACAGCCGCTCCAGACGCGTCACAAAACTGCCTGGTCAGATTAAGGGCTTCTTGAACGCTTTTTTATCAACACAGAAATAGGCAATGTCATCCGCGTAAAGAAGGACCTTAACCTCGCAGGATAGTGAGGAAAAACCCCGTACTCTTTGCCTCTGCTGAATACCTATGGTCGAAGCGGTTTCGAAGACTTAGACGGCAAGCAAATAATCCGTCACGAGAAAGCTTCGCATTCAACCATCGTCATTTTGAAGGTTTAGCGCGCAGGAACGGGGACAGAGAAAGGAACACACGGACAAGCGCCTTCTACCAACTGAGTGATTTAATCGAAAAACCATCGTCGTCGTTTGACGGAGGGGTGCATGATTTTATTGGTGCTGTGACATTGTAGCGAATCATCATTATCATCGTCATCATCGCCTCCATTGCCATCATGGTCAACCAACTCACACGTGAGATCACGCCATTCGTGGCTGAACCAACGCCAAACTGCTATCCATACGGATACTAACGGGTTTGCTGAGCGAACATCTGATGAAAAGCCACCCCGTTTCTTGGCCAATCCCCCACGTGGGTATGTTCGATGAGTAAAGAAGCAACAGCAACAACAACAGCCGGCTTCTCTCCGCCGCTTGCTCACCAACGTGACTCAACCGCTGCTCCCAGAATAAGCGTGGGCCACTTACGAGATACTGAAACAAAGTAGATAAACATCATGCTTTTGTGCCATATTTATCAGCCCGGGGCTAATTTATCGAGTAATATCGCGCGCCGGGCCTTGTGATTTACTTTCTTTGCCCCTTTGATAGGAATGACTGCCTTGTGATTGACTTTCTTTGCCCCCTTGATAGCAATGGCAGCCATTACTATTAAAGGGGCAAAGAAATTCAATCACAAGGCTCACGCCATTGCAATCAAAGTGGCAAAGAAAGTCAATCACAAGGCCCGGCGCACGATTTTACTCGATAAATTAGCCCCGGGCTGATAAATATGCCCCGGAAGCATAATTTTTTGGTCATTTAGATAAGTTGCGGTGAAGCCGTGGACCCAGGAAAGTTTTGAAAGGGTAGCGCTTAAAAATTACTATGTCGCAAACCGAAGACAAGCGAAGAAACCTTAGTTCCCTGCGGCTTGCTTCTCTCAGAACAATTCACTAGATCCGTTTGCGTGAGCTGAGCAAGAGCGCTGGGAAACACTCTGCTCGAGCAGTTTGGAGAAATTATGGTTTTAGTGCATTTACATGTTTTGGTTCAGGTTGCTTGGTTCTCGCTTAGCAAATTCGGCTGCAGGCTGTGAAGACGTAAATGGTTTTTGCATTGTACATTCCCTTAGGAAGCCTGGATCGGCGCAGGCCCGCCGTTTGAAGTACTGCTCGTGTTGCTTGTAATAAAACCACGCTTTCGTGCGTCCTGGCATCATGGGTAGCCGATGTATGACTTGGTTTGGAAACATCCTTCATTCATCTTACTTTAACCACTTCTAACGTTTCCACAATACATGTGCTTAGGTAGAAAGCTTGCATCGAGTTCACTTTTGCGCCGCTATTGCACAGAAACTCGCGACATGTGCTGGGTTGGCGCTACCTTATAGCCAGAGTCCATGGTCAGCCTTCCCCTAAGCAGTGGTACGTTTCGTTAGCGGATAAAAGAATGGGATACAACACTGCTCAATGAGACTTGAGTCAACAGCAACTGTGGTAACTGCGTTTAAATTGCCACTCTCTTCAAAAAGTATACCTTCTTTGGACTACGGTCTAGAATTGTCAGCGTCCATTTGGTCGGGATACGTTGAGAGAAGGGCGTACCCATGGTAATAACGTGCATGGGCATCGCCACCAAACTAATAAGCGAGTAGTTCCAGCTCAGGGAGACGGCGGCAACCAACTTCGTTCGGATTTGCATGGCCTAGCTGTGTATAAAAAACCAACCCGGAGAAAAAAAACACAATGCGTGTTCTGTACGTCGATTGTGTGACGTACGCCCAGGAAAAGCGGGAGCTTTTTTTTAAATGACAACATTCCTGGCAATTAACATTGAGGTCATTCCTGGCCAAAGCAGCTGAGACCTTCCTTTGGGTTCTCTCTAATCGAAAGTGCGATAGCAGAAATTCCCTGAAGAATGAATTCATCGTGCATTTCTGCTTGTGCTTGATAAAGAGTTTCAATTTGTAGTTTTGCGTTTAAATAGCGAAATAGCGCGATTAAATTTGTAGTTTCGCGTTTGTAGTTTCCCGCACTGTCACAGGGCTAACATCTCTTGATTTTATTTTGTGTCATTTTTTGCTTACTGTATCAAAGCTGTGCACACCTAGCGAGTAAATTCTCTAACCGCACATTTTGCGTGCTCCTTTTCACGCACTTTATGTTGTTACAAAGACCTTCTTCTGTAGAATGTAGAACTCAACACGATAAGTATACATAGACCTGTACTAGCCCCATTTCATTCGCCTTCGGCTTCAGCGTTGTCACCAGTGTGACGTTATTGTACTCCTTGACGCAACTTATACTCACTCGCTCCCGACGCAGTTCACATTGGCGATGTTCCTCATGTAGCTGTCATCAAGTAGAATGACGGTGGGATACTACAGCCATAAACAACATCTTCCAATTAAATCAAGTGTTTTAGACACCTAGAGTCTCTTTCCAAGACTACCTTCCGGCTGGTTTAAACAGAAAATGTGTTTATACGTGTGTTTTCATGAGAAAACCAAGAAATCACGTAACCATGTTTGAGCGTTCGACCCAAAAACTCGGCACACTGTTACAAAGCGCAAGATCAAGAACATCGCCTACCAAGATCCGAACGCAGGGCCAAGTGATCCCCAGCCAGATACACTGCCGGCTGAAATGCATGGAGGAAATGTCTATAAGAGCAAAGAGTTGGGGATCACCAATGCTGCAGTCTACATGAGAGAAAACATTAGACTTTTTAAGCACCCTACTGACACAAACTGAACGTCATTTTTTGTTATTTTTCTCACTTCTTTTATTTCTTCTCTTTCTTCTGCCCTGTAATCTCCGGCAAACATCTCGGCTTCCTCGAGCCTTGTCTCTCTCTCTCAATATGCCTTAAATCCCGCACCAGCTCTTATATCCCACCGCATCCGCACAGGTTAGAAAAAATTAACAAGGTAAGACGGCTCTTGTGGGAGATTGATGATGTTAATATGAGGCTGAGTTGATTGAAGCTTCCCACAGGCTGCGTCCTCTGCGACGAAGAGAGGGGACACTGAAGAAACTGGAAGTGTCTCTTCTCTCAAGATCTTTGAGCACCTACTGTGTCTACTAGCATGCGACCGTACTCAATTACTTCGTTTGTTTTGCCCTACAGGAACGTTCTAAATAAATTTGCAAGTGTTCATTCAGGCTGACAAAGCTAGATAGGAGAAGAGACTGAAGATCGTCGCGCATCAGCTGAACATGATGGTGCGCGATGAACATCGGCACGCTTCGCGCTCATCCTGGTCTTTGACAGCATGATAAGGAGGTGTCCTAACATTATCATCCACCACAGGTGTCTATTCCTAGAGTTTCCTGTCGCTAATGTTGGACAGGACAACGACAAATTAACATCACATATAAACATCTGTCAACATAAAAAAGCCTTGTTATGTCAATTCGCGCCTTGTTTTAACAGCGAAGCCGTTCAGCAAATAGTAATTCTCATGTCCGCAGTTAAGAATACCAAGAAATTGCCGAGTTCGCGCACGTGAGCGCGGTCTTCGCGGCGACCGCCCGGTAGCTAACAAAACCAAGAAAATGCCTAGCGCTCGTGTGTGCGTGCCTCGCGACGACCGCCAAGCGACCCCGGCGCACGTTTGGCAAGCCAAGTATACCCACTTAATTTAAGGAGATTGGCCAAGATTGGCAAAAATCTTCAGCGTTCGCCGTAATCGTGGCAACGCTTCCTCGGAACGAGCAAGAAACGTCATAGCGTACGCCCCTCCAAGGTGATGTCTAATGATTATCCCTTCAAAAAAAATGAACAAAGCTGACACTTATAGCAACAATGATGGAGTAAAGGTCGTTACGGAGGCGAAGAAGACGCAAATCGGCTGCAGTCCTGGACTTAAACCTTCGTTATGGCCCTCAAGGTCGCGCGCAACTTCTCTGCCTTCAAGTCTTACGTGTTTGTGTGAGCGTCTTTAATTTTTTATAGCACAAAAAACATGACCAAATAAAATTCACCAATTCCATTGAGGGGGCATCGGGCACTTGCGTTGCATTGATTGTGTTTTCTGTTTATGTTCGATAAAATGTAAACAGCTCAGTAGCGCTAAGGTATGTTCGCGGAAGGTTTCTCCTCGTACGCAAGTATCCATACCACGCGTCTGTGCCATCGTTCAGTGGCTCGGTATACGATTGCTGCTGGTGCGTGGTTTGTTTGTTTCTTTGTCAAGCAACAGTCTATATGGAAATTAGTATTTGTGATGTCATGAAGAATGAGAAAAGAATGAACGGTTCCATCTGAGAGCAGAATGTTTTTTAAAGAGCCATTCTCCACTATTTACAAACTAACTTGAAGGAATTAATCGCACAGAGATAACTTCGCCACGTTGTAGCGGTACGCGGGTGCCATTATACGTTCAGGGGCTAAGCAGGACACGCGGTTGTGCGACGTGAGGCTCACAACACTGTCCACAGGTTGAATCCGATTCCTCATAAACAAAAGCGTGCCGCTTTTAAAGGGTCTGTGGCAGAAAAGGCAAAATTTATACAGCAATCAACCTGCAGTCAAATTGTTTTGCAGCATTCAATGGTTAATGTTTTCAAGCTGCATTTGATCTTAAAGGAGACGATCATGGCTAGCGCATTGATGTTTTCTTCTGACCTTTGGGGCCATGCAGACAAAACACAAGTTTGGTTCATTCAAAAGATTGCCTCGTTACAATCATACTGACACCACTTTTAAACTAAACGTTGCTCAGATAAGCTATATAATTAGAAAAAAAGGGAATGGCCGTGCCACTCTCTAGCTCATTTCCCGCAACAAAACCTATGATGTCGTATGTGGCAGCTCTGCCATTGGCTGAGGCCGGCGAACGGAAACGAAAATTAGGCAGGGCTTATAAGCTTGCCGAACGAGCTATTTCCGCTTAAATTGAGTGCACATTCTTTTTTATGGCAGTAAGAATGGCGGGGTAAACAGTGGAAGTAATGAAAGTACACGTAAATATCGCAGTACCGATGCGTGCTGCTATTGGTACTGCGCACACTATGCTTCTTTTAGCTGCACAGCACTGCGGCGCTTTGGGGTTGTGTCAGACGACACTGGCTGATTGGGGTAAGCGACCGTGTCTTACGTGGCCATATTTCTCGAGCGAGCACCATGTTTCACGAAACGATTATTTTCTACCTTACCAAAACCAAGCCAGGTAAAAGTACGGTCAAAAACAAAACAAAGACGGGCAAAGGCCAGTTACGGTATGGTGGCGCCATATAAGTTGACCAACCATAAAGAAGACTCTGCAATCGTCTGCAAAGCGGTTCTTGGGATGTCATTGCAGACGTTGTGAAAACACACGATTTGGCCAGAGTATCGAAATTTTAACTTAAAATTGTTCATTTCTGAGGGAATAAAGCATCTTTTGCTTCAGGATAAGTGATGGGGGCGCTATAAAACACGAAATCTTTCGAATACAACAAACTTGTATTTTGTCTGCATGGCCCTTTTAAACCAACAGGGGTTCACATTAGCACAATCATATGCGGCGGATTGCACAGAAACCGGACGCATTAAAATATTTCAACGATATAGTTAAATTTACCTCAGAATAAGCTCGTTTCATATCTCGCCTATTGTTGCTAATAGGAAACGAGAAAGCCTAACCGCTACGAACAATTGAAATGTTCGAGGCCACCCTGGACGCTGAATAGAATGACGTTCCCTCGCCTCTTACCACGAAATGTCAGACGGCCTGCACTGCTCGGATGGCCCAGAGGGGAGGAACAATGAGTTGCCAATCAGCAGCCAATCCCATGCAGCCGTAATTCTCGCAGTCCACGAGCGGGGCGACGGTATTGCCTGTCGGCCGCAGGGTCTTGTTTGGACGCACTCACGCGGAAAGGGTGGTACTGAGACCGGATACTTACCGCATATTTCTTCCGTCTTTCCCGTCTCTCCCTCTTTCCAGTTGGGCACGTGTTCAAGAAAGTGCGGCAGACGAAGAAACGAAGAAAAAGCAGCTACGGATCCCTGTTCTCCTCATTAGGTAAGAACACTTGGTCCCTCCCCTCCCTCCTTTTCCTCTCTGCCCGCGGCCGGCGGGTTGCACGCGTGTTCCCAGGCATCATTAGCCGTCTTAAGTTTGCACTCCGTCAGCGTTCGCCGGACAAAGCAGCCTTTCCCTCGCTCGTTAGTCTTTCTGCCTCGCGAGAACTCGCTACGGCGCGTAATGAGGTGCATGGCCACAGTTGTGAACCAATGGTATTCTTTTTGCCCCTCCCTTCCTCCCGGGCGGCGCTATTTACCGCGATTGCAGCCCCCTTCTTTTCACGCCTCGCGCGTGGATGTGCCGCCGCCTCCCAAGACGATTTCCTGCAGTGCGTGCCGTTCGGACTCGCTTTGTGCAACACGCCTATTATCTAGGCCGACTACTTTCCCTTAAACACCAACTAAGAAATGAGGTTGAAGACTTTCTCTTTAGAGTGGGTCTAAATACTCGCATTGATGTGCTTATATGAGCGCTTCATGCGAAGTTTCAACATGTCTGATCTTTGTTATTATAAAGCCATAACAGCTATTAACGTTTTCTTTCTTTCTGCCTTCAGTCCTTTCTTCATTTACTCTTTCATTAATTTCGTGATTTTCCTCTTTGTTAAGCTTTTCCTTTCTTTCCTGACTTTTTCATTTCTTTCTTTCCTCATTTGTAATTTTCTTCAGTTCGCTCTTTCTACGCATCATCATTTTGTGTATTCGTTATGTTTCTCTTCATTTTTCTTCCTTTTTTTTGCGTTTGACCCATTTCACTTCGCTTTTTTTCTGGCATTAGTATAGTCTGTTTCGTCCTCTATTTCTTTTTAACTTGTTCCAACTTTGTCTCATTTTTGCATTCATCTTTCTCTAGCCTTTTTTTTAAGTCGTTCGTTTATCTACTTTAGTACATTTTTCTTTCTTTGCTTTCTTTTGGGCCATGATCTTTTTTGCTTTATTTTTAAATTGGTCTTAGTCAGGTCCAAACGCTGATAAAACGATGTTGCTTGCGTATCTTGATGACCGGCATTAATTATGAGCACACCATTGCCATTTCCTCCCTTTATTACGTAAAAAAAATTGTTGATTAACATGACCTCTAGTAATGAGCTTATATAAAGGCTTAAGTTGAACCTTCCTCACGCAGGGCTGACATAGCCCGACGACGACAGAAACAGAAAGCTAAACTTTTTCTAAAGGCTGCCATGTTTCGCCGTGTAGCGGATTTTTGCTGCTGTTGCTTTACCGTCATAGCGAAAAATTTCAGACCGATGCTTCAAGTACCGTAGGATAACTCTAATCGAAAGAAAAAAAAAAGACATAGCCGCCACAGTTTGACGCGGTCATTCCATTGCAAATGGTTTCTTGACACCCGCTGTTATGCTGTGATAGCTATTTGGATAAGTCATTAAGGCGGGGAAATAACACTGTGTTATCGCATTAAACGTCAAGCCTGAGTAGCTATCCAAAATCTGGTCAAAATTTGTGGTTACTCCTACGGAACTTCGCTCGTAAAGGCCTTTCAGCTGGAACCTGATTTGAGCATCGTACTACTGTTGTTTTATTTTAACTATTCCTGCCTAATAGCATCAGTGGCACACACATTGCGTTGCTCGGTCTTCCCTTTCCAACATCTTTTCTTCGACATTCCCTTTTGCATACGTATGACCTTTGATTCGCTGAACTAATCATAGCAGCACTAACAAGCATTGGACATTTTGATTGGCTGCGCTGGTATTCCGTCAACAACACCTTATTTGTTTACGCAGAATCCTTCTGGACTTTCACTAACACCACGATACAGCTATCCCTTTTCTTGGCTATCGGCTTGGGGAACCGACTTTTCTTAAAGATTGCACGGCACACCTCCTGTGCGTTGTACTAGAGGAATGCTATCGAATTCGAATGCTTAATTTGCGCCGAAATCTCTTCATTTCGCTTGTTACTTTCTCGGTCCATCGTGGCTGGAGCAATTAAACAGGGCAGGCGTCCTCCAGAATCATCTGATGGTGGGGAGGGGAGAAGTGTAAGAAAAAAAGAGAGTGGAAGCAAACCAACGAAATGCGCTCGATTTTTTTTCTTTGCGCCTTTCCCGTCTCAGTTACGTACAGGGTATACCTCAACGCTGATTGGTCGGTTGGTTGGTTGCGTTTGACTTCCTCGCCATGGCCTTCTAGTCGGTCGCTGTAGCTGAATCTTGCCCCTTTAACCTACCCCGCCAGATTTTGCGCTGCCGTCCTTAACAGGATCGAAAACTTTTAAGCGCAAACTGTACGGCCGCACGCACGATGGAGCTGCCACGAGCAGTATATACAAGCACGCCATCGGCGTGGCATTTAAACCGAGAGCAAATGACGTACAGTGGCGTAGTTTGTTGTGACGTCACAGGAAATTACGTGACATCTTCCTGACGTCACTTCCATGTGACAGCAGAAGATGCGAGGAGGTTCAGCCCCTACTACGTACGTGGTACGAGGCATTCCCTTATAAGGCATATTTATGGTACTATATAACGTTACTTGAATTCATGCGAACAGTAATCATTTAGGCATAAAATGAGTAAGATATGTTGAAATAATTACGCAAGAACCTATATTACCTTGCTCAGCACAATTTAGAAGGCGTCGGAACTCTTTGGGAGCTCTGCAACCTATTTGCACTTTTGAAGGCGGGCGAGGCATATGGGCGGTACATTTCTCGCCCATCTTATAAATCCCGTCACTTGATGCCCTCCTGAGCATACTTCAACAACACTCACTCAATAAACAACCTCACTGAAGATTGCTGCTATCTATTGTACCAGGTATTGGGCATTCAGAGCGGTGCTTTTGCTGTAATAATGCATGAGGTTGAACCTTGTAGCCACCGTGTGCCGGCGACGACGGTAATTCACATCCAGTAACACATTTTAACTAAATCCGATCTGACAGAAGAAAATCCTGTTACAAAATATCAGAATGAAATCGTCACATTTTCGGGCAGCGAGAGGGAGTTGCTATTCAAGTGACTAGAAAATTGTGAAGCAAGAACTGAGAGGTTGCGTTTGCACAGGTAAGACGGTTGACCAAAATTCTTTCATATTCCCCAATATAATATCCCCAACGCCTGAGTGATTGCGGATTTCACGCAATATCGATTAAATGCACTGATATTATTTTATATTGGATTAGATTGTACATTAAAATGTGTGGCCTCGGCAATCGAATTTGACGCTTTTTTCTGTTGGGCGCCGGAAAAACTATCAAAAGCAGACATTTTTTTTTTACTACTGCACCACGATATTTTTACTTGTGCCGCAAAGCATTTTCGCCGCAGTTTTTTAACTATCTTCATTCGTTCAGCCATCCATCAGTTACTTAATAATCACAGACGTGTTATTGAGTCTTAAATTTTTCTTTAGTTTTAGCATGCGTCCAGCTTTAGTTTGTGTTCTTGTTTCGGAATTGCACGGTGCAAAAAGACGTAGCTGGGAGGGCTTTGGGGGGGGGGGGGGGGGGGTGCAGTACTTGAGATGTGAATGCGTTCAGATTAGCTGAGCCAGTTGTAAAAAAGCAATTTGTTACACAACGTATAAAAAGCTGGTAGCCGCATCACAGCTTTAGTGCCGCAGCATACCTCTCCTGCTATTTTATATTTTCCTTCGTTTCGCGTTCGAAACCGTCGACTCAGGGCCAGTATGTAAAATCTGAGAAAAAAATAACGGAATTATACAAACTGCTTTAATGGAGGATTTCGTGAATTGCCAGTCTGTGCTCTTGTTGCTGTTATGTGGGGATATTGCGCCCTACGGATAAAACGCAAAGACTACAATGTTTCGGGCACTTCATCGCCTAACTTCCGCGCACTGCTCTTTTCTGAACACCCGAGCGAAACCATTTATCTGGGAAGCGCCTTTGTTTACGCTCTTTTGGTTTTACGTGTGGGGTCTTTATTCGCTCTTTCTCCATATTTTAAGGGCACCAGCGATTCCGTCATGAGGTGGATCATCATGCTAATCCCTTGTCATTTTACGTCCAAGCACAAAAGCTCTGCACAAGATTTAGGCTCACGAAAATTTATTCCCTTCCCTTTCTTTCAAGGCAGCAGTCCTTGCTATTTTCTGCCATGCTTCCTTGTATTATCCCCTTTCCTCTTTGCATGCGTGTATGTAAATGCGTATGGAAGCTTTTTGTAACTTGACAGGCTTTGCGGTTCAGCTTCGCAGAATCCCCTTTCACACCCCGAAGATCTAATCCAACGAGGGCGCTGAAGCTTTGTGCTAAGGCGTGTTCGTTTTCAGAAGCTCGCTATCGTATTTCGTGCACGTATAGGCCCCATCGCGGTGGCAAGAGCGGAGGAACAGGGGCACTGTGCTTGACCTGCAGTGCTTAATTGCAGTGTACATACAAGTAAAATCAACTAATTATTCATCCCAATGCAGCTTAACCCATTTTGGCATGCGGGGTATCTGCTTCGCTCTATCAGTCGTGATGCTTTTCCCTCCAAAGTGTAGCGCTTCTAAGTTCAAAATTTTCAGAATGGGGTCGTCCGACTTGCTCAGTAACATGCCGAACCATTTCAGATCTCCTTTTCTCCTTCCCGGAAATTACGCGCAATGTTTGGAACCCCACCTGTGCGTGTCCTTCCACATGTCTATCTCAGCTTCTTAGTTATAGGCTTCTTTCATCATTCGGCTCGGACTTCTTTAGGGGGAGCATACAGGAAGTGCATGCAGGTTGTGTACAGAAACGCTGCTGTTACACATGCAATCCTGCAAAGTTAACCTTTCAATCTGATCGGAGCCTTCTTGTCGCAGAGTACTCCTCAAACCTATATTGAGTTATTTCGTCCTCCCAATTCTACTGTGTTCTTCGCTTCCTCTTTTCTCGAGCGCAGATCCAAAGTATGTGACGTGGGTTTTCATCTTGACTGTAGCAGCCTATAGCTTGAGGTCCTCGCATTTCAGTCACCTGCATTCTAGGAAGTGTTCCTCTTTGCTTCAACTGACCCTCAAAAATTTTCTTCTAAACGTGTACCCACGTTCTCGAGTTTTCATACTGCGATCTCTTTTAACCTTGCCCGTAAGGCAACGTTACCTGCTGGAAATGTGCACTATAAGGAGCCTTCTCTCTAACCGGCTTCGCGGTAGCATCCATCAGGGATTCGAAACGTAATGGGCTCAGCATAGAGCCTTGATGGACTCGAGCTGCGACGTCAAAACCTCCCATTTCCCCAAAGACTATCGCAAATTTTTCTGTCGTATATTTATTTAATCAGCTCAACATGTGTCTCAAAAAGAAGACGAAGTGAATGAGACTTCTCAGCTGTATTGTTTTCCCGAAAGATCTCTCAAGCTCCGTACGTTTGGAGCCTTTCATACGCTTTCTCCAAATCTATTATGCCCACATAGAGTACTTGATTGCTTTCTTGGAACACTTCGATAATTCCCCGCATGCTAAAGACTGCACATGCAAAAGCATCTTCGACAAATTGAAAACCTTGTAGCTCAATGCTTGCTACTTCCCCCAGACTCCTGTACAATACTTCCCCTAATATGCTAATGGTGTGCGGGCGACATGAGTTTTACCTTTTCTATCTTTCAATAGCACAAGAGGAGCATTTCTGGGTGGCCCGCTTCAGAAATATTGTCGTTTTTGCAATAAGGAATCTCCTCCAACTCCTTATACACAATCGCAATAGTGCGTTCAATCCATGCAGGTAGCATGTCCTCCTATGTGCAGTCCTTTGTGATGGTGTCCAACAAAGTCTTTGCCACAGCTCATTTCTCCTCTTATATTCTCCTCTGCGGGTTCAGTAATGCGTGTTCTCCATCCTTTCCTTCGTTTCCCCCCTGGAGTTTGCGAAAAAAAGTATTCTTTCCCCATCTTAAATATCCTTTGAAGTCTAAAGTGCCACACGGTTTCCCGCTTTGATGTGCTTGACGTGTGTCATTTCTTTTCTTTCATTGGGCTCTAGAAATCTCATAATTCTTTTTATGCCAATCTTGCTTTTCAGACCCCCATTCGTTGCTTTATGTGTTTTGACTCCCACCTAGGCCGCTTTTTCATTTGCCGTCTGATGGTATTAGGGATATCCTTTGTCATCTGGGTTTAGTTTTGTTTTGTGTTTTTCTTTCCTTGTACTGCTGCGGGAACTTCGTCATTCCGCTACAAACTTTTGTAATTCTCCCTTTTTTTTTTGAGTTCTACGTTTTTCTCTTCCCCTCGCCTTCTTATGGTGGCTTCCCATTTCTGCCCCACCATTCTTGGGCAGTCTCGGTTCTTAATGATGCGAGTATTTACTGCTGTTATGCTTCTCTCCATCTGTATCTCAATTATTTCTTCCGCAGCTTGAAACACCTGGTTAGTCTTTCCATGTTGCTTGTTTTCCTCTTCTTTCTCAGCGCTTGATTCCCAATTTTGAGTGTCGCAGCCACCAGTGATCGATTCTGTGTTGCTACGTGGCCACTTGTAAGGGCCTGGCAGTCCTTCGCTTCTTTCGGATGCTTCCTCCGGTTCAAAGAATAGCCGATATGTGCCCTGTCTCGTCCACTTTTCTATGAGATTGTTGCTATTCTTTCTTGCTGGAGAAGAAGGTTTTGAACACTACAAAAAAAAAAAATCTGCGAAGTCAGTGATCCTTTCCTTATTCTTTTCTTCACGTATCAGGTATATACGCGTAACAGGTATATACATACCTGATACGCGTATTCAATGCTTATGTTGCCAGTATTTTGATTCAAAATGCTCCAATTAGTTTTATGTTTCCTTGTCCAGTCATCTAAATTTGCAATCCGATGAGGCTTAGTGTATTTCTTCTCACTCACTGATCTAACATGTGGACATATCGTGAATGGCCATGTCTACTTCGTGCTTCATCACCGTTATTCCGACCGTCTTGAAGATCATTTCAATTCTACATTCCCATTGAAAGGACAAGAAAACCTCTCTCCCTTCTCACATCCTTCCCCCTACCGCTGTTGGGGCTTCCGTAGAGGTTTTGTATTTCTTATTATTCGACTTGGCCTAAAATGTTTTGGACTTGCCTTGTGTCCTTGTCACATCGGTTATTGTGCAGGAAGGATGCCAGCCTTCCTTCTTTTCATCAGGCGCGGAGTCTCCACTCCAAATAAGGTCAGCTAGGTTTTCCAAATTAAGGTAATCATGCGCGTGGTGGAAAAGCTGCGCTCACTCATTTGGCCGCACCCCCGCTTGATATGACAAACGTGGAGCATTTCTAACTTCCCACGCGAAATTACGGGACAGTAACTCTCATCGTAGGCTTCACGAGTACTTCAAGGCCGCATGCCCTTGGTGACGTAATGCAGCCTTCTTTATCCAACTGTCGGGGTAACCGGAGCACTGAGTAGGGTTTAGTGCGGCATGGGCAAAATTAAAGCGAAATAAATTATTAATGCCCAGTCATAAACAATTACCCGAATATGGAACCGCAGTGCTGAAGCTACTGCAGCATGCAACCTTTTTTACGTGAGTTTGTTAACAGAGGGCTATTTGCTAAATTCGCGAAGACCATTTAGTTTCCAGCTTTGGTGTTATCGCGTTAGAGGAAGAGTAAATGGACCTCTGAGGGCTGTTGAGACGCGGTCCAGTGGATCGCGGACGTAGCCGCCAGATCATTTGAAATGTGCTAATGAGTACCTTGATGGTGAACGCTTGCGGTGATAACCGTCCTGGGTAAGTATTTTCGCTGGCGAATGTGTGTCCGTGTGCGCGCAAACGATCTAACGAAATCGGCATCCACCATGCTTAACTCACGTGAGAATCCAGGTTAGTTATTAATAAAGTCTTGTCCCGTCAAAATGAGATGAAGCGGTCGTGTCGTGGTGGTCGCAGCGATTGCGATGCCACCTACATATATCATACTCAATTTTGCTCGTTTCGTTTCCCACTAAACAGGTACGAAGCACAAGAACCATTCACATCTGAAATTACAATCTTTCCTTATGAGTTCCACACATTCTGTGAGGTGGTTCATGTGAAATGCACAGCTCCCCAATAGATAAACATTTTGCGTTATAAATACAATTGATATTTACCAATAGCAAGTGTAACGCGTCATGACAGTTGCGAACTTGGGTAGCGTGCTACCTGGGTGTTCGGGATATCTAAGTCATAAACTAAACAAATATATCACACATATTCATCTAATTGTTTTGTATTGGCGAAACTAAAACGCTGCAGCCCAAACAGCGTATATTCATGGCTGTCATCAAAACTCCTCAAACTGTGATTTAATGGCGCTGCCGATGATCATATGTTAATGAACGAGCTGATGTTCTGTCCTTTCGGGAGGCAGTTTGCATTGCATAGCACCAAGTTAAACATCCTGGAAACAAATTAAGACAAAGATTTCCCATGCCATATAGTTGCGAATAACCGATTGGTGTTGTGTTCAACATTTTGCTGCCGCCGTCGGGCGGCATTCCCCTGTCTCACCTGAACTGAGATCAATGTATATACGTGCACGTTGTATTATTTTCACTGCTAGCCTAAGCTAATCTGGTTAGTTAGACATTGTTCGCGATTGCACATGAAACGATTGTGGAGTAAACTGCGTTGAAGCATGAATACCGGCCCGAAACGCCTAGTTATTTTATCCGACGACTGTCAATTTCTTACGTATTTTTGTTCGACTGCTTATTCATCGTCTGCTTTTTTGTAGGTTTATTGTGAAGCACAAGTCGGCTCTAACAACGGTCTATGCTATAAAACAGTCCGTCGCCATTGCGTTCATGGCACTACCAAAAAATTAAAAAAAAAGTGAGCGCCCTAATTTATCAGTTGCTCTTCAAACTGAAGTATAAGGTGGGTTCCCGTGGCGGGGAAGCATGCTGCTTCAGCTTAAGCCGCTTAGTCGATTCCCCGTATTTCTAACCTTTCAGCCACGCTGCTCCCAAGAGAAGCAGCTCGCTTGCATTTGGTGTTGTAGTGCTATTCCGGCGCCCTACCGCAACGAGAAGTCTTAGACGTTTATACCTTTGCGCAGACATACGCACTTCCCTTGCGTTTGGCTTAACCGCAGAAACAAGACTAACTGGAAGTGTTCGCGAACTTAGTATTCAGGTTGAAAAACTAAGGCATTTTCGTACGGATCCAGGATTGTGGTGAAATTTCTCGTCGCTTCTCAAACGGCAGTCTGAAAACAAGAACATTTTCCTCCAGGGAAGTCAATTAATCATTCAAGATTGCAAACTTGCACCTTTACCGGAGAAGGCGCATTTCTTCGATTCATCGCAATGTCGAAAGATTCAGAGGAAAAAAGAACACTCAAATGACCCTTTTATATGAGCACGCGTGGTTAGACAACGGCTGGTAAATAATTTTGTCATTTCTCCAGGCACCACAACAACCCGTCACGTTGAAGCACATGTAGGAACTCTGGAAGGGGAATGAAGGAAGGTGTAGAAGCTGCTTCGAATGTCTAGCGCTACGTTTCCTTCAGGTGGATTCCCATCTTATAAGCCGGCAGAATTTGCTTCAGAAGGAGCAAAAAATTAGTTTCGAATGCAACCCACTTTCACCGCTGAGGCCACCTTTACCGTGCACTTGCATTATCTTCGAAGCGCACATTTATACCCATCTGGAATTGACACTCCGTTGAAAACAGGTCAGTGTAAAATGCAACAAATCCTCGATGAAAATATTTTGGCTATGAAAAAAATTCATACGGACAGTGTGCATATCAAGTATGCATGTATACCAAGTATGATATGATCGTTACTTTTAGCAAGTATGCATACAGTGCGGAAAATTGGCGTGAATGGCACCGTTGAAGCTCCGGAAAAATCTCGCAAACAAATGAAGGCTCAGAATGAAAGCTCACGTCCATTCCGCCCTCCGAAGGTGGATGGATGGTGCCCGTATCCGTGTGTCGTATCTGGCAAAACAACCAAAGTTACAACTTTCGCTTGGTCATTTTTCACAAGCGCAGACTGGTATACATGCCGATGCCCGTAGTTCCGTGTCTCACCTCAATGTGAATGCCGGTGCACGGGCCGATGATCGAGTTCGTGAATTCGTACTGAACACCCTGCGCCTCAGCTACAGCGTCGCTGTGGTCAAGTGTCACACAATTCCGCGCTTGAATTAAGCAATTTTTGGATTTAAAGGCATCGCAGGAACACTTGGCACATGAAGCGCGTTATCACGAAAAAAATATTTGTTAAATTATATTTTCCGGAGTCCTTCACTGCACTCCGAACCCCCTCTCTCTCGTTTCAGCCTGTCAGACACATTATCCGCCGTGGTCACGACAGTTCGTCGCGTGCATAAATTGCTTCGGCAGACAGAACACCCCCAAATAAGCTGCACTGGTATTGGGACCCATATAGCTGCCTATACCGTATACACACCGCGATTAGTATACATCCACTGTGCCATTTAATGTCGCTCTCAGTCGGCTTATTTTATTTTAACGAACGTTGACGTAGAAAGGCGTCTTCTGCAGAGACAGTATTAAGTGAAGAGTATACAAGTACAAGTAGGATTCCTATTTACTGGCTACTCTTGGGGATCACGAACGCCGCGGGAGTGTGTGGTGAATTTTGAATGGCCGGAAGGCGAAACGGTACAAGCCAGAAACATAAGTCGCAAGCAGCCTGGGTTTAGCTTCGCGGCGCTCCGTAGCCCCCCGCCGCGTTTTGTTGTGGGTCTGCATTGTGTGGTTCTTGCTTAGCTTGTGTGGTGACTGCGCTGTTGCAGCGTTTCGAGAGCATCGGCGAGCAGCGGGCGGCCAGAAGGTCGAGAAGAAGGGACAGGCACGCAGCGGTGTCTGCATCGTCTCCCCCCACCCGGCGGCTTTCGGCCTCATTCCGCTCTGTTTACGAATCGCTACGGACGAGTGCATGCGGGCACGCGGTCGGGAGTCTCTCGAGCCAAGGAGCATGCCACCGCGCAGCCCCCTTTTTCCTCTACTACACACGTTATATTGCTCCTCCTGCTTTTCCTATTCCCCGCGAAATATAAAGGGAGGAGAAAATTGCCTTTATTTTCATTTTTCTTTTTGGAAAATGGAAAATGACGCTATTCGGAAGGTGTATTCGTCTGTTTTCTCTTCCCCTAGGCCGGTCAATTCTCCTTCTCCTTCAGGAAGAAAAGCGAACCTCGTGACTTTATTTATTTCGGACTACCCTTAGGAGGGCTCGGAGTTTCGCGTTAAGGTACGAATGGACCCCAGAGAAGAAAAGAAAGTGCACCACAACCAAAGGCTCGAGGCAAAGGCCGTGTTCGAATAGAATTGCCAGATAGGGTATAGACACTTGATGCTATCGCGTGGAAGCGTCTATTTTGCCGACCTTTACTCGCTTGGCTGCTTTCTATAACTGTTTCGCTCGTAAAAGTGCCGGGACTTTGCTGGTTTCCTTGCCACCTTCTTCCCCTCCAAAGCAGTTTTCGACTTCGAGTGACGGAGTCTTGATAAATGTCTGGTGCCTCCGTTTTTCTACGGACGTTTGAGGGGCCCACACGTACTGACGCTTTTTGGTCTCTGCCGACCCCGGGGCGTGACTTGCCCCAATGTGATGATCAGAGCCCAGCTCTCAACCTCCACTCGACAAAAAGGACGATTCGCTTCCTTCTTGCTTTTCGCACTATTGGCCACCTGGGGCCATTATCTAGAATCACACTTTCTTAAAAAAGAAAAGCACGCAGCTACAGTAGACTGCTATCAACTGGAGACGCCAAGACCGAGAGGTAGCGCGATGTTTGTCGTTCGCTGAAACCGCCTTGTTATCGAGTCCCGGTGTCGTAGCAACAAGGCAATTTCCTCTGTGAACTGCTTTCCGGCACCCACCGCGGTGCATCGTTCCCTCGTACGAACGACATTCGGTGCCCTGTCGGTGTCCGGTAACGCCCGTCGGCTTGCCATCGATCGGCTGTTAAAATGCTGCCATTACACGACTCCTCCCCAACTAGTGCCCCGGGCAGTAGGTTTGCCTCTAAACTCGCTTTTCTCCGTTATAGATCCACTTTTTCTTCCTAAGGGCGCTCCTCGGCTTCTGTAGAAGCCCATGTGGTTTCTCTTGACTTTCGGCAAGGTAATAAACCTCTGTCGTCCCCGTAATCGCTCTTGTTACGTTTGCTTGTACTCTTTTTTTTTTCATTGTTTGTTCGAGGTACACACACACAAGCACATTCACGGCATGCGTAGAATTATGCCGGCACTACTATCAATAGCATTTTTTGTTACAGTTGTTTTTTTTAAAGATAGATTTGTTAGTCTAAGAACTGCAATTTTTCGAGTTTGCCTCAAATGGGTACATTCGAATAAAAAGAAAACGTTTTGGTGTTTGCCTAAACTTCGGTAAAACTGCCATTCAGTATGCCGTTCGCCATGAGCGACGTGCACGCTGACATTTAACAAGGCAAGGGAGGGGAGTACAAGGACACACCACTGGTCTTAATCTTGAAGGGTGTGGTTATGGTATCCCTTTGTTCATAAGGAACAGAGGTGTGACATCCGGCAAACTAAATGGCAAAACCACCGCACCTTGCTTCATGATGAACAAAAGCATGTAGAATCCTCCTTCCGTTAGTGAGAAGTGTATTAAGAAGGAGCCAGTGCATGCGCTTTTGCGTGCCTATGAACACGTCTAGACGTGCTCATAGGCACGTCCAGGCCACTTGCGTCGAAAGATGCATTAACACCGAATTTTTAGTAAAAGGCGATACTCGGGAATACCCAGTGCACAACCAAAAAAGGGAATTGGCTGAGCTTATTACTGAAGCTTGTTTCAAGGAAATATCATGAGTACAAGATATTTAGCTTGTAATTTATCAGTGTATCAAAGCTGCAAGAACACGAGAATTCGAAGGCGTTTATAGGCCTTCCCTGTGCCCCGTTAGTAACGTAAGCTATTCGAGTTGCAGGTGTATCTTCAGTCGTAGATCATAAAAATAATAGATGGGTGCGGCCTGTATTCAATTTTCTATCTTTGCCCACGGCCTACTGAAATGAGAAAATGCCACGAACATCTTTTTTTTCCCCTTTTATTTCATATAGACTCCAATAAAAATGTTTGGCACCCCCAGCTCCTACCTTTGCCCTCCCTTTTTTTTTCAACCATGTAGCTTTCGCAAGGTTAGTGCGGTTCGCTTCTAAAAAGTCAAATCAAATCAAATCACGTTTATTCAACATCGTTCTCCACGATGTTGGGAGCACGGACCAAAAGCCTTCACAGGATCGGCTTGGCTGGGTCCGCACCCCCTCGGGAAACTAACAATCTTATAAAGTACACCAAAGCTGACTATGCAGCAGCGGGGACGGCGGTACATCATTATGCAGTGGTATAATAGAAGCATAAAAAAGAACACAAAAGTGATAAAAGAATTAAGCAAAGGTTGCAGTCACGCGCAAGACTTGAATGGCGAAGCTGTTGTAGGTGAGCGTTGCCGACAACGCAGGTAGGTTTCAGTATCATTGTTTATTTGCATAGTTGCGGTGCAAGTAATCGTCGTGATATGCGTCGAAGAGGTCGACGTCTACTTCACGGCGAGTGGTGGATGCAAAGTCATCCTCAGTCTTGTAGACTTCCACCAGCTCTTCGTCATCGACTCGAGGCAGCGGAGACGGGAAGTCGTCTCGGGAAGGATTGGCACACTCGTAGCCATGTCTCCAATTATCCATAAGGGCTTATAGAGAATGAGGTGACCACGGCGACCTGTGTCAAGCAGGATGTCTTTTCATGTTTAGCATTAGCGCTGTTTTTTTTTTTTTTTGCGCTAGCGCTGATTAACAACGCTGGATATTTTTTTTTTTTTTTTTTTTTTGCTAGAGCCTCTGCGCGAGCCGGTGATGCTCGGCGGTCGCCGCGAGGCACGCGCTCACGAGCGCTCGGCATTTTCTTAGCATTTGTTTTCCTGCAACGGCGAACTTACGGCTTGTAAAACAGCTCCGCGGTTACAACAACTAACAGCAACACCAAAATCAGCCAAAACTTGTACAATAAAATAATCGGTACAATCTTTCAACCTTCTTACAATCTGACATATTTTTACAAATGATAAAGTAAAAAAGCTGTTTTCAGGAGAAAAGCAGACACAAGAAAAAGAAACACGAGCTGAAGTTAGAGCACTAAGGAATTTAGTAGGGATGGCAACGTGTGCGCGAGCATTTGAACTCCGCAAGTTGTGCGCGCACGAGGTAGTTTCGAGGGTTCTTTATGGCTCATGTGATAGTTGGTGCTATTCTGGGTTAGGTTAGATAGCTGTGCCGTAACGTTTGTCGTCTTCTTTTGGCCTGCATAATACCGCTTAAATAAAGTATTATTGCAAAAGAAATCCAACTTTAATAACGCCGTGCTTTGCGAAAAGTGGTTCCGTGTGGGAATAACGCACCCCTATAACGCACCGTCTCTATAACGCACCCCTATGATAACCGTCTCTATAACGCACCCCTCAGTGCGTTATAGAGACGGCGCGCACCGCTTTTTTCTGCAATTGAAGTAGCTTGTTAATGTTTGGAAGACAGTTGTTTCCCCAAATCAGGTGACAGTATAGCTAATCTGTGAAAGAAAAAGTGCGTTGTATATCCTAATCTTGTTTTGGTCGGTATGAAAGTTCGGAGACTTCTCAGAGGGCCAGATCTGAGTCAAGCTGTTGCCTCGTTTACTTCTTGTGTTCGCGTTCTTCGTTTTGGCGCAGTTTAGCTCTGAGCGGTTCCGTTTTTGTCCATGATGACAAGATATATAGAGAGAGGAAAACATTGACACAACAGGTTTTTTCGAAGGGTCGTAATATGGGTCCACTGTACAAGAAGTCAACAAACAATTACTTTCCCATTTTACATGGCCTTTCTGCATGGCCTAGAAACTTTTTTACAAAGAATCTATATGTCAGCTTTCATGCTATTGGCATTGAAAAACTTTACAGCAGAGATGACTCAGAGTGTGTGCTGTGATTTAGCGCCGAAACGTAGACTCTATCCCTACCTTCCCTATCAGCGTTTTGCAGATACCTATGCTTGCTCCTCTGCTCTCTCAAGAAAAAAAAAAAAAAAAGAAGAGCCGTCCTGTCACGTGACAATAATCAACACCAACAGAAAAGATCGAGACATTCAGGCTGATCCTTTATTTGGCTATCGAAATGCCTGCCATTGAAAAAGTTATTTGCTTTTAATTTGATGAGCGTGACTATATAAGTAGCCCGACATTTCAGGTCGATACTTCAAACTCTTTTTGTTACACTTTTTGTGCGTTGCCCTTTAGAAAAGTCCGACATGTTGGGCAACCTGACCACACTCCCTGGTCAGACTATATTAAAACTTTTCCAATCACTTATGCCGGTTCTGTGTTTGTTTGCCTACCAACAAGTCAAGTGGGCGAACGTGCTGAGTTTCAAGCTGGCGAACTTGGGCTGCTTTTATCTTCACTCATGCTTTCCTATAAATAGAATGTACTCAAAGTTAGCTAGTTTTACTTTTGTTGATCATAAAATCACGCCTTTTTATTTGCTTTAAAGTTAACAAGATTAGGCAGGTAACGACATCCTGCCACTTAAACGTAAAAAAAGTACTTTGTGGGGAAAATTTTTAAAGCAGCGGATCACATTGTCTGCTCCCCAGACAAAGTTTTACTTTGGTAGCTGGAAGCATGTGAGGCCGAGAGTAAGTGTGCCTGGTCTTAACAGACGTGAGTCTCGCAGTTCAATTTGATCTATTTTTTATTTCAATCTAGGCACGTTTGCTCTGGGCCCTTTAAGTTCTAGCCAACTTTCCCCATTGAATATTCAATGTTAAATAAGGCTGGCTATTTTCAGCCGCTCGCTTTTGTCTCTTGTGATGTGGAGAGCAACACGTGCCTGAGTATGGCTGTAAAAGACGGGGAATATATAACGAGTATAATGGTATAGTGTATGATGGAGGCGCAAAACGAAAACGCCAGTGTGCTCGAGATTTCGGGGCACGTCAAAGATCCCCAGGGGGTCAAAATTACCCCGGAGCTCTCCACTACGGCGCCCCATCATCACTTGTGTAGCATCGGTGCGTTAAACATCATAATCAATCAATCACCAATGGTGTAATATATAACCTACATGCATTCACACTTTTTTTCTACTTCAGAAATATTTTCGATGGTGAGTAAAATTTGATTCCGTGCAGCGTGGGCGGTGACATGACGCGGCATGACTTTGCATGTCGCCAAGCTTTACTCGTTGACTTTTGCTGCTGCCACTCTGGGATGGACGATCAGTGCTATATCTACCACCGACGCCAATATCTCGCTTACTAAACTCTCCTGGCATCTATTTAGAATCGCCAAACCAGTTATAAAATTGATAATTTTGGCGTCTAGTCAGTAGATCCGCATGGCTTCTCCGGAGAGGTACCCCACAATGGTTAAATAAGTTAACGAATCACGTTCGCGAAATGCGGGTGAATTTCGTGGCTGCCACCGTAAGGTTATCTATTGAACTGTGTAAATTCCACGGCGATCGTTTAAAAATTGCGTTTTAGCGAAGTTTTAAACTTTCCCGCCAGTAGCGATGACGCCATGAAGCAGTCTGTGTCTAGCTGTGATGGGGCTGACACTGTTCGGTCATCGCATTCACCGAACGTCCAACTGTGAGAGATTCAGTGAATACGCCCAGAGGAACGCAAAACGAACGTACTGCGTGTTCTCCGACCTCTGAGAAACACGCCGCGTGATATTTGAGGTCAGTAAGGTCCGCAAAAGAACTTGCACACAGCAGATAAAAGCAAAGCAATGCAAAGAAAAGCAAGCAAGCAAGCAAGCAAGCAAGCAAGAAAGCAAGCTCCTGCGTCGATATGTATCAAGTGGGGACTGGAAAAGCTATTTTATTAAAACCGCGCGGTCCTCAAGACCTGTGTGGTAACAAACTTGCTGTTAATTATTGTCAGTCACGCGCATATAATGTACCACGCCGGTGAGTGTAGTGTGAAGGGTGTAGCATCGACATGGAAGGATCGCTGGAGATGCACGCGAAGTAAACGCACGCATATGGTAGAGTGTGAGCGGATGTTCAAAAGGCGTCATGTGGTACAGTAACCAAAGGGGAAGCATAAACGGAGAGCAGGCACCAGTTTCAATGCAGGCGACAAAAACAGGCAACAACGAAGCAACAGGCAGCAAAGGTACCTCGCCAGCTCCAAACTAACACCTTCCCCCACAACACGCTCTGGCACAAAATATTCTCCACCTAATACTCACTTCAATGCATTTTCAGCCCCACATCAGGAACACTATACCACATCATATGGGCATGCCTGAACTCCCCAGATCTCCCTCCCAATCACAACTCTACCCCTTCACAATGGGCGGCGACGCTGACCAGCCCCGACCCCTGCTCCAAACTTCGGCTGGTGAATAGGGCACGGCAGGCTGGCTACAGCCAGGGAGTCGTGGACGGAGGACAGCCCTCACTGGTCCAGAGTGAACGCTATCATAACGGATGGGATAAATAAAGTTTTTCCTCCTCGTCGTCCTGTTCCGGCCCACTCGTGGGGAAAGTTTAGCAGGGATTTCTTGAAAGAGTCAATGCTACGCTCGTATGCATGCCTGCCGTCGCGGTAGGTACGCATTTTTACTTTTAACATGCAGAGGCGTTACAAGTAAAAGCACGGTTGGGGGGATGACCTAGATAACTACCCTCCTGCAGGGGTGTCCGCTTCGGTCCACAGAACAGCGATCGCCCACAGCGGCACCACTTTGCTGCTTCTGAGGCCTGCTCGTCCTCAATCAGAAGGAAAAAAAAAAACACTCCACCGCAGGCTTACACACCCACAACCAACAACCCTGCTTTCCCGGCAAGTATGTGCCTTATGCAACTATCGTTTATACAACGATGTCTTGTCCGTATGCAAATTATACAAGAATTACGAAATGCAAAAGCTTTCATTTTTGAGATGTCTACTTCTGAAACACAAGCTGACTTGAAGTGTAGTCAGATCAAGTTGTCACTATTGTTTCTTTTTTAGGTGAAAAAAACAAAGGCAACCATGTTTGCTAATCACAGGGGTCATGCGTTCAACCCGACTGACTGATAAATCAGCGCCACATTACCCAAATTAAAACTTATACACCAAAGAAATACGCGAAACCGCACTCATATGCGTAAAATGCCAGCTACCTGCGCACAGCATTACAAAACGTCCGATCCCGCTGCTTCTAAATATGGCTTTGCCTCGTAAAGACCAATTTTTACTGCAGAGCAGCCTTTACAGGGAGAATCAGCGCATTTGCGCTGGAAGGATGGCACTTTTGGCCAAGCTACAGAAGAGGCATAAAACGCTGCTAATAAAATGACATTGCTTCGTAAAGACCAACTTTACAGTAGAGCAGTTTTTACCGGGGGAATCAGCGCATTTGCACAGGAAGGATGGCGCTTTCGGCCATGGTAAAGCAAAAACATCACGGTGCTCTATAACAATACGAGGTAGAATAGCAAATCATTACACCGTTGCCTCTAAGATATTTTACAACACTTCAAGACGGGAGTCTTGCGTGACCAATTAGGCGAAAAACCCGACATCGTGAGCAGAGGATGATTCCAAAATTCGACGTGCTTACGTGGAACACGGCTTTAGAATGAAAGGCTGACCAGAGGAGAAAGAAACACGAAAAAGCGGAAGTATCTCTCCACTCCAAAAGAAGAGAATTGGGAAACTAGCGCCAACCCCTTGTGATCCCACCAGCGTGCGTGCGTGCATCTGCGTGTGTGCGTGCGTGCGTGCATGCTCGTGCGTGCGCGCGCGCGTGCGTGTGTGTGTGCGCGTGTGTGTGTATGCGTGTGTGCGTGAGTGTGCGCGTGTGTGTGCGTGTGTGTGCGTGTGTGTGTGCGTACGTGCGTGCGTGCGCGTGCGTGTGTGCGTGAGTGTACGTGTGTGTGTGCGTGTGTGTGCGTGTATGTGCGTGTGCGTGCGTGCATGTGTGTGTGTGTGTGTGCGAGCGTGCGTGCGTGCGTGTGCGTGTACGTGCGGGTGTGCGTGTGTGTGCGTGTGTGTGCGTGTGTGCGTGCGTGTGTGTGTGCGCGTGTGTGTGCGTGTGCGTGTGCGTGTGTGTGTGTTTGTGTTTGTGTGTGTGTGTGTGTCATAACACACGAGCTGATAAATATCTCTCGGGTTCAAAGCACCTCAGTCAAGAATGAGTCAAGTAGGATGATAGATAGGAGGGAGGACTGAAAGCGAGACGAATTTATGGTCGTAACGCGCCAAGAGAAGCCGTCAGTCTACCGTATAAACCGGATTATAGGTCGACCCGGTATATAGGTCGACCCCCTACCTTGAGGTGGGAAAAGTTGAGAAAATAATAATTCGGCGCAGAAGCGCACTCACAATGTTTATATTTATTTTCGACGTCCGTCCGTCACTGCCACTCACTATGCCTGCCGAAGTCACTCGTCCGAGCTCTCAGAGTCGTCCAAGGATGACTGCTTCGCAATGTCATCTTCCGTGCCATCAGGCGCGTTGCTGATGGAGCACTTCCTGAACGCTCGTGTAACCATGTCGTCGGGCAGCGACTGCCCAGAGAAGGACACCCAGCTTGACACGGTCGCAACCGGCCTGTATAGGTCTTTTTGTTCTCGCCGGCTATCCACTCATTGTACAGTTCGCGGAGCCGGTCCGCGCATGGCCCTCCGGAGCGATCGTGAGCGAAGTTCCTGGACGAAGTTCCCGGACGAAGTCCGCCACTTTGTTCTCCAACTCGGGGTGCACCGCTTGACGTCCATGGAATGATCGGTTTCGGGGGTTGCACGCGCACAGCTTAGCTTTCTGGCTCCGCCAGTACCGCACACTTTTCTCCGAAACGCCTAACTGGCGTTGCGCCACCATTTTCCCATTCTGCTCGGTGACTCAATCGCCGACAGCTTAAACGCCGCAGTGAACTGGCGTCGACTGCCGCCACTCATCTCGGAACAGAGACGTACAGAAATGTACGCACGCACGCGCAATAAACGAGTAAAAGACGAAAAACTAGAGAAAAGCGAAATCAAATAAAGGCCTGATAGTGCGAGAGAGCAGTCCGACACGAATGGCGATGGCGACGGACTGCGCTTGCACATTGTTGCCAGACAACGATTTACATTCTGCCAATGACCGCTATATAAGACGAGGGGTGACTTTTGAGCGGATTTTTTTGGAAAAAAACTCGACCTATATTCCGGTTTATACGGTACGTCGTGTTTCTCAGGGCTGCAGGATTGATTAGCGCCGCGTATCAGGACGGAAAGCGCTTAGACGTCATGTGTACCAGCAGTTTGTGCGTCAGCTAAGCGCGGTCATCCACGCAGTGGTTTGTCCAGAATTTCGATATTTTTTTTGGGGGGGGGGGGGGGGGGAAAGAGGGGGAGGGGGTGTCGAAACCCTCCGGGGGGGGGGGGGGTGAATGAATCCCTGGGCAGGGTGCTCGTGTTTGTGGAAGCTTTTTTTTTCGGGGGGGGGGGTGTCGAAATCCTTTTGGGGGGTGGATGGGTAGGGGGGTGAGGGGTAGGTTAGGTGTAGGGGGGGTGGTGTAAAAGTCCCTGCAACCACGCCAGTACACCAACAACTTTGAAGCGGAGGAGGCGTACGATGCCAGTTCAATGCACAATGGCTGCGCCTTCAAGCCACGTAGGACGTCCTCAGGAATGTTTTTGTGCGTGTTGCGTCTAGAAAACGTAAGGTGAAATATTCCATGCTTACGGGAAGTGTAGGATTGCAACTGATTTCTCGTTTCTTTTACTGACTGATTTCTTCTTGTTTTAGTTCGACTGATTGATTTTATTTTAGAATAACACGGTGCTTGTAACAAGCAGACTAAGTAAAATTGAATTTTGACATTAAGATTTATTGTACATGGCCACGTGTCACTTGTGGCACAAAAAGCACTTTTCCGGAATGTTTTAATGAAGGAACTCATTTGTACCTACAACGGCACCCAAACGAAGGTTAGCTCGACCACAGCCATTGACGCCAACAGCGTTCTTATGACGTTAAACGGTGAAATAAAAAACTCGAAGAAAAAAAGCACACGGGACCTGCCTCTACACTTAACAGCCCCGGCCAGTGTCAACAGCGGCGGATAAGTGGGACATGCTCAGAGCGCACGACGAGCGGTGCCCGGGCGCCACGCCAGGACCAATAGATCGGAGTACAGACAACCAAGAAAAAAAGGGCGGAGAAAAAACATACGCTCATTCATTCATAGCAATCTGTCCGAGGGGCGCGGGATCGTCTGCCGCGGGTCTGCCAGTCAGCCAAGTACCCAAGCCCGTGGCGCCATCTCGCTTTGTGCAAGTACTACGCGGTTAAAGTGTTGTGCGCCTCCGACAGAAGGCGCTTATTGATCGAAGGCGCGAGAGAAATACCATTTAGATGCACGGAGGAAAGTTTCGTTCCTCCATGCTTAGATGGCACTGCGAGAAGTGAAGCATGCAGAGAAGACAAGTAAGAGAGAGAGAAGTGGGGAGAGAGTAGAAACGAAGAAGCTGGCCCGCCCGTCTCTCCCAGACAACGGCCACGTTTTTTGTTTTTTTTTTACTCGGCTTGGCGCTCGGATGGCTTGAGAAATAAAGTAAAGGTCGAAAAAAAGCCGATTGCTTCTCCTTCGAAAGGCCTATAAAAGATGGCTCCACCGGCGCAGGAGTAGTAGAATCACGGGGGAGGAACGAGAAGCCTTTTTCTTTCCTCCATGGAAGAATTCAGAATACCAGCCCGCTTTTCTTTTTCTCTTAATTTCGTTCCTTATTTTCAATCGTTTTGCGATTTTCTAATTATGCATTATCTCAGAGTTTTTTTTAACTACGAAGCAGTCAAAAGGACACACAAACAGTTTAAAATGTATTTGTTTAATGGTTTATTGCGAGGGATACGTGCCCAAAGCACTTACTGCTTTTTGAAAATGTTAGTTGAATACGGTACTAACGCAGACACGGGGACGGGTAAAAAAACACATCAACATTATCTTCTGCTTGGATGAACCATGAAACATGCTTGAGAAGTTTATGGGCTTACCCACAGTACAAGCTATGCGGAGGTCATGGGTTCGATTGATTTCTTTGATTTCTTTGATTGAATTTGATTTCTTTATTCCTTTATCATACAAAAATGACAATCATCTCATTCGGCACTGTACAGCACCTTCAAGTAGCCGAATAGCACTGGCAATAAGGACTGCATCTTTGAGGTGTGTTCTTACGGAAACCCCCGCCCTATATATTGCGGCTCTGCACTATATATATATATATATATATATATATATATATATATATATATATATATATATATATATATATATATATATATATATATATATATATATATATAGTTGAGAGAATGGTTGACTCACGATTAAAAACAAAAACAGTGGGTTACTGACGTTTCGACTGGAGGACCAGTCTTCATCTGAGTAACTGGTTACTCATAAGAATGGCCCGCTAGCCGAAACGTCAGTAACAGTAACCCAATGTTTTTGTTTTTAATCGTGGAAAACCAATTTCTCAACTATTTCTTCTCGCTCCTGGAAGATATATATATATATCTGTGTGTCGAACCGCAAAACATACGTTTCGGTTACGGTTATGGTTCAGGCGAAATCATTTCGTTCCGGTTCAGCTCCGGTTCGACAAAATGACGTACCGAACCTGTTCGCGAACTGGTTCTATGAGTTCAATTATCACTAAAATTAGAAAAAAACATGTAGTAGTTTAAAACGACACAGTCAAATCAAATGCAAACAAAAATTCATAATGCTGCTGTTCCCCAAGGGCAGTGGCGCAATTGCAAAGCAAACTTTAAACAATTACGAGCTATTCGAAAAACAGATGAAGTGGTGACGATTTACCACCTACATTCTCACCCAGACTTTATGTTGTCCTAGCGACTATTCATAAAGCCCCCGCCAAGAGATATGATGGTGGAATGTGTTTTCTGCCCTTTCCTTCTTTGTTGAAATCGCAATCGTTGCTATGGAATCGCTCATCACGCTAACCTTGCACCCTTAAATTTAGGCCTGCATAGTGGCGCGTTTATATACCAGCGCTTAATACCGACAGCGCACATTTTTTTTATATTTGTAACAAAACAGAAAAATCCTACAACAGGCACATAAATACTACCAATGAATTAGATGATTTCGTCACCCTGAATAATTTGTTAGCTGTCACCTTATCGAATGTGTTAGCCACACTTTTGTTAAAAGTGAGCTTTAGTTAACGCTCAGTCACTGCATTATGGCTCTGACCACTGCAATTCCTTCTGCGATAGCTATACCAGATGTGTGCATTACAATCAGTATGTCATTGTACCGCCTGACCTACGGCCATTGTTCCGTGTGCCACTATGCGGAATCTTATAACAGATTATGCTGTTACAAAGTGAAAGGGAAATTTGACGCGCGGAGCATGAGATGGGACTTTTTTGGGTAGACGCTCCTTAATTCGTCCACAGCAGTACTACCTGCCGGAACGAGTAGCAGTAGAAGTAATGTAGCGAGTGGGGCACTCAGTACAAGTGCACCTTCGAGAAAAAAAAGCAGATCTGAAAGAGACGAAACTGCAGAACAAGCAGAAAAGGTGATCGATGGGGGAATGGGACAGTGTGAGGTATGCCGGCCTGCCTTTCTGCAAGTGTCATCTGCTTTATTACTGTTTCTGTTTCCAAGACAAGGTCGAGGGCTGCAGTTTCTTGCCAAGATATTAAGACATATCTGTTGTTATTTGTATCTGTAAAAAACGGAACTTGTCCACTTTACTGTCCTCAAAAACGGACCACGGAGCTCACTTTCTTCGCATTGATGACACGTTTGGTTGTGAAAGGCAGGGCAAAGAAAAGTATACAGCAATATCCACGTTTTGGTGCTTTTTTTACTTATTCGTTTTTACTTACGTTTTGCGTAATACAGTAGACTCTCGATAAACGGAACTTCAGGGGACCGAAAAATTAGTTCCATTAAACAGGAGTTTCGTTTACTGAGATAGATGTGTGAAAGGGCAAATTTATGTGCGTACACACTCTTAATACCAGTTCAGGGATCTTTAAGCACTAGAAGGTGAATGTAGCTGATAGTTTTCGAGAAAGCAAGAAAACTACAAGAGGTTTAGACACAGCACTCACAAAGGTGATTTGGCAACAGTGAGTCACTGTGCACTGCCAAATGCATCAATTATTTTTGAGTCCTCGCAATTGCATCTTCACGGAGGCTAGAGGCCTCAAATTTGCGAGTACTTACGAGCCACCGAAGTTAGATGACGACAACGCGGCAATTAAGCGCGAATAGCACCCCGATGGCATGAACAAGGCGGCAGGAGCTGAGCCCTGTAACCTCGCGAGGCTACAGGGCTCAGCTCCGCGGCGTCTTGAATCGAGACCGAACGACTGGAACAAGAACCGCGATGTTGCATTCGTTGCTATAACACGGCTGACCACTAACGAGACGAGGCTAATGAGGCCAACAAAGCTAAAAAAAAACATGGAGGAAGAAAAAAAACAAAAACAAAACAGCCCGAACTCTAAAAAGCTGATTCTCATGCCAATGGGTTTCACAAGAAGTATCATTTCTGGTTCCGTTTACACGGTGACGCGGAAATTTCAGTTCCGATTACCGAGAGTTCTTTTTTTATTTTTTTACGTTATCTGAATACAAAACCAACAAACTTACAGGCTACTGTTCCGTTTAAGCGGCAATTCCATTTAAGCGATTTTCGTTTATCGAGATTCTACTGTATTTAAAAACAACGTGACTGGCCTTTGATTTTTTGTTGTTTTCCGTGTAAAAACATAAAAAAAAAAAACTGGCGCATTTCATGCCCCGTGCTATATCTCTGCTCCGAGGCGCAGCTTATGTTGCAGGCCGGCAGACTTATTTTAACCAGCTGGTGATATTAAACGTGGATCAAAATCTTGATACACGGACGTTATCGATTTCCATCGACCAAACGAACCTAAATAAGGCTTTAGGTAGCATGTTTTTTTTTTTTTAAAGGAAGCATAAAAACTTCCCCGCAGATAGTACCAGAAGACAGACAGAGTACTGCCTGCTTCGGGCGCTTGTGTTCCATTTCAAGCCGTGCATGAACCACTCTCAGCATCTCCCAGCGTCTTCGCGCTTCGCTAAAATGCGTGCCAAATCGTGCGTCAACGTTTCATATGACGGTTTCTATCCTCGGCAGATATCAGCGGCGACGCCAGAAGTGGTGCAGTCAGCGAGCATCTCAAAGCGGACTGCAGTTTCGCGGTTTTTAGTCCGCCTCGAGCGTCTCGACGTTCGGGGACGTGCTTTCACCCAGGAAAGCGCCGTTCCGTTCACCAAACAACAATCACACCTTTTTTCTCTCGCAGCAGTCGACTGCCATGAGACAAATTCAACCAAGCTGTTTTTGTTGGAAAACTGTAACTAAAGACAGCTGTAATCTCCGTGGCTGTAATTATTGTTATGAATTTCTTTCACGGATAACTTTGCTTGCGTGGGGGAGATCGCGACTGTACGATGTCTTTGTATGAGTTAATCGAGGGAACTCTGGCTAAATGGCTGCACGTATTAGCACAACGGCGTGAATATGCAAGATCGCTTCGGGATAAACGAATTTATCACTGCCAGAATTCCTCAAAAACGACAAAAGCTGCATACACTTATTCGTTGACGCCCAGGCATTGTAAGCGAAATTTTGCCCCTCGACTCGTTGCTGGAATAGTCGAGTGGTTAACGCACCTCATTGTTGTTTTGGAGGTCGGTGGTTTAACACCGCGGGGTTTTTTTGTGTGTGAGAATCTTACAAGTTTTTTTAACAAGGATACGCGAATGTTTCTATAGCTTTTCTGTGAACCCACAAGTAGAGTTCACGTCAACCCTCAGTAGCAAGGCAGCGCACACACTTCACACTTTGAATCACTCGGGGCATAACTTCAAGCTAGGTTTTGTTATGAACAGCCGGCTTGGTAACCAAAAATAGCTTGGAGAGTATGGTAGAGTTCAGAAAAATAAGTCTAGCAACACACATCAGCGCAGCGACGGGCAGGTGTCTACGGCGCCCGTCTCTGCCTTCTACTTGTCGCCGCTGTATCGGCGCGGTGCCGCCGAACGACGCCGTCAAGAAGCTCGGAAAGGAGCTTCACTGGTCATACAACCGTGGGTTTAAAACTTCTGGAACGGGGCAGTTTTCGCTGCCCTCATTGGTCCCGCGATGCTACGTCATTGGGGAGAGTGGGATGCGAGCAGCAGTCCCCAGGTTTTCGACAGAGAGAGTAATGTTCAATTTGCTGGTATTTTTTTAATGTAAAAATGAAATAACGTTCTTATTTCCGCACCGATCCTGATAATTCTTTTTGCGCCTGTATCTGAACAACACAAAGAACAGACGTAGGGCCCAAGCATTACCTGTAAAAAAAGCGTTGCAGGGGTCCTTTAGAATTTGAAATCTGTTGAGCGAGGGAATTTGATATGGGACACGCGAAGCTGTCAGGCGTTAAATGTGACACCAGAAATACCCGAGCGTACAAACAGACCCCAAACAAAGGAAATCAAATTTGCCGTCAGTAAGAGACAGGGCGCAATATTTCAGAAGAACGGAACGCTTCAGAACAAATTACGGTCTTAAGAAGAGAGAGGGAAGAGAGCGTAGGCATAGTGGATAACGTCCTGACTACAATAATCACAGAAACAGCATCAGCTCAGGAGGCAAAGAACCTTAAAGATGAAACTCTTACATTATCTGAAAGGAAACTCAGAAACACTGGAATATGAGTGTCCGGAACAAAAAAGAAATAAAATTGGTGGAACTTTCACAATTGAGCAAGTTTATCTCATCCGCTCCTACACCTCGGCAAAGAATGTACAAACATTAAAAGGATTAAGGTCTTCAAAGGCAATGAAGAAGCCTGCTATTGGCAGCGCAGGAATGCATGCAATGAGAGACAAAACGCACTAATAAAAGGAACAACATGCGTGAGATAAGGAAAGTAGCGGAATGGTTCTATGCAGTCCGTCCGATGGCGACGTTAGGCCAATACGCAGTGGTGGAAAGACAAGCTAGTTCGCGAGGTTCTTATAGTACCTGAAGATGAGGTGCAGAAGACGCTCAAGGGAATGAAGGGAGGCAAAGTCATAGGGAGCAACGGAATAACCGTGGATCTACTGAAAGAGGGAGAAAGTTGGAAAGCTAGCAAAATTCCCGCCTGATTCTGATTTATCTTTGCTGAAACCAGTAGCAGGGAAATATGCGAGCATGCAATCAGTTTTCCTTCCAAATACGTTTGAGGTCGACGCACTTGTAGTTTTTGCGGTAGTTAGGCCTACTTCTTGATAGAAGTGGGCAGAATGTTATTCGTTTGGCTTTTTTGTATCCATACCCCTCGCCATTTTCTTCTACCTAAGATATTGTTACCCACGAAATTATTCTGACATAATGACCCGCGTAAGTGCCCCACGTTAAGCACCTCACAAAACAGCTGAGGGCAGGTCATTGTATGTCGCACGCCTGAGAATCTGGCTGAAGTTGTATAACCATAAACATTCACATCCTGCCCAAATAATAGCGTGGCCTTGAACGATTGATAGCGAAAATTCTGTTTTCAAATGGCGATCCCCCAACGCCCTGTTCTAGCCAGTTTATTTTGAAACGGTTCTGAATGAAAGCCGGTCGTGTGCGCCCACGCTCATCCGCAGCAATAAATATAAGCAGGCAACGCGAATATGACCGTTGGAAAGGCGTAACTGTTTTTTTTTTTCGTTTTTTTTTTTGAGACGTGTGTATTTACTTCGCATGAGCCTCAAATCAAAGCAGCCAAGCTTAAAACGCGTGGTCAGTACAGTAGCTTTGGGAGCACGGCCGGCCGAATATTTGGTTGTAGCGCGTCAGCACCCACCGCTCACTATGCTACCGCCTGATCAGTGAGGCCGGAGGTGAAGGTGCGAGGGCAAGTGAACACGCTAGAAAAGTAAACAACACAGCTGTGTTCTGTCACAGGGGCGTTTTATAAAGGGCGCCCGCCAGGCCGTTTCATTGCACTCATTTGCGGAGACGCCTTGCCTGCTGCTGATAAGGTTAGTGCGAATAAATTCGCCCTGGTGGTTGAAGAAGCCCTGACCGCTCCGTGGCTCACCACGGCACCCACAAGTAAGGATCACCTAGCTTTGCGCTGTGTCGCCCAAGTGCTAATACGCCACGCTCCACTGCCCATTGCCACCGGAACGTTAGCTAGATCCGTTACCAGAAAATATCTAGTGTAGGCAGACCGTGGCACAAACCTATAGGTTGTATTCATTGAAAGGTTTAGCTGTCAGTTTCTTCGCTTGGCGGCACTGGAAACGGTCACGAACATGGCCGCTGCGTTACGAACATGGCGCGGCTTGTGCCACTGCACCCGCACGCCGAAGGGGGGAAAAAACCACCGGCGTGCGTAGTCTGCTCCATTTCAACCCGATTCTGAACGGTGGTTCAAACAGAGATGTTAATACTCGCACTCACATTTGATTCAAGGCATTACTTTGCGTCCGGTGGGGTAGACTTTGGAACGCCCAACACAAATCATGTGCTTAGCACGGACAAGTACCGCAATCCCGCGGAGCCCGACGTAACCAGTGACGGCGCTCTCCCATGGTTGCGTGCATGCGAGCCTCGCCAGTGAATACAAGCTATATGGTCTCGTCGCCACCTCAACGTGCGTCGCAGTGAAATGATTCGGACAATTGGCGTCATTTCGGGGTGGCTACCATAAGCTCCACTTAATGTCGCCGCTCATGTGTGGCTGCTCGACGCCGGAGGTCGCAACCTGGCTTCTCACTCCGCCACGGCACACTGCGTCGCCGGTTTGGCCCTTGTAATTTCAGTCCTAGCTTGTTTGCCTACCTTGACGGTTGTTACGGCAGTGCTGCTGTGCGCTCGCTCGTTTTAATGGTGAGCCGTGGTAAACGATAAGAGCGGTCGTCATAAGCAGGATGAAACTACGCAGCACGACGGATCAGCCACGACACCGGGAAGGAATAGGGGCATTACCAACGAGTGTGATGTTTTCGTCTGAGTAATGAACTCATACTTCTAGCGAACCTTAACCTTAACACTTACTTCTAGGGAACTTTCTTTTTCATTCAGTGTTAAAGTTTGCTGGAAGTAGGAGTTCATTAGTCAGTACCCAACTCGCCCAACTCTCCGTTTTAGTTTTTACCGGCTACGCTGCAGGCATTCCCCCTTTCATCATTCTGACATTGGGTTTAGTTTTCACGTATAGCTTACATTGAAACACATTTTAGCAGTGCCAACTCCTCACGAATGCCGTGCATTGTCGTCTTGGTACTTCACGCTCTGTACCACTGGAAGACCACTTGAATGGCGTTCCCTGATAAATGAACAAAGGCAGGAAGGCGAAAACACTGTTTATTGAGTTCGTCAAGATCAAAGCAAAGTAAAGAAATGGAGGCAGCCGTTTTTCTTCATGCAATGTTGCGTTGGAGCCGGCTGATTTGAGCTGCAGCGGGTTATGCAATGTCTTTGGCGCGCTTTTGTCTCGTTAGTTATGCCTGTTCTCGCGGCTACGCTACGCCGTTTGTACCTTTCGGTCAACTACCGATCGTTTCAGCCTAAGCTGGCCATTACCCTGGGACGTGCGAGCAAACTGCATCGGGCTTGACACGACATCCTTGCACTGTGTGGCCAAGTGTACATGCTATTATTGTGCACGCTTTTATGCTCCCTCATTTTGTCAGTTGCTTCTATGATCCCACGTTGGAACCTTTGTCAGTCGTATCTAAAGCGATATTGGCACCATAGCTGCCCAAGAACGTTGCAGAAGCTTAGACGATCGCCGAAAGGATCACTATAGGGTAGGTTAACTATTGTCGGTTTGGTTAGCACAATTATCAGGACCGTATTGGCATGTCGCGATAAAATACCTTCGAAAATGCTATTGCATACCATTGTGTGAATTCAATGTGGATCTCCTTTTCCCGGGAGTATTTTTTTGTGATTGTTCGTGGAAAGCATAGAAAATGCGAAATAGCAAAGAAACTTTATCAACCTGTGGTATTCCGTTCTTGTCGCCTTCCTTACTTTTCTATCACTTCCCCCCACTCCCATTTACCCTAACAAAATCGAGTCGCCGTTGTTTGTCCAATAAAATTTAATTCCCTTCATCGGGGCGCTGCGCCTTAAATACCCACAACACTGTCTCCTTTTTTTATTCGTGGCAAATTTGAGCTCACAGAAATGCATCCAATAGCCTTATCGTAAATAAATAATGTAATCACGATTATCTGCAGCAGAGTTGATTGGGAATTGATACTAAAAAAAATGCTCCCGCTGTACGCGTTTCAGTAATTCTTATTTCCCGTGTCATTTAATTACAAGAGCGCACGCGAGACTAACCCGAGTAACCTAGTTACGCATCAAAGGCAACCTTTTGCGACTCCCCTTTCACGATCCTAACGACTCTAGCAGCACTCGAGAGAGGGCTCGCTCAGCGTTGCCGGTGCGTGCTCATCGCGAAGATCTATTTGATGCATTCAAGGGGCGCAGTGCCGCCGATATTGAATCATCATACACGGAGCCGGAAGCGGCTAGCGCTCCGTAATACGATAAGGGAGCTTTCAACGAAAACGCCGGTGGCTTTGGCGACCACTGGAAAAGCGCTCACCTTCCGCTTACAATGCCGACGTGGATAACTCACTTCGGAACTTCGTTCATGACGACGCGACGTACGTTCGGTGAAGGGCGACTGAGGCCCATGGGATAAACAAGGGACGTCACGCGTGTCTCGCCCGCGCACTCTCGTAAAGAGATTCGCGCTGAGTTTACTCTTTTTCGACAGCAGCTAAAATAATGGGAGTCGACGCGGCGGAAACCGGTCCCGTTTACATGAACCATCGTTCTGCCTTCTCACTTTGTCGTCTGCCAAAACGGATCTGAACTCTCGCCGGAAAGTGGGACAAAAGCTGAAGCAGTTGTTATCGACGGGTCCTACAGATTCACGAAAAAGAAAAGCGTGGTTGCGGAAATCTAAATATAGGAAAAAGGGCAGAGTGCAAACAGCTTTTGAAGCCATGTTGGTCGACTGGCAGGACTAAAACTAGCTAGAAGTGTTTGACGCGTGAATTTTTCTCTCTCTCTCTCTCTCTCTCTCTCTCTCTCTCTCTCTCTCTCTCTCTCTCTCTCTCTCTCTCTCTCTCTCTCTCTCTCTCTCTCTCTCTCTCTCTCTCTCCCCCCCCCTTCGGCGTAGGATGCCTGATCGAACCCCCCAACCCCCCTCTCATGGCTTTCTTATCCAGTTGTTTTCGAACCACTAGCTCATGATATAAAGTTTTACCGCATACGTTTTGATGGTTACTTCCATTTTTAAGTTTTAACTTTCAATACGAAATTTTGGGTATTAAGGTCGCATACGTAAGGTCGCGGAAAGCCACTGCTAGTGACCTTCCAACTGACGTGTATGAATGCATATATGAATGCGGGTTTCCTTGACAAAACGAGTCTATAATCATGCCGAGTCCTATGATATTTGACGTGATTTCAATTACTGTTTTTAACGAAAGTTACGAATATACTGCTGAAGCACTGAATGTAGAAGGATAGTGTGTTCGATGGAAAGATCTCTCTGGCTTTTTCTAGTACACCAACTCTAATTCAAATTATATTACCTTTGGAGGCATAATAATACGATATGATGCGACATTTCATTAGGTCTCGCATGTCTAAAACGTCCTCAGTTGAAATTTTAAAACCGCGTCCGCAGGGGGTTTTGCGGTGGTGCGTCAACGGGGATGAGCCTACAGCTCAAAATAACCACACACGATCGCACCCCGGCGAGCAATAACGACACCTTTCTGGACTTGGTGTTTATACGTAACTAGGAGAACGTAAGGGTATAGTCAATATGTTAATTTCTATAGTGACCCGACGTGGTGGCTCAGTGCGCCAGGCTTTGTGCTGCTGGGGCCAAGCACGCGGGTCCGATCCCGGCCGCGGTGGCCGTTTATCTCATGGAGGCAAAAAACGAAAATGCCTATGTGCCGAGCTTTTGAGTCGAGCAGTATGTTGTCGTGCTATTGGGGCCCTCAAACTTTTGTTTTTCACATATTATAGACTTAATATTGACAATTAATTTGTTCACGCACAGATTACAAAGGTAAGACATGTTATCTACCGGCTAAATGTAGCCCTGCCGACTTAACCAGATGTCTTCGATGTACACCAGTTGCCGAACTCTCCTTCAGAATCCGGGCGGCGCCAGCCCCCCGGCTTCGATGAAGCTGAGGGGCAAATTTATTGGCGCAGCATCTAGCTAGGGACGAAAACTGAGCTTTGTTAAACCTTTCCTCAACAACGCACCTTAATAAAATAAAGCTTGCTTCTCAAATTGATGATGGTTGGAGTTTTTTTAGAGCAAGGCCAGCAGGGGCAAAGAGCGCCTTGCTTCTCAAATTACGGAACATTGTACCGTTACAACCCGATCTAATGAAGACGCCAAGAACCGCGAATTACTTTGTTAAATCGAGAACTTCGTAAAATCGCGACTGTCACATTACAAGCAGTTGCTTCCATAAATTTGATGTCTGAAGGGAGGCGCAACCCAGCAGCTACGAGGACATCAGGAGAATGCCGTGAGAAAAGCGAGATCCCACGCAGAACGAGACATTAGAACAAAAGAAGCAGTTCGTTGTTAGTGGAAATGATCATAACGATAGAGATCGTAAGTCACGTTTTTAGCCCATCATTTTAGCTGAGTATTTTTGTTTCCACCCCAAGGGGATTCCAATCGGCAGCCCAGTATTAGATAAATGAGCTATCAGAGGGAGGGTGACGGCCGAGTCAGGTACACCAGAGGGAGTGTATGTGACGTCCATTTCAGTTTGGTCGCGCGGAACAGCGCGACACACGAGAAATTTATTTCAGCGCCCCTGCCTTCTTGGCTTGGTTAAACATCTGCTACAGTGTCGGAAGCGGCAGAGCTTTGCCATGCACAGCCCTCGTAACCACGCGCATGTGCGTATGTTTCAGCTTACTGGGTATTCATGGTACTAGCGAACATTAACGCAGGGACAAGGCTAAAAAGACGGAAGACACTGTAGAGCGTGTTTCTACATCTAGCGTGCGTTTTGTCTCTTCTTTAGCTTTGTCCCTGTGCTAATGTTCGCTAGTGCGACAAATTCCCTAGTCAGCAACCAACTCACTCAACTTCCAGCTTTAGTTGTTCCAGCTTAACACATTCAGCACGCCAAATTGTTATATTCTACGCGAGTGGACACTCAGCTTTCACACAAAGGACGTAAAGATGGCGATCTTGGGAGGGACGAGGTTAGCACTTGCGCTAAACTTTACCTCTAGCTGGTAAACAACGAGCATAACAAAGAAATGAAGAGTGCAATGGGGCCTTATACAGGAAGCTTTATCAATAATGTTTCGTCGAAGACAAATGTATTTGTCAAAACGCTTGCCCGCTCAACTACCCACGGAAGTTGAATTTGTTCGTTAGGGCGCAATAATACGTGGCGGCAGTAATTTTGCGGGTTTTTTTTTTTTTTTGAAAAAAATAGGCGAGAAAATTAAGAGTTACGCCCCTGTGTCGTCTCATCAGAATATAGCTACTGTCGTAAGAATTTCATCACTTATTTTGCTTCATTTTTTTGCGAATCGCGTGAATATCTTCATTGAACGCAGTGTAATTTGAGCCTTACACTCAGTTGAGCTGCCATGTGAATTTATAGCGTGAACAATTAAACGACTGATTTTGGTAAAATATTCCCGCTCGACAAAATTACAATTACGTAACACCTTGAATACCTCTCGCCATGGCACAAAGAAGTTACAGACTGATCAAGTGTCATCGGGTTACCCGTTTATGGTTCAAATAACCGCGCCTAGTGTTACGCAAGCGGATTGACCTCTTTTATTAGTTAAGTTTCCGTAAACGTGCGCTGTACCGGTAATCCGGCAGCTTTCAGTGTGCGCTACCAAAGAGTGCATACAGAAACCCGCCGAGGCGAGGTAAAATGAAATTTTAGTACGGACTTAACCAAATGGCTTGAGACAGAAATCAGTCGCAGGCGGTGCAAATTTATTTTATCTAATCCGGGGCCCATTTGACGTCCACCGAGTAGAAAAGTGCTTCCCATCTCTTTTCGTCACCTACTGAAACTTGAACTCACGACTCTTCCATAAGGGATGCTGTTAATGTAGGCCGAAACATGAGCGCCGTGTTCATGGATTTATCCGGCGTGAAGCTGTCTTTTGTAGCATCAGAGACGAGCTTTTCCACTCACGTGATGATGGGCGCGGCCTCACTTAATATATAAATTTTTCAAATCCGACAACTATGTGGGTATTTTCACCAGGCATATTAAGGGCAAATAAAATAAATTCAATGAACGTCGAAGCAATACTTTAAAATCGCTGTTCAAAAGCGCAAAATACGACACAGTGCGTACCGCGCGACTACAAAAGTCTGTATTTCTGCCCTCGCCAACTAGTGAGCTCACCTAATGCCACAGCCTTGCTTGCCATGTTCCTCTGGTCTACGCAACTGTCCTGAAATGCCTGGCTTCTCAGTGTGGGCCGCATTCTAGTTTTGTTACCCTTGACATGTTTTCGCGCATTGTAGTCGTACTTAGTGCCCAATTCTATTCTATCTCACGACCACAACCAGTCTAAACCACTGCCGTAAAACAAACATTTAACAAACACATGAAGAGACCTTTAAGTGCCGCGCATAAATAAGGAGCGCTTCCGCAGAAAAAACAGAAGCTTTCAAACACGCGGTTATAAATTTGCCTCGTGCTCAAACGCCTCTTCCTTTTCGTTTCTTTTTCCTCCGTGGCATAACTGTAACCGTGGCAAGCGAAGACGCAATAAAATCAGCATAACACTGCAGCATAACAAGGTTGGCTCTGGACGCCCACACGCAACGCGCAAACCGCCCGCTCAAGGGCGAAAACTTTGGAATCCCACATTATTGCAGATCACGTCGCGTCGGCTGTGGAAAATTAGCGGTCGATATGCTAAATACGCCAGCTGGCGCCGTTCTGCTGGGCTCTTTCTCTTCGACGCCCCGAAGTTCGCTCTTTACCTCTTTGCTTTTTTGTCTAATCATTTATTTGTTGGTTGGTTTGCTTGCTTGCTTGATTTCTTGCTTGCTTGTTTGCATGTTTGTTTGTCTGATCATTTGTTGGTTGATTTGATTGCTTGTTTGTTTGTTTGCCACTTACGTTTATTGTCATGCAATGAGCGTGCAACGGGCTGTGTCTTAAAGAGCGGTGAGGGCGATTCGCGACGTCTCTAATATTCGGTCCCCTACTATAGTAGGAGGTCGGATGCTATAAAAAATACAGCGACGACCTTCAAGCATATGCAAAGTCCAGTACCACCCTCTAAGACACTTTTGTGGGTCGGCTTTACCACAGCGCCCCGTATTAACCGTCAAACGATCTAAACGGACGATTGGCGGGCCCCGAAGACGTTTTGACTCACGCTGCTCTATTGCCCAGTGCCCCAAACGCGAATCACGTTGGAGTCGATCCCACGGGCGAGTCTCGTCGTTCACTGAATGTCCTTCGTTAGTTTCCTCGTAGTGTTTGGTCATTTAGGTGCATTACGGTGAAGCATACCGACGGGAGTGTCGTAGAGCGCAAGGTAAGATTGACGTGTGCGGCCTGCGTACGCAACATGGCTTGTCAGCTGATACTCCGTGAAACCGCTGCAAAAGGCGTCGTCTGGGTGACAGGGTTACATCCCGAAACATAGCGCATAAACATGAAACCAATCGGAGCGATCAGATTAGAGTTTACATTTTTTAGCATCCACGAAACACTTAACATGAAAGCTTATAATTTTCATTTCCTCGTCATTAGTGGTATCCATGCGATACATATATATATATATATATATATATATATATATATATATAGAGAGAGAGAGAGAGAGAGAGATCGAACTTTATTTAAAGTGACCCATGTCCGGGCTGCCGTAAATGTGGTTCTGGTGGGCCAGGAAGACGTTCAGGCGGGAATTCCGCAGGTGTCAGGGCCCGGAAATTAATTACAATGACGGTGATAAATTGACAATTACCGCTATTATCATCATTGATTGATTGATTGTGGGGGTTTAACGCGCCGACGCAACGCAGGCGATGAGGCGCGCCGTAGTGGAGGGCTCCGGATTAATTTTGACCACCTGGGGATCTTTAACGTGCGCCGAAATCTCGTACACACGGGCGTTTTTGCTTCTCGCCTCCATCAGAAAAGCGGCCGCCGCGGCCGGGAATCGAACCCGCGACCTCGTGCTCAGCAGCGCAAGCTATTATCATCATGATTACAGGGATTGCGGCACGGTGAGCTAGTGCGAAAGCATCATCATGACGCATAGGTACATTAAGAAAGGTATAGGTACAGTCATGGACAATTCAAATACGAACCGCGGAGCACACGACCGAAGGTACCAGTGCCGTCACCTGGCAGCGGCCGTCGAAAACGCACGGACATGCGCAGTTGAGATGGCGGGAGCGAGGCTGCGTGTCCCACTGCGATATGTTACCCTCTGCTCGCTCGCATGCTTACCTTGTCGCCATGCCGCAAGAGCGCTGAAAACAATTGTTAGCGATGCGGCGCGAGATAGTATCTGCGGCCGCTGTGTACTCGGATGACACAGCGCCCGCTCCCCGTGTGTGCCGGCGTCACATTGCCGACATAGTTTTGCATATGGGGTGCAGTAACTTGCGCAAAAAACGATGTACACCTGGGTCACGCCCGAACCATGCTCAGTGCTGCCCGCTTCGCAGATTTCTCCAAGCACTGGAGTGCCTGCCAAAAAAAAAAAAAAAAAAAAAAAAAACGAAAAAATCGGCTGCCAAATTGTTGTGCAAGGGCAACTGGCCTTAGAATAGTTGGACCTACCAACATTCTTAATTTTTGTTAATATTAGAATTCTGCCAGTAATTTCCCCAGCCCACACAATGCTTGCAGTTACTCTATATTGTTAATGTATGTATATGTATGTAATGTATATGTAATGTATAACAATAATGTATATTGTTAATGTAAATGTATCTATCGTTTGCTACAAGCCCCGAACCCGATAAATGACTCAGCCGTGACTCCGTTAAACAAAGGCGCATTCTTGGCGGCCAGCTCATTGTTCAATTCCCAAGCCACTGCATCGCGAACGCAGAACATTGCAGGGCCATCAAAATTTAGGCGGCATGCATTTATTTTTGTCTCTATTTCTGTGCGCTGGTTTTCTTCAAGAAAGCATGATGAGCTCAGCAGTATGCCTTACGAGAGCGTGCTCGCGGTTCCCGCGCAAGCACTTGCCACAGATGCAGGCAGTTAGGCGCCGCATTGCTCTCAACGCGACCAACACCTTAAGCTGCAGCGGCGGTAGTACTTTCAGTGCTTGCAGCGCTCTTGCGGCATGGCGACAAGGCAAGCATGCGAGTGAGCAGAGGGCAACATATCGCAGTGGGACACGCAGCCTCGCTCCCGCCATCTCAACTGCGCATGTCCGTGCGTTTTCGACGGTCGCTGCCAGGTGACGGCAGCGGTACGGCGGTACCTTCGGTCGTGCGCTCCGCGGTTCGTATTTGAATTGTCCATGACTGTACATTAAGAAATGTACATAGGTACATTAAGAAAGGTATAGGTACATTAAAAAATTTGGTTGGCTAAATTACTCTCAATTTCTGGACCTGCTACACAGTTTACAAAAAAAGTATATTGAATTTCCGTAGGTCTTTTGCTTTACTTGTTTTGATTTGTAGGTCCCCGTAGTCTTATTTACGTTTCACATTCTTTACGTTTCACAGCTACACCTGGTCAATCAGGGGAGCCCTAGTGGAGAGCTCCGGATTAATTTTGACGACCTGGGAATCTTTAACGTGTACCGAAGTGTCGACACATCATTGTAGTATTTGTTTTGCACTTCCTCCTATGAGCACAGCCTCCGCGGCCAGGGTCAAACCCGCGTTCTTTTGGTCAGCAGCACAACGCCTTAGCGATTGAGCCACCGCCGCGGGTCGCCTGTTTTTCTTTTATGTACATCACTTAAAGTGTGTGTGTATTGTTAACTGCAGTGCTGTTATGTTATTTCTTGAGTTATTTGTGCTTTTTTGTCTTCGTTTTACTTTATTATCGGTGCGCCAGCACTGAGGTCAATCACTGTTCGTGTGCACAGAAATAAGCATGATCGATCGATTGATTGATTGATTGTTTGATTGTTTGATTGTTTGATTGTTTGATTTATTTATTTATTTATTTATTTATTTATTTATTTATTTATTTATTGATTGATTGATTGATTGATTGATTGATTGATTGATTGATTGATTGATTGATTGATTGATTGATTGATTGATTCTAGGTAAGATTCATTCACTTATGATGTACAATACATTTTCGCATTGATTGATTGATTGATTGATTAATTGATTCTAGGCAAGATTCATTCACTTATGACGTAAAATACATTTTCACAGTGATTGATTGATTGATTGATTGATTGATTGATTGATTGATTGATTGATTGATTGACTGATTGATTGGTTGGTTGATTGATTGATTGATTGATTGATTGATTGATTGATTGATTGATTGATTGATTGATCGATTGATTGATTGATTGATTGATTGATTGATTGATTGAAAGTTTAAGTACCAAAGAGCAACACGAATTATTTCAGTCTCGACTAACTAGGTTGCTCGAATTGCTCAAATCTGTAACTGCACGATTATTTACAGCCCTGAGTGATTACTTTTGTAATACAGAAAGTAAGAAGAGCATTACGAACGCCCCCACAAATGTAAATAGTGTATTATATTTATGTGGCTTTTCAAAAGACAATGCAACTTACTTTGAGGGAAGGTTATGCAGCAACTTAGAATGGCAGCCCAATAGCGCAGTCAAGGAAACGAGGCTGTCAACCCCTCACGCCGCACAAAATTAACTGCCTCTGCAAATGCACAACATGGAGCAGTAGACACGTGACATATCGGTATTTCGCAGCTGTTTATTTGAGCCAAAATTTGAAGGCGCAGTGCGAAAAAGAAAAGAAAAGGAAACAAGCATGAAAATGCTAGCTGCACAGTACTCCGTTATGTGGACGCCTACCAATCCCCAAGAATATTCACAGGAGGCCGACATGATCAATAAAAACGTTGCACTCCACTTAGCAAGGCCCAAAGCTTCCACTTTATAGGGTCGTACCTACGATTGTCAATCCAGGTTTGCTGTTTAAATCTGTTCGTTGGCACTGCTGTTTTAAACAAACGTTTTGGTGAAATTGCGGGTAGTTTGCAGCGCAGCCTGCCGTATACCTTATTTTGGAGTTCGCACGCGCTCTTTCCTTAGCCTCATTGTGCAGTCTCCGCCTCTCGTGGAAGGCACGAAGGAGATTTGAGAGACGCGTTAGCGGAAGGGAGCGTAGGAAGCAGCATCTCGCCAGGGGCGCGTACGTTTGTTTATCTGCGCTGCGCTGGGGGCGCCCTTTCATTCGGGCGCTTCTCTTCGTTGTGACATTGACCGATGGCTGCCTTTTCGCTATTGTTGCGCCCTGTGACAGCGCGGTAGACGAGAAATGACCCTCTATCGCTGCCTGTATGCGCGCACACCGGGCGATTGGAGGGCGCCGCCGCTTCCCGCATTCTCAGCCGCCTGTCGGCGAGCAACAGGGCCACAAGAAGCCCCGCAACCCACTGTAGCAAGCTACCTTTTTTTCCCCTGGCGATTGTACCGCAAATATATTCAATGTTGAATTCCGCCAGCATGTTTCTTTTGTATGTATACATTTCGCTCTGAATGATTAGAGCTCCTGTGAATGAACACGACACGCAACCTATCCTATCTGAAGCGGGGGATCTGTTTGGCTCAGTCGTAGGCAGCAAGGTGGTTTTTTTTTTATTTCCTAGATACATTCTTCCGCTGTTATTTTTCTTTTGCCGTGTTTTACTGTAGCGAAAAATATGAAATTCTAGGCACGCTGTCGCTTCGGGTGCAATGAATGTCAGCGAATAGCTGCTATATTCACGGCCCAACCAGGAACGCAACACAAAGCCTGCTAAATATGGATTTTTCTGGCAAAACGTGGGGAATGTACATGACAGGGACGTGTGCTCTCCAGTTGCGCGCGACGGATGTCGGGCAAAAATGTACGAAGAGGTCCTTTAGGCAACGGATGTGGGGACAGGTACGTTACACAAGCCCTACCGGCGGCATGTCGCCTCCAGACACGCCTACAGAGGCGTTCTAACTACGGAAGCACGACCAGTGGCATGCAGTGATAGTGGCGTGATGGAGGCGTACAGACTAGTGTCGGCAAACTTGTCGCTGTAAAGTTGTCTTTACTGCATAGCGTCTTCTCCACCGCGTAACCGTGCAAGCATGCCATTCCCAGCTGCCGCTGTAAAACCCAACAGTAGACAAACCAAATGTGTGCACATTTAAGACCATGTATCGTGAGTTATGTTAGAAAGATAGTGGTAAAAGCCTATAATAAAAGCCGACGTGTTAAAAAAGAAAGACGCGCCCGGGTTCACCGACATCTCAGTCGCGCCGGCGCTCTCCGTGGTTTCAGTGCACGTGAGCGCAAAGTGATTGGCAACATTTCCTTGCTTTTTTTTCACTATCGCAATTGAGGGTTCTTTCGCGGTCACTTCTGTATGAATTAAAAAAATTTGCCCTAGTGGCTGTGATTGTCCACAGAGAGTGATTCCAGCGAAAGCTGCCATGCACCTGGAGATACCGAGGAGATCTTGCCCAACTTTTTCTCGTGGAGTGTTTAAATATTTATGACGAAATACGTGCTCCCTGAGTTCCCTAGGGAGCCGTTTAGGGCGTCTAAGCACCATCGCTTAAAGCAACTGCTCGTACAGTATAGGCACGTAAAGCGGCACTTTTCTTTTCGCAGGCATTGGATGAAGTGCTGACCGCGTAATCGGCGTGTCTGCTCCACCCAGCCAATGCAGCAGTGTCGGCGTAAGATTTTGTTTTCCTTGATGGTCGGTCAAGTACTCCGGGGTCGGCCTTCATAATTCATAAGTGCTTCTTCACAATACCGTTTTTACTTGTACGGAAGTATAATTGCGCTCGAAGTAAAATTCGGACATTTGCTACACCCGGCTTATTGGGCGCACCGTAATGAAAGGTTGCCAATAAATTTAGACTACACGTGTTGTTTTAAACTGCCCCTGACGTCAAATGCGTGACCGTCGTTGTTGGTCACATCCATCGATGAAATAACTAGAAAACTTGACCGCCATGACTGGGAACCACTCCAGTCTTTGTGCGTAGTAGCGCAATACTCAGCCACACAAAAAGGGGGGGGGGGACACTATGCTGTCAGTGCGGTCTCGTTTGAGCTAAAGTACGCGGCCATTAATTTCTGAGCAAGGAAAGCATCAGTCTTACTTATTTTTCATGATTTACCACGACCATTCGAGAGGACCTTCGAGCTTTTCATTTCAACTTATAAATTTAGACAGATATCCGCAAAGCTACTGACCAGCGGCAGTCGGTGCGTATTGAGGTCTGCTCTTAACATCTGAACATTTGAAAAGTTTGTTTCATATAGTGTTTTATTTCAATTTATTGTATTGCCTTCGCGTGGTTAGCGTGTCACAGCAAGGACTTTAGGCGGTACATTTATATTTAAAGTATGATTATATTCCCCTCATTGCCACCCGCGCACCAACAAAGAGAACTACAGTATAGACCAGCGTTTCTCAAGCTGAAGGGTGGTTGCAGGAAAAAAAGATGCACGATGCAGGAAAAAATAGGCAAACGACGTTTGATTCGAGCCCAACTCCAAGTCATGCGTTTAAAATTTGTCGGAACTATATTGGGTACAATCAGAAAGCATGGCCCTGGGGCTAAAAATAAATATGAATAAATCTAAAGTAATGAGGAATAAGCATTCCAAAAACATCCTCTTCAGCTTGGGAAACGAAACGCTAGAAGAAGTAAAATAATATAACTATCTCGAACAAATGGTTAGCGCTGACCTAACCACGAGAGGGAAATCTGGCGCAGAATAAGTATGGGTTGGGGAGCACTCAGCAAGCACTTCCAAATAGTCAAAAGTAAGCTACCTCTGTCACTCAAAAGAAAAATCTACAACCAGTGCAAACTGCCGGTTATGGCATATGGAGCTGAAACTTGGCGCCTTACTAAACAATTAGAAAGCAAACTTGGATCGGCTCAACAGACCATGGAAGGAATAATGTTAGGAACAACAATCAGGTACAGGAAGTGAGCTACCTGGATCAGAGAACAAACTAGAGCAGAAGATACATCATAGTTCAAATAAAGGAAAAGAAATGGAGTTGGGCTGGCCATGTAGTGAGAAGAAATGACAACCGGTGGACAATTAGTGTAAGAGAGTGGATACCAAGAGATGGGTCTAGAAGGAGGGGAAAGGCCATTAACGAGATGGAGGGATGAAACAGAGATTCGGGGGCAAACTGTGGAGTCGAGCAGCGCAGGACAGGAGTGGCTGGAGGTCAATGGGAGAGGCCTTCATCCTGCAGTGGGCCTAAGTAGACTAAGGATGATGACGGTGATGATATTGGGTACCAACATACTGACAACTCGGAGGAAAAGGCATCGCGTGTCGTCCACGCTTTGCGCTACTTCGTAGGAACCCGCTGTGGTTGCTCATTGTGAAGCAGGTCGCTTTGGGATGAGGAGGAATTCAATAGACCCGGAGGGGAAGAAGCGAGGCGTATTGGCTTTCTTGGACATGGGCTCAGTATATTAACAAGACATACAGAAGAGACTACAGAAAGGAAAATCAAAGCTAAACTAATCAGTACAGTGTCCTATAAAAATGTCAAACTCAAAATAGTTCGGGATCACGTGTGGCGGTGGACTGAGCTCTGAGGCGGGTAGAGGTGAGCGGTGCCCTTGCCGTTGACGCGGTCGTGGTTTGCCGATAACGCGGTGTTCCGGCCCACGTGGTGTTCCGGCCCAAGAAGAACCACGGCGTTGCTGACACCGTCCGGTTGTCGCCAGTCTGGAAGGCATGGAGGGAGATGTGGTTTAGCGTAGAATCTCCTGGGCGTTCGCGTCCAACAGAGAACTCGCCGAGAACCGCCCACCTCCTTTCTTCGACTTCGCCTCCTCTTTCCTCTGCCTCTTCCTTCTCCTTCCACGTGTTCTTGGCTCCGGCTGACATACGGACATTAGGTCTTCGCGGGAGTGCAGGAGGTGCGCCGACATTACCTATATGTCTGACCGCGGAGAATGAGTCGCGTCGTATGATTCCTCGTGTTCAACAGCTTTCATCATCAGAAGGTATGCGCCCATCTTTTGGAATATCGTGACTTTGCCTTTGGTGCCTCAGCACAGCGATGGGTTGCCTCCATGGACTGAAACGGAAACTGAACATGCCAGAAATTTTAAATTCATGGGTAAAATGTTTTATTGTATAATCAACATGCTTAGTTTTCTGTAGTTACATTATTCTTAAGCTTTGATTTTTACCGATTTGTCTTGTTTTGGAATCCAATAACACATTTCTGAAAGTGGACCGGACAGTAGCCTTTGGCTGTCGGTCCAAACACTGGTTGTATTAATTCCCAAAACCATTTAATAAGGCTGCCTTACGGAAAAAAAAGCACATTTTTTAATGGGGACAGTCTCTTCGTTTTTCGGGAAGAATACTCTTACAGTACGAACGCGTAGAATTGTCTAGCGCGTATCAGGCACGGGAGCCCAACAGGAACCATTTGACACGTGCTCAGCCAGACGTGCAGGGACTACGCAATGCCGATGAATGGCGCCGGCTAATCGCGGCCGTAAGCTAACTACAAAGTATAGCTCTGCGACAAAGGGATTTAGCGACGCTTGTAAAACTTACCGGATCGCGTGTGTCTCGTTACGAAATTTTCCGCGAGCGCACTGGCCCATCATGCTCTGGGCGGGTTAAGCCTCGCCTTAATAGCGAAGAAACAGACGTGCATGTGCTGGATAGCACCATAGCGTGAGCCGAGCACCACCCAGCCGCAAATGGGGCACCGTCTGAACCATGGAGATCTGAGCCACGGGGAAAGACACATAACGGAGTGCTATGAGAAAGGGAACGAGGCAAGAAAATCGCGTCGCGGTAAGGTCTGTTGCAAGGCAACTATTCAACGTGTTCCTAAGATTCCCGAAGTTACGTCAGCGCGTTTCACGCCAAATCGTGGTGCGCGCTGATAAAACAAAATCCAGGCGCTCGCTAACCGCGTGCTTTAATTGCGGTAAGCCGCATTCAACAGCGCGATGACATCTAACGAGCCGAAGCAGTAACAATTAGTGCATCATTGTCACCTGCCCTTGCCAACGTGCCGTTAAAATATGGCGTCGTTCGCTGTCGTTTGCTCAAACACACCGAAAAAATAGTGCAGACTCTCACGAAACGTGGCATATGGTATAAATAAATAAATAAATAAATAAATAAATAAATAAATAAATAAATAAATAAATAAATAAATAAATAAATAAATAAATAAATAAATAAATAAATAAATAAATAAATAAATAAATAAATAAATAAATAAATAAATAAATAAATAAATAAATAAATAAATAAATAAATAAATAAATAAATAAATAAATAAATAAATAAATAAATAAATAAATAAATATCAACTGGGCTTTGGATGCGTGTGATGACTGTTTCAAATAGACATGAGACCAACCACAAAAAAGTACAATGCTAGGCCTTGTCAAGTCTGCTGTCAAAAATAATTTTATTTTTTTCTAGCAGGCAAGGAGAAGGAAATACAGCGTCACTACCAAACCTTCGCCAAGGTGGCCTGACTACACTGTGACGGACTGTATCCCGGCTATTAGGGGCGTTGACTATAATTAATCATTTATCGTGTTAATAAGTAATGTAATATTAGTTATTTCCTGCGACGTTTTAATATTTTTGTGGTTATTTAAATTTAGGTGTAAAGTACTCCTTCTCGAACAGCTGTCACCTGCTCTGCTTCAAATGTATTCTCAAATGCGTGTATGGGTGGCTTGTCCTGGCTCGGCCATTTAGTTGCCCTGAAAGACAAAGAAAAAAATATCATTCACTCTCAAGTCGCCACCTAACACCTGAGAGAGATGCAATGACGAAAGCACGGGATGCGCGCTATATATAATACGAAATGGCTGTGAGGTATCGTCATTGCAGTCGACCAGGCATAGACTGCAAATGCGATGAGGATGATTTTTATAGAAACCGTTGCGAGTAACACAAATCCAGATGACGAATGCAGTTACAGCGCAGAAGCACATGCAAAACCAGCAGTACAGCGAGTCTTGCCTTCTGTGTTGTTTTGGAAAAGAAACCGAACCACCGCACGATCACTTTCCTAGACAGGGGCGCGTTGCGCGGACGCCTCTGCAGCACGACGCCTCCGTGTTGCTTTCACCGGGCTCCGTCCGTCGTGTGCCCGCTAGTGCGGGGTACCACTGGTGCACGCACCGTACACGCGAGCTATGCTTTGAAATTGAATGTGTGTCAGGCCACCCCAATGCCACCGAGGTGGTTCGAGCAGTTCAAAGCCTCCCGGTCCTCCACACACAGCGACAAAGTGCGACTGGGACATTCCTTCTCTTCTACTACCACCGCCGTGTGTGCCTGCCGCTCTGCTGTAACTCTACAAGAGTTCATCACCAACCCCAAGGCTGGGAGCCACCAGAACTTCTGGCGTCACCGTGATCTTAAAAAGTTATTCCGTCGACTCGTGACCCGGTTTCAGCCACTCCTCCCCGGAGCTGATGCAGAAACTGAGCTAGTCAGCATACTTTGTTTACTTATAAGCGTACTTTATAGCACATGAAGTGTTTCTGCAGAACTGCTCGTCAACTTTCAGGCATTCATTTATGCTCCAGGGGCCACGTCCGGGCGAAGCCTATCTGGCTATGACGAACGTCTATTGAAAAGCTTAAGGCTGCACTCGGCTGGACCGTAACTCAGCAAGAGCAGCTGTGTATTATTTTTTAGCCATTTTCCTTATCAGCCTTTTCATCCATTTTCACGACGTTACGTAGCTTTCAAGTGCATCGATGCTGAGCTCTAATTACATATGTGTACCGACTCTTTAGTGGACTACGTTCACACTGATATTTCGCGAAGAAGTACGCACGGGAGGAACGTAACCACTTGTTTCTTATTGTGCCAGACAGGCTGAACTTTTATAAGCGCAAATAACGTTCTTATGTGCAAGTTCCTTATGATATTCGTGAAAAGCGCACGTGGACCCGCACTAAGCGACCGGATGTCCGCGCCTACTGGGCTACTTGAAACTACTCTGCGTAAGTATGTGAAGCGCAAGATTCTTCCTCGGCCAAGGGGCTGATTTTCGGATTTGCAATCATCATGAGTGTTTTCCAGCCCTGCTTCGTCCAACTTTCTCAATAAGGGATCTGGTTGCATAGCAGTAGCCCATGTATTGATTGCACTTGACCAGGTTTGGTGGTTTTTATTTTTGCTTTTAGATTTTTATGCCAGTTTTTTTTTCTTTTTATTCGGCTGCTTTCGGGTACATATATGCTAGCAATAGAATATAAAAATTCAGCTTGGCCTTTGCTAGCTTTTTTTTTTATTGTTCTGCTTTTGACGCCCACTGCTTCCCTTTTTTCCCCGCCCACTTGTCTTCTTTTTTTTTTCTCTCTCTCACTGGCGATGTATTAAGTTGCCGCCTCCACACTTTTGGGAGCGAATCCAGGGAGATTGTTACGCTGTCCGTGGAGCAGCAGCCAACGTGTATTTTGCTCACGGCCATTGTCTCTCTTTTTTTTTCCTCTCTCTTCTCGCTTCGATTTCATGTCGCCCGGTTCGTTTCGCCAACGCTCAGGGGGTGAGTTGTCTCGCCTGTCTCTGCCAGCCTGCCACCATATTTTGCTCCTCCCGCATACTGCCTGGCTTCTCTGCATCTTCGCCCCCAAGTAGTTTGTAGATGGGCTCGCACGCCACCCCTACCGCTTGCGTGCGCGAAAATACGCTCGCCGCGCCGTTTTTCTTTCAGGCATCTTTCACAAGTCAACTATTGCGCGTTGCTTGCTGACCTTCTTGAAAGAAGCAACGGACTTATTTGCGGTGTCTTTGAAAGGCTGTCTTGAATGGCCCTGAAACTTTTTTTGGAATGGTGAATGATGCTTGGCAATCATTACATTATGCGGTCATGAAAGTGTTACCCAAATATTGCTCGTCTGCGCGCAACGAGGGATTCACAAGTTCGCAGTAAAGTTCAGTAGCTGTTCGCTTCTTAACATGGTTAAGCAAACTGACGTCACGTAGAGCAAAGTTACTATCAGCTGAAGCTGGACCCTCTGATCACACGGAGTAAGGGCCTTTCGCTTGGGTGAAATAAAATAAAATAGAGCGCGACGTGATGAACTACGGTGAGAGCGAGGAGCCTTGGTTTGCCATCCTTCCCGCTCTGAAGGGAACCGCAGCTTTCAATGTGAAAGTAAGAAGAAGAGAGGAAAAAAGCGAGGAAGAAATTTTTATTATTCTTTATTCAGAAGATTCTGTAAGCTTTTGAAATTCTTTTGGGCTGCAATATTTACGGTGATGCACTTTTGCGTACCGATGAATGGAGGATCCTTGTTTCAGGGTCCTTTTGAGTTACATTAATGCCGTATTCAGAGGCCATGCACAGTTTATAGAACATTTCGTTAGTGTTGACGTGGCTTTGAGTGTACACGTAAAAAATTAAACTTCCTCCTGTCTTGTGCTTGGGTTACTTGTCTCCTTAGTAAATGATTCATAGCTCTGATAAGGTGAAATATACGCCTAATTAATTCAAGCATGGAGTTCGTTTGCACCAAAGGAAGCGCTGAGTCATGGTACGAGCAACAGGGAGTCGCTTTCGGTTAGTGTACTGGCTCTGTGAAATTCTTCGTAGTGTGCACCGGCATTTTTGTGCATCCGAATTACAAATGAAGGCTTCTTTTTTAATCAGTGAAATCCTCAATGAAAGAGCTCACCCTCTATTAAGTCTGTGGGCGATCGGCTACTTAGAGGTTCTACCTTCACTATTATATTTGAAGTTTTTCGCATCATAGAAATATTTCGCCTTCCAATATACTTCATATCCTATAGGGTTTCAGATTAATCTGTAAATCCCGGTTTACTTCAACCGTCCTCCTGTGTGCGCAGATAATTATTTCTATTTCGCCTTTATAAACAAAATTGTAGCGGCTGAGAGTCTTTTTTTTAAGGGGGGGGGGGGGGGGGGGGTAGGGGGGGTGTTAACGCGCCGAAGCTACAACTGGGCTATAAGACGCGCCGTAGGGGAGTTCTCAGGATTAATTTGGAACCTCTTGGGATATTTAACGTGCGCCGAAATATTGACACGTACACACCGGCGTTTTCGTTTTTCGGCTCCACCTGAAAAATCTGAAAAGCAGTCACCATGCCGGGATCAAACCCGTGTCTCTGGGCTCACCTGCTGGGAGCGCAAATTGGTCCAAATACCCCGTGGGAAGCAGTAGTGTGCACTAGACACTGCGCCATCGTACGCATAACCGGTTACTGAACGTGCAGCGTTTCCCTGAGTCTCCAACTAGTTAGCGCCAGCATAAGAAACGTCCTTCAACGATCACAGATGCTATCAACTTTGGTTCTGCTACACGAGAGAGAGAGAGAGAGAGAGAGAGAGAGAGAGAGAGAGAGAGAGAGAGAGAGAGAGAGAGAGAGAGAGAGAGAGAGAGAGAGAGAGAGAGAGAGAGAGAGAGAGAGAGAGAGAGAGAGAGAGAGAGAGAGAGCAACAATTAAAGGCATCTTTTTGTCTTCCCGAGGTAGCAGAGGTAATTATTCCAGGGCTCCTGTAGTAATTGCTGCGATTCGCGCACGTGTCCCCAGCGCACGTGTCCCCCCACTCCTCGGGGGTCGGGCTGGGTGATTGGGTGGATTACCTGGATGTTGGGGAAGTCGCATGATACGTGATGAAGCGATTCGTGTGCTTTACACATGGAGTAAAGCGGCATAGGCGCTTACCGGTACCACATGAGTATAACCTGTGTCGAATGCTCTACACATTGAGTAAAGTGGTATAGTTGCCTTTGTTTGAGGGCTATGTTTGTTTGAGGGGTCTGGGGCTCGATATTCGGAGACTGAAAGGCTTACGTTGGAATAATTGTTAGTTTGGAGCACACGCTATCCTACACCTTTTTGAGGGATTTCTGAGGGTGGAGAAAAGGTACAGTGACCTATGTAGGAATGTAACTTCACTTGGTAAGTTATGGGAATTGGGACAAGGATAAGAAACTAATTTTTCTTGTCTTTTGGTTCAGCTGCGATACCATAAGTCGCGTTGCGAACCTAATGAACCGATACTTTGCTGTCTGGGAAAGACATCTAGCAGGCAACTTCGGTACATGAAGGTTTTTGACTGTGCATCTTCGGTTGCATGAAAGCATGAGCAAGTTCGGGACAGTAGCCTTACTTTCAAAATTCTTTCGTATTTTGAGCGAGTACTTCAAATCACAAAACGTATGTCACTTCTACTTCATTGTCTGCGTCATCTTCTATCAAAACGCTATGGGATTGAAATTATGGGATTCGTATACCATTCAAAATATGATCAACAAGCCACTATTGATAATTAAAATTAGGGGAAAGTGCTGCCAAATTTGGAAGCGTGATTTGAGACTGAACTGGATAAATTAAAGCACCGCCCCACGAAATGTATATATACATAATCTTAATCAGTGAAAAATATAGACGAAATTAGTTGACAAGAAGTTTCGGTATTGTGGAGCTGACGTTTTTGAGCTGTGCGGATAACTCGCTAACGTACGAGCCGCCGTCAAGTTTACCTGTCATATGCTTCCACTACTGTGATTTCGGGGTATGATTACGTCACAGGAGCATCAAAATGAACAACATTGTCTCGTCTGGCTCTTGTGTGGGATCATCGTACACAACCGTGGGCGTTTTGTTATCTCGCCTCCATAAGCCACACCCCTTCTGCGCCCGAAAATCGAGCCTGCGAGAGTCTATCCACTAGCAACACAACGGCTTAGCCGTGCACTGACTACCCCAAGGCGGTGGGTGACAAAGCTCGCTCAAAATGTGTCAGACGCCTTACGGTCCCTCTTACCGATGTCTCAGTGCAATGCAGGAAGCAATGCATAGGTATCTCCGGAGGAAGGAGAGGCGCTGTTTGGTCGCAGGAAGCAGTGGAGGCTCTTTGTCCCTATCCTCACCAACGTGGATTGAGGCGAGACGAGTAACAGGGACGCGATCCTCGTAAACTACAGCTGCATTTCCCCGCTTCTCCCTACAGGCTGGAGAATTAAATGGTGATGATGATGACGCTCCTTATGAAGCGCAGATGGGCTTCATGCCGCTCGTCTCGCCAGAAGAGTCGTGAACCTCTTCCTCGTGGGGAGAAAGTTTCTTCTCACCTCGCTCAGCATTGACAGAGCGGGATGAAAACACAGTGAGCGCGTGGTTCTAGCATCTGGCTCCCACTTTTTGCTAAAGAAAGGAACCCGAAAGAGGAGAACATGATCGCGGTCCTCGAAATGCTTTCATGCCCAGGTCCGGTCGAGACTCCTTGCAGAAACACGCATCAGGTTGCCCTACGTGTACCCAAGTAAGGCCTCATACATTCAAAGTTCATCCATTAAAGATAAGGGTATTTGGTAAGCAGGGCTCCTGTATCACGCAACGTTATTTAAGCCTTACATCACCAGTTTATTTATACTTGCAGTCACTTTGCACAGTTGGTCGGGGCAGTTTTAAAACTTACTGTATCGCGCGGTAAATCACAGAGTGCGCTGCTATGATCGTACGTATTATGTTTACTACAATAATGCAGCGACTGCTGTCCTGGGCGGAAATTCCGCGCTTTTTGTTTTGATCTCTTTGTCGCGCAAAAAGACAACTTTCGCCCACAGACGTAAACGGAAATTTTGTTGCTGAAGACAACAAAAATTGCGGGTTCAAGAAAATGTCTCACCGAGTTTCTTTTCTTTTTCGCTCCACGCTTCAATACCACTTTAAACAAAGAGGCAAGAAAAAAAATTGGGCATGAATCAGCCCTCATATTGTGAAAGTCCAGAGCTCCATACCTTGCTGTTCAGTACCGGAATTGCCGCTACTCGCTCGACAGTCAATTTTCTATGCAAGCGAAGCCCCACGGAGAAAAGCCGTCCTGATAGAAAACAAGAAAGAGGCCCGCAGAGAGGAGAGGGAATATGAGCACCGGGCCGGGCGTGCTCCCTGCAACAGAGCCCGGAGGGCCCAAACGCTCGCTGCTTCGGACAAGCCATCGTCGTCGAAATGACAGGCGCTCTCGGCGCTCGCCAGTACCTATTGTAAGGCGCTGTCGCTTCTCCGTGGGCTAGCTCGGCGGCTGGCTCAAGCAATGAATGCCAACTACACCCCCACTCCCTTATTTTTCTTTCGCCATTCGTCCCCCGTAGCGACATAGACGCTGCGCGTCCTTCGAACGAGGGACTCGGTGAACGCATTACTTTTTATACTCTTTGTATTCGCGCATTCCTTGCGCGGCGTGCATTCTTCGTAATTCCTTTTCTGGCTCTCACGGGCACACGTGGCTTTTGGCGCTCTGTCTTTCCGGGCGTGACCCGTTTGCGACATGGCCTTTCTCGAAATCGGTGGCCGCAACATTTGTTTTGTTCGGCGCTCTCCACTGCCAGCGTAAGGGCCGCACGGGCCTGGGTAGGCTGGAGGGACATGCGCAGCGGCTCAGAGCGCGCGTGGAATGCGTTCTCGCGGGGCACTGGGGCGCCTGGGGCCACAGCACCGCGATGGACGCCGCTTTCCGAGGCGACCCGGGGCCAGTCGGCCCTTGTCGTCAGACCGCACCCGTAGAGTGCACTTGAGGCGGAACTGTAGAGGAAAGTAAAGCGAGAAGCTGGACTGGGAAAACATCCCTGCACCAACTGCTTCCGGGTTGGCTAAGAAGACACTGGCGACCTAGCATCGGATAAACGAGTAAAAAAAAAACATTATTTGGGGCAAAACCTTACAACAGCCATAGGCACTACTCAGGTTAACCCTCTATCTTTTTCATACGGTAGTATTTTGCCAGCTTTCTAATAGCATGGCGGATGTCCATAGTATTTTGAGGTCCTAAAAGCCAATCTCTGTAGCCGTGGACTAGCTAAGCATTGCAACGTTCCTATTGGGTGGTTGGAAGATAAGTTCTGCGATCCAGTTCTCCTAATAACAGCAATAGCTGCTTTTCATTACGAGGAAATTATGCATACACCAGATAAACTAAGTCCAGAAATCGTTTTTAATGCCGTTTGCTTGGTTTCCTTAAGTAATCTTCTTCATTATAAACTATAAATATGTAGCGAATTGCAAACCTAGATTGTACGCACTCAGAGACCAAAGAGGTAACGCTATGTTCAACGTATAATAAATGAGACAATAAAATTACCGGAGCTGCGCACAAGCAACGTTAGACCAGGAGACAGCACCGAAAATGCTAACTTGTTCTGCACGGTTTCATTAGTAACTAAAAAGAACGTACATAAGGCGCTTAAGGAGATAAAGGGAGGAAAAGCTGCACGAGACGACGGAGTGACCGTAAATCACCTAAAAGAGGGATAATAAATTGTACAAGAAAAGCTTGTAAAATTGTTTTTAGGATGCTTGATGACTTTACGGATTTATTTATCCAGAAAAAAATGCCGAGAAAATTCTGATTCCCAAAAAGGGGGTGCAAAAAAGCTTAAAGGGAAGCTGAAGCGCTTTCCAAAAAATTTGAGTTAGATTAACGGTTATATAGTTTCTTGCGCGCTGATTCCGAATATCACATTGAAATTTATCGTACACGAGTCCAAGTGGCATTTATTTTGCAAAAAGCGCGGCCCCGTTTGAAAGACGCGCGCTTTTCGTCTTTTGACGCGCCTGATTGGTTGCGCCCGTCATGACGTAAAAGGAGGACACCCTTCGGCCGCGCGGGTTGTCGGAAGCATTGCGAACGATCGCACGGTTGCCTTTGCGGCAATTTAGCTTGCAGTTTAATTTTCGCACATGACTGGAAGTTTGTTTTATAATTTTCCGTGCTGTTGGTTCAATTATCTTGGAGCTTAAATTTGCTTTACACGACAGAGAACCCCAAAGTAGTGACTGTGACGTCGACTAGTGGGTTCCATCAAAATATTTTTGAATTAGGCAAATAGCATAGGGGGATTTTATACCTTATGTTAATATTAGGTACTGCCTTAACTGTTTCTTATTATACACAAAACCATTTATGCCGAAGATTAATGGGCGTTTTATAAACAATCTACCAGCGAAAAGCACGTACGTGCACTGCGTGAAAAAATAGCGTTCACTATGCGCTGTAAACGTATATGCGAGACACATCTTGCCGGTACACGCATAAACCAACAAGCAGACTCTGCTTCCGCATTTCCTTTGTTCGTTGTCGCCCACCCCAGCCCCGTTACTCATTCCCGTACACAGACCCACACGCGCGCGCCATTTCGGCAGCGACGCTACGGCGCCTCCGCGATTGCTAGCTGCACTTCGATGAGTGGCGTCTTACTGCTTCACATGCATTTATTCTGAAAACACTGCAGCATACTAGTGCCTGCTCAGCATTATTGGCTGTAGTAGGGCTTGATTTTCGCTTGTGCGTTGCGCATTCTGCTACAATATTACGGCCACCTCGTTATAATTAACAGACCAGTCGGACAAGGCAGTTATGTTGTAGTTACGTTACTTTAGGTAACAATCACCAAACGTTTGTGATAATGAATTGTTGGCCTGTTTCAGCATTTCTAGATTTAAGCATTTACCGCGCTAGTCGGACAGAGGCCGTATATTTACTCTTCGCTCCTAATCTTTTTAGTATCATCATTATATATATCACCGACTATCACTGGAGCACACTTGAGGTTCAGTGACAACAAGTCCTTGCCAGGTTATAATATGCAGCCACACGGAATCTTGGGCAAAAAATTAGGCCCCCGCAGTCAACACAAATTATGGCACGGTGGTGGTTCGGAGTGGTGTTTTTTTTTTTAATTCCAAACAAACATCACCTTATCGTGACATGTATACTTGCAAAATAAGTAATCTGGTTGTCTTGGTTCTTTTACTTTGTAGGAATACTGTTTACCTCTTAGCCGGGAGAGAACTTCTATCAGGATTGGCCCCTTGTTTTAGTTTTGCCAAAAAATTGTTTTTTTGAACACTGTCCTGAGCCCATACGGAAAGAAAACCGACGCGTTTAACGAAACAAGTATTTCCTGAACAAATGTGACTTGGTTTCTGGAATGGAACGAAACATCACCGGCCAAAGTACAGCAGTATTCCCCGTCCTTCCTAAATCTAGGATCTAATGTGAACATTCACGTCCGTCGCATCAAAAAAAAAAAAAAACCGCATTGGAGCGGTTTACAAAGTATTTAATGTAGTTTAGTATATTCTCTGTCATCAAGCACAGCCACCTCGGCTGTCGCTTCCGTATGTTATCAAGCATCCCGGCGTGGCATTATTCTGCTTAGGAATACGGCATGATAACGTATGCCTCGTTTGGCGTTCGTGCATACTTTTTGAACACGAAAATTGTACAAATGAGTGCTATCAACCACAACAACAACAAGTATCATTCGCAAGGAAACACGACGAAAAGAGCATGGCCGAGGCGGCCGATCCGGCCGGAAGTCCAGGTATGACGTTTTTCAGCCGGTTTTCGCCCGCGCTCTTCGGTCTTCCGGCATCGCGCGGCGAGATGGGGGCGGGGCATCGGGCCACTTTTGTTTGCTCACTGCGCCGCTTCTATTGCATGTATTGCGAAAATATTTCGTACACGGGAACTATTCAATGTGTACTTGCTGCTAGTCAACTTTTCTTTTAATTCTAAAACCGCTTCACCTTCCCTTTAAGATTTCTAGACCTCTCAGTGCACTTCCTCGCAGTATACAAGTTGAAGCAAAACAGCGCAAAAAAAGGCGCACAAACCACCCTGTGAAGGTGATTGGAAAGCGATGGTGTTAACGACACCCACAACGATCACCCATGCGACCTCACTTGAATGCACATACGGGGCTCTACAAAGAGTGAAACCAAAGACTAGTGAAATGCACTTAACCACACCCTTTATTAGTTCAAAGAGATAAGGTTTAATTATTGCGTGATCCACGAATGGTGGTTGTTTGAGTTGTATTGGGGAAGCACATGAGTGGAAACCCTTTTAAGAGCGAATGCTCTTTTTATAAGCGACCCCAAACCATCCACCGCCGGCGTCGGCGGCGGCGTCCGCAGTGCTCTTTAAAGAAAAAACAGCATCCGGCGCCAGGTTTCGATCCGAGGACTTTGCGGGCCGCAGCGCGACGGTGATATCAGTGTTAGACGCGCCTTATATCTTTAACGCATTCAAACTACGTCGTCAGCGGCGTGCGTTGGCGACTCAGCGGCGTTATAGCGGCTTGATAACTGCGTGGTGTACACGTGATACTACAAACCCGATGGAAGAGATGGAAGAGAAGGCGGCGAGGGGGTGGGCTGCGGGGGCCGAGCGCAAGCGCCGCAAGCGGGCCGACAACCGTGCATTCGCACTTTCACATTCTCCCCCTGGGGGAAATGCGGGGGAATTTTTTCATAAAATTAAAGGAAGCTCAAACCCGGTGTTAGACCATCTCACTTCTCTTCCGCCACTGCCGCCGCCGACGGAGGCGACGAGACCGGCGGCAGAGACGCAGAAGAAGCGAGATTCCATGCATTGGTTTGAGCTTCCTTACTAACTCATAGCGCACGCGCAAGGCACGCACACGGCTGCTACACGTGCCATGGGCGAGCGCACAGCGGCGCCAGAGGTCGCGTGACGCTATCACGTGATATTCAGCGAGAAAGTAGTGGATACGCCCGCAGATGTGCTCAGTCAGTGCACCATCTGTTTCCCTCGTCTCCGCGTGGGGTCGTAGCTCAATCGGTAAGACAACGGGATCTCGCTCCGTTTCTCTTTTCGTTCCAGGTTCGATTCTTAGCGGTGCCAGTAACTTCTTTTATTTGTTCGCGGGAAATATCTGCTGACACCAACGGCCGCAACAGAACCCTTGGGGGGAGGGGGGGGAGGGGGTGGAGGGGGTAGAGGCAAAAAGCTCCGCCTTAAAAGGCAAGGACAGAGAAAGGACGACAAGGACTGCGCTGAACTTCCAACTGGTTTTATTGCGAAAGAAGCACAATACATAAATATCCGTCCAACCAGCGATTTCTCTGCGCATGTGTAGAAAATTTGGTTCTTTTCCGGACAAGGTGATAGAGACGATGCTGACGCATGCCTCACAGCGTTAAAATTCGTTCGGATTTCACAATTTCCAGGGACCGCTGTGTTTTGCCCTTCCTAATAATGGAAGGGTTCTGCAACTCTGGCGAATGGTCCTTACAGTTCAAACAATGGCTTGCCAAGAAGCCTTCCGCATCTTTCCCCTCCCGCACACTTGTCGTCCTCGCTCTGTCCTTGTCTTTTCTCGCACGGTTATGCTTCGATTATGTACCAACACGACCAGTTTTCCACGTTATTATATTGATTGATTGTAGGGTTTAACGAGCCGACGCAACGCAGGCGATGAGGCGCGCCGTAGTGGAGGGCTCCAGATTAATTTTGACCACCTGGGGATCTTTAACGGGCGCCGAAATCTCGTACACACAGGCGTCTTTTCTTTTCGCCTCCATCAGAAAAGCGGCCGCCACGGCCGGGAATCGAACCCACGTCCTCGTGCTCAGCAGCACAACGCCACGTTAGTATACTAGTTGTTTACAAAGGTAATATTTGTCATCGTAAGCGATAGTCTAGATTTCCGACAACCGACAGGATGGATTTAAGAATACTATTCTACAACTTATCGCATTCAAACAATCGATCCCGTAATAGAAAAATTTCGTTGCGTATAGAAACACCCTTCTTTACATGGCCTTTATAGACTACGAAAAGTATCTTATTCTGACACCATGCGGTAGTATTGGAAACATTGTAAGGCTAGGGACTATGGAGACTTACAAACGACTCTTTGGTGACATATACGAGAGATGCACGGTCAGGATAATTCTTCACGAGAGGAGTGAAGAGTTCCCGATCAGGAAAGGCGTCAAGCAGGGAGACATTTTCTCGCCCGAATTGTTTGCAGCCTATATGAAAGAGGTATTCAGGAACCAGAAGTACGAACAAATGCAGAATATTGGAGCCACTTGGGATTTGCGGACGACATTGTCGTGTTCAGGGAGTCATGTAGGTTCCCTCTAAATGTCCTCCCTACTTGGCATTGTGAACGCGGGAATGTGCCGGCTTGACGTTAGTAGAGCCATCATGCGGCAGACACTAAAACCTGCGACAATAGATGAAAGGTTGGCCCAGAGTGTCGCAATAACGCTCAAACTGAAGTGTGGTTTTGCATACGGACACAGACACACAGTGCCGCAGATTTATACAGGGCTAATCGTGCCCCACTCAAGAACCCCACAAACTATGCCCGTGCTTTACTCATCGATACCTGCCCCCGTTTCTTCGGTTTGGTGGTTAGCGCGAGGCGTGCAACCATCAAAACCTCCTTCATATTGGATCAGGTTAACAAAAGCACGGATATAAGGAAAGCATGTTCGTACACTTTGAAGTTCTGCGCTACTTTTACGCCATGTCAAGGTAGAAGCTTCATCTTGAGAGAATCGACGCAGCCCATTTGGTTTACCATCAATCACCGTTAACCTGCACTCGCTCTCTCCCATGACTCCACCCGCCTCCTTCGCGTATCTCTGCCCGGGGATTTTAATTAGGCGAGCCTAGCCCACAACGTTTCGGTTGTTACAAGCCTTCTTCACGATCCAATAATAACCCAGGTGTAATTACAGCGTGTACCACTCTGTCGTGCCTATTTTTAAATTTGGCGCATTAGTTTTCGCTCATGTTGGAGTGATGATTAATCTCCTTCGTGTTATGAAAACTGCATGCTTATGTCCAGCAGTCTTTTTTTTTTTTTTTTAGCCTTCTTACACTATCTGAGTTGGAAGGGCTTGCGTCGACGCCCATTACAGCTTCGGTAGCTTGAGAAAAGAGCACGTTCAATGTTGCCCAGGAGCTCCACAGATGGTGCCCGAACAGAAGGAGCAGTTAAGGATGCCCTTTTAGTGTACAGGCGTGTGCTGACGCAGTGAGTGCCCTGCTTCATTCATCACCGCCGAGTAAACAGATGCCGCAGCTGCACCTATTTTAGAGGCACGCATGATGGGCTCCAAGTTCAACATCTTCACAGTGCGTGCTCCACTCACCAATTACCGATGTGGTCGTAGCTCCTGTTTTGTGGCTTATAGACAGCTGCTAATGGCTATCGCCTGGAGCGAACAACTCATCGCCGAATGTACCGTATTATTGTATTACAGCCCGCATGATATACATATTGAAATGGTGGAACTTAACGCTTTGCAGACTTTCTACATGTGCTGACTGGCTTTTGTTTTCAGCGTCGCTCGTTGTAGAAAGCCATGTCAAGCCACCATCGCTATATTTTCTGAGAACATGCTGTCATTTTGCTACCATTGCGCATGCAGGCCACCACTGGCTGTATCTTATTTCTGAATAATGTCACTCTGGCGTCTCGTCCGTGCATATTTTTATAGGCACGCGCTGTGCACTTGATTGCAGTGGAAAAGGTACTATTTGTGGACAACAAAAAGTTTTCTTTTACGGCCTAAATTGACTCGTGTGAACCATAAAGCGGGTGCGGTGTGCAGTCAGACGATTATGGTATATTTGTGGCAAACCATGCACGTACGATAAAACAGATGCGATAAAAACGACATGGTCAGGGGTGGGATCCACGGTAAATTCGACCGGCAGATCATAAAAAAAAAACAGAAACGCCGGTGACCGCAAAACACTTCCTTAAAATTTCAGCTGTTCCAACACAAGAAGCGTGCAGAGATCACACGAAATGTTAAGACACTCAAATTTCCTTCCATCGCCGGTGTTCGTTTTTTTTTAAAGCAAAAGGCGGGCATCCACCAAACACTCAATGCCGCGTCATTTTCGCTTAGGGGAATGGCGTGCGAGACCTTCTAGCTCAAAAGTTTCCAACTAAGTCATTTCGAGCATTTTTTTAGCCGTGTGTCCGTACATGACGCTCGACCCACGTTATTTCATAGGCTCAAATGTTTCAAACGAGTATGGCTACAATGGAGGCCAAGTCGTACATCCAACTTAAAACACTAAAGCCGCTATGCTAATGATTGAAGTAAACTATTAAAAAACTCCACACAACTCCGCATTCGCTTGGCAAGCCCTTTGGTTGCTGTTTCTGGTTTGCAGATGTGGACATTGTAGTGGGAGCAACGATGTTTTAACATCCTAACTTCGTAGAAAATACTGTAATAATAGCAATTAATTGTCTTTTGAATGGACCGAAGTGGTATAGGTCACCTTCTAATTAGTTTTCAGTTACTGCGGCGTGTACAGCCGCCCAGAAACTTAACAAGTATGATGGAACGCAATTGGACTTGCACGAGTGCTACTAAGCGATAGTCATCGGGTGCGAGATAATGTTCCCGGTAAGCTTGCGACGGCTGGTAATATTCCGTCGTTCGTGTTAAGTTTGTGGGCGGCAGTACGTGACAAGAGGTAGCTAAAGTGCGCCCAAGGTTTCCATCGCCCTGCTTCGTAACCCGGAGAGAAACGGCTCCGGGGCATTACAGTTTTGCAGCGTTACAACATTACAGCCTTACAGCAAACGCAGCATTTCAGGCTTCAGCAGCAGGTGACAGCGTATAAATGCTTGAAAGACGAGAATCTTTTATGAGGCAGTCTCAGCCTGACGCCACCCCCTGCGTAAAACGTACAGTTACTTCGAGGGTTGTGCTGACGACCTTTGCTGCTAGCTGTTCTCGAAGCAATCGGGAAACCTGGCTGCGCAACCGTTCAGCGTGGCTCTGACAGCGACAAGTACTGGCTGCATCAACTTGCACCTTTAAAAGCAGGCGCCGCACCCAAAGTTTTGGTCGCGTCGAATGACGCAAGATGGACTGAGAAGGCAGCGCTGGCCTCGCTTTATTGTTTTTGCTTCTTTGCGATTGCGGGGTGGTACATTGAACTTTTTCTTGTCTTTTATGGAGGTGCTTCTTCATACTGTACAGTTATGTGAGTAATACATGTACATATCTACTGTTAATATTCATCGAGTTCCTATATTGTTGGATATTTTGTTGTTGCTCCTCTACGCAAAAACATTCCGGTCAATCATAGGGCAGAAACAGAACATGGTACTGAAGCTGTCCTCGGGGAGGTCTGCTTTACCGTGTCAAAAAAAAAAAAAACGTTTTTTTTTTCGCAATTAATGCACTTTTGCGTGGGACAGCATTGACTCAAACGAATAACGAGCTCGTCCCGTTTTAATTTTATAGCAGGCATTGTGAAATAAACGTAAAGGGCTTTCCTGAAAACTCCACTCGGAACTTACCTTCGGAGTTTAAGAATAATTTGAGGTAATTCTACTCATTTCCATTTCTCAGTACAAAAAAGCTTAACACATCCGCACTCCTGGAAAACGGCCGAGCAGTTTGATACAGCGATCAAAAGCTAGTGAGAAACTAATTTTTGGTTGCTGTATCAAGCCACCGACAAACGCAATCTAAAGCGTGTCTTACCGTACGTTCGGGAACTGCGGAAACGTGCAAAATACGCCACCAAAGTCTAGGAGTGGAATAATTTTTGTGACTTCCTCATTCCGAGTTATCTCACACTAACAAGCCTAAAAGGCTCCTAACGTATGCAGTTCAAGTACAACCTCTGTTTTATTCCGCCAAGGGGCTATATTCCTGTTGTATCCGGACGTTGCAAACTTGAAAGCTTTGTATCATGACGTCACCGCATTCTGTGGTTTTCCTTTCCAGAGCCGCCGCTATAAAAACGCCAGGATCTCACAATAAATCATTCAGTATAACGGGCATCTGGGCACTGTCGTAATCGTCCGGCCACCCTTGGTCGCCGCCCGGCGTAGACATTACAGCAATTCGTTTTCCCCTATAGACCTTTTTAATTTCTTCGTCCTGGGAGCAACCATTTTACCAGTGGGCTGTGCTAGCGGATCTATGATTGGCGCAGTGGACAGGATGATGTAACTGCGCATGCGCAACACAGCCCAGAGCATGGCCTGATCCTACTAAAGATTACACGTGAAATGGTCTATAAACCTTTTTATTTCAGACAAGCAGAGTCCATCCACCTCCTTTCTGGGCTGTTGGGAGCATGCGCTGACGATTTTTAAAGTCACTCTCTTAGCACTTTTGAATGCGCGCGCATGGAACAGTCCGAGTGCTTTTGATTTCAAAGGTGTATACTTTGTGTATGCGTAGCCAGCATGTTGGTTTTTATGGCTAGCTGATAGCAGTGTTGCCGTCCGCTCGTTTCGTTCCGTTGAACAGCTAGTGCGTACAGAACTATCTTGCTATCTGCATCGCATATCACCACACCAGCGCCGTTGTACCACTGGCCCTAAATCCCAGGGGCGTCGCGTACGTGTATTTTCTTCACATATACTGCTGCACATGCACTGCTGCAGGAACACAAAATAACTAACATTGAGCAGAAATTGTATCGTACGAACCCGAGGTACAGTGTGTAGCGTTGCGGAAGAGCGTTGGGCTTACAGTTCGAAAATGATCAGCCAATCTACATTGTGCCCATTTAGTTTGTGGATCGTCTTGGCATTACCCCAACGTTAGCCGTCCGATACAAAGCATTGTTTATCAAGCCCATCATTAGGCAAATGCAAGCCAGCACATTTTTTTGCATGTGCATGCAATTTTGTCCAAAGTTTATGCCGCGCGAGCCATTAGTGGGCGTTTTCGGCACCTGGTATACAGTGTCTGACCTTTTTTCTCCACTTAACGCAAGCTATTGGACAACACAAGGCTGCGGGTATTTACGGATGCTAATTGCGTTCTGATACTTTTTAGACCCCGAAGCGCAGAAGTCAACACTTTTGCGCCATAACTCGTGAAGTGACGGAACTACGTCCTGAGAGGATCACGGTCGAAATGAAAAACAAAATTGGCCAGACGGTTTCCGAAAATGAGCAAACAACTGGTGCACAAGAAATTGATGCGACTTATACAAGGAATGGGGCCTTCCTATCTGAATACTCATGTTGACCCGACTTTCAAGCCGACGAGTACGGGCTTTAGTATCATCTTTAGTTCATCCGCAGAGGCAAACGCCGCGTGCACAGAAACACAGCAACCACAATAAAAATATGTTTGCCACCACCGGAGGAATGGGCCGCAAACTCGGACTGAAGTAAAGCAGGTGGACGTTACACTGCTGAACGCTATCAACGCGCAAGCCTTTTCACTGCTTTTCCTGAGGCCAGTGGCGCAAGCTGAAGCCGGAACTGTTCAAAATGAACGCCATTTGACACTTGTCTCTTCAGCATTGTTGTTTCTTCGTATTATTATGATCACATGCACACTTACCGTTCCGATACCAAATCGCGGAGGTTGAAAGTTTAGAAACGCATAGGCGGAAGCTCCTTTGCTTTTGTAACATACCAATAAGCGCCAGAAGGCCGAGACACAGAAAGAAGGAACAGAGAAGACAAAGAGTTGTCGCTTCTTCGTGTGTCTCGTCTATAGTGCGCTGATTGTTACATGAGAACACGAGAATACACAAACCCTGAACTGCACCCCTTGGCTGCTTCTGACGTGCGTGTACGCAGGGCACACGCAAAAACCTGCGGCGTCGCCATCATTGTCCGTGTACAGCATCGGCGAAAATGAAGAGCAGGACAGGGTGGCCGCTGGAGGGGTGGGGGAGCAGAGTAATCGGCGAAAGATTAGAAAGATTGAGAAATGAATTCAGTTCGTCAACTCAACGGGAGTCGCTCTGATGGCGTGCACCCAACCGTATCTATCGCAATGATCACTCTCCAGTGCTAGTGCAAAAGGCATTGAACAGCTTATTGAGTGAAAAATCTAGCGTCGGCGTTGTCTGCAGCAGCAAAATGGTGCCTAAATTCCCATTGGCTAAGCCGGCTTTCGTTCCGGGGTAACGCCTGCGCATCCGCAGAGCCACGTGTGGGAGCTTGCAGTGGCGGCTGGCCGACCAGCCGGGCCCGCCTGCCAGCAAAATAACGTTGCTAGGCTGCCGTTCTCCTCTATAACACCTCTTGCTAAGCAGGTTTCATCTGATTAGATTGATCTCGGAGACAGTACGGTCGCAGCGCTAGATGTACTATCTGCGAAGTGGTCGCTCTAGATTTAACAAAACATTTCTTCGGCACATGGACTAACGGTTTCACATTCCTAAATGTAAGAAGCCCTAGGTGTCTCGAGTCTCGACAGAATTTTTGCTCCTTTTCTATTAATCACCTTTTCTCTCATCCTCAATTGAGGCGGAAATCTCAGGACAGCATCCCCTTTGCTATCGTTCAAATTTTATATGCCGTTGCTGGGACCTAGCTACAGCAGCATCTTCTGGAACAAGCCGAACGCGACTAATACAGCGGAAGGTGGCAAACCGGACGAATTGATGGGCGACGGACCTCGTCTGAATCTTCATCCCTTTTTACTGCTTCTCCATTACGAGAAAAAGCCGCCTAATTCAACTCGCATTTCATTCTTCCAAGCGCTGTCACCATTTAATTCCCATTCCTTTGTGGGCTTGCGATAGTGTGGAATGGTTCCGGGTTATTTCGACTCCGCAGTGATCATTCCCCAACAGTGTTGCAGACCCTTGATGAACCACGAGTCGCCCCTGTAAAGGGTGCACCACCGCGGTTAGGGTATTACTGAGGTGAAGCCCCTTCCTGGGTTTTGTAGAGACGTTTGTTTGATGTGGGTGCTGTACATAGTGTGACATTGTTCTTAGCGTGTGCTAATATACCCGCGCCAGCTTCACCACGCAGTTTAATCTGCTTCTGAGTACGCTCCGCTTAGGTGCTTAATTAATGCGGGTACAGCGACAATCAGCAGTATTTTTTTTGATTTCTCCTTATACGGCCTATCTTTAGCTATTATACTGTGGCTGCTGCTTATAGCGTCTAATTAACAGTCAACCATAGTTAGGGCTTTAACATCGAACATAGTTTTGTCTGAAAACATTAAGTTCGGCTTTTTATAGGAGTTAGCTCCACAGTGAAACGAGAAACGCTGGGGTCTAACCTAAATGAAGTAATACGTCAGGGGAATACAATATTAGATATAGGAACATGGGTTGTAGGCGGGCCAGTTGGTGCGTATCTTAGCGATAAGCAGCACTCATATGTGTATGAGATATGTAGCGCCGTGTCTATGTGCTCTACTATCGTCCTGTATTTTTCGTGCTGTTATCGCTTAGATAATTGGACTTTCGCTTACGCATATTGAGAAATTCAGTCACTCCCTGCTGTGCAAGTAACTGCCCCTCAACTACCGAGCAAACATGGGCGCAAGTAAGTGTCATTAGCCGAAGATCTCCTTCCTTATCTTACGACGGATAAAAAAGCCACAGCTAACAAAAAGAAAAGCGAACAAGTCGAGTTTTCAATTTCTCAGTTGACGTCCTTGATGATAAGAGGCGCCCGTACTGGCAGAATCACACAACCAGCAAAAGTAATGAAAACCTTCCATCTTCGGTATTCAGGAACTTGCTTTATCCTAATATTGATCTTTTGCTGTTCGATGTTTAAATGCTTTTATTATGCGAGCTTGCTTCCTCGCCCACAGCAGCCCCAATTAAGCATTGAGCTCCTTCTTCGTGATTTCCGGTGGCATTATCCTAATAGAAAGGCCGAAGTTTCTACCAAGGTTTTTATACGCGCTATGGGCCCTTTTCATCTCGGGGATCTCAGTCACCGCGCTGTTTATTCTCCTTGGTCTAAGATCTCAACGGTGGAGAATAAAAGCACGATATGTGCATTACGCAAAGCCCAATCCGACCGTGATGGTGAATGTAATGATAATATTATTGTTATTTTATATTATTGATCAAGCGCACTGTTGGAAATATCGACATCGGCAGTGTAGGAGTTATAAGGTTCCTGCAGGCCGGAACAGGACACAGTGACTGCTACAGAAGTTAAAACTGTTAAAAGGGTGGTGTTTTCTCGTGGTTTTAAGCGGAACTCATAGCTGGACAACGTTGATCCTCGGGCGAGTTGTGTTCTATATTCTCGAATTCAGAGCGCAAGCAACAAACAAACCAAGACGAGAGAGAGAGCGAGACACACAGGCGCTGTCTGTGTGTCTCGCTCTTTATTTCGCTCTTGTTTGTTCGTTGTTCACGCTGTCTTAACTGGAGCTGAGAATGATAATAGTAATAAAAATAACCTTTAGCCAATTAACGTTCATCAAGGCACCCAAGAACAGACAAAGCCTTTGTTCTTCCGCGCCGAGAGAAGAAAAAGACGTCGTCATTTTATACACCACAAGTGAGAAAGAAACCAACAATGCAAAATAAATAAAAAAAAAGAAAACCAAAATTAAAGAATTTTAAAACTATAATGTTTAATCTATCACTTAAGTATGTAGTACAATGGTGATAAAAGTTGGACAACGCACTCAAACAGGTATACATAATATGAGATGTTTTAGGAAAAATTAAGAAACCCGCAAATAAACGAGTATACAAAGAAGCAACGTTCTGAAAGTTTTGAAGTGAGTGGGAAAAAAAAATTGGCGCAGTTTGCACTATATAGAGGTGCAAGGCTGAAGAAACAGCAGAGCTGGCGGCCCTTCTCCCTTCGTCGGAGGCCCGGCTGTTGCACCTCACATGTATTTCCGAACTCGCCGCTGAAAGTTCTCCTTGACTGGCAGGCCCGGATCGTTTCTTCCGCAGGCTTTCACATCTCTCCCAAAGTGGACCGCGTAAGCAAGCGCTAGAATCCTCGGCCAAGCCCAAAGCCAACGCCCGCGCCACGAACCCAAAGGAAATGCTGAGAGCCCGGAATGCGATGATAGCTCAATCGGATAGACGCCGCTCCCATAACGCGGTGGACCCGGAAAGCGTTTTGTTTTCTTTCCAACAGGCTGCACATGTTATTGTTCCCCGTCGATGCTAACCCCGCACCCCTCGGGCCTTTGGGGTAACCCAATGGTTGAATTACCGGTGTCACAGCGTGAAGGTCCCGGGTTCGAGTCCTGGGACCTCCCTAACCGCATTTTTTTCCTGGGGCTTCGAGATTTTTCGGTGCGACGGACGGGCAAAGCTCGGTCTAAACATCTCTGCTTTTAAAAATCAGGTCCAGAACATATTCGTAAGTTCAGAGTTGGAATACTACGAAAGGCTTGATTGATTATTAGAGTTTACAGAAACAGCCGGACGGTCTTCGGGAATGTAAAAAGTACAAAAAAGGCACCTCTTAAACAAAGCAATGATCGGGTCTGGTGTGAAATTAAAAGCACGTAGTTGGTAGCACTGAGCAATGTTGGTAGCATCCCTTCTCAGTTGTAAAATATGCAGCATTTTTTCTTCTGTCTGGTCTTCTATTGACCGCAGAATTATACCAAACTGAAGGGAAGCGAACACAAAGGGGGAAGAAGTCCCATCTCCCAACTGTCCGCCAAGGATGACAACTCAGCGTCCTCTTTTTTTTTTTTTTTTTTTTTTGAGCATTTGTGTCTTCAACACAACTTATCATTGTACATTTGGCTCATTATTGGGGAACAGGGGGCGATTATAGCGCTAATAAGACAGACTGGAAGAACGGTGGTCCTGTACAGGGCCTGCGCGTGCTCTCCTCGTCCCCCCCTTCAGTGCTACCCTCTCCTTCTAACGAGTGCTTGTACATCTAGTTAGTCTGCTGCACATTTCTATTATACATCTATTACTTATGCATGCATAGTAGATGATCCCTCCGAGTGGCCGCGAATAGGGAGACCGCTGCAAATAGGAGTATCCCTCTACGTAATGGCCTCTTCTCGGTTCTATGGTCTCCGACGGCGGAGAACGGCGAAGGGCTGCAGGAGAGCACGGTCACTCTTATGGCATTAGGGATCATGCCATCTCCGAGTAGCGCATAATGTACCGCTACTTCGTCATAAAAAAAATCATGTCGGTTTTTAACTGGTGTCGCACCTTAAAGCCGAAAAGGGTGCTGTTTGTCAAGGTTGCCGAAGGCAAGAATGAAACGTAGAAAGTTTTTTTTTGTATATCTGTCTTCAAGCAGCATACATACTTTTTGTTTAAAATCCTTACTCAAAAAAACCGAGTTTGCTTTCATGTTATTCAAAAGCAATAACTTTGTTAGGACCTGTTCGCCCGAATAAGTCCTAACAACGTTATTTATGCTCCCTTTATTCCGTCTCTAGTTATGACAAATATGGCCATGAGCCAATGACGGTAAAGATGGGTACTTTTACGGCTATTGCAGTGATGCTACAGTATCCATTCTGCCCTAGTCCCCTCTCGCCCTACCTTCCCCTTTATACGCTCTCTATCGCTATTTCTAAATGATAAACAAACTGCGCATTCGAGTGCAGTTTTTTCCAGCAGTGGACAGCGCTTCACTGCCAAGGCAAAACTTTAAAACGCGATATAACGCCAATATAATTATTTTTCGACCTCATGGTCATTAACTTGGGGCCACATTCGTCGTTCCTTTCCTCCAAAACATAACCCGCACTACTGCATTGGTAAGGCTATAGAAAACAAAGCCATTTCCCCTTTTCGCGAGTGCCAGAGGAACACTCGACAAGGTAAAGAAAAGTTCTCCCGTGGACTCGCTGACCGTCGGGACAAAATGTCGCTGTAATGAGCTAGCCGCTTCGTACCGTGACACCGGCTTGTCCCATCGCCTTTTTTTTTTCTCGCTCGGCGTTGCTCGCAATCGCACAAAAAGTGCGCTCACGCGTCTCCCCCGCCATCTTTCTTCGATTATCCCTCAGCGAAAAAGGGCCGGCGTGCCTTTCAGTTGACAACGATGAGACGCATCGAACCTGCCGGCGTGTCTATCAGCGCGCGGCTAATACAGCGGCGGCCGCGCCAGCACGGCACGGTGCGTGCTCGGCGGCCGCTTTCAAATTTAGCGGCGCCCAGGGGCTGCACTGAGCTCTCCCCTCTTTCCCCCGATCCCCTCGCGGAATCCATAACGGCCGGTTATTTAGCATAATAGGTGCCGCCGCGTCATTGGAGCTGTCGTGTTAGCGGCGTCGCTGAAAGCGGCCGGGAGGAAATTAAAGTGGAAGAGCGCGGTGGCGGGAACGGGAGCCGCTGGCGGATGGAACGCGCTGAAGACGGGCACGCGCCGGCGGGAAAAGGGCCCAGACCGAGCGAGCTGCGGCAGCGAAAAGCCGCAACGCCGCCAAATACTTCGCGCAGGCCAACGGTTCGAGTGCATTATTGATGGCACTTGAAGCAAGCCGCCGATAGGCGGTCAGTCGCGTTTTCTCTTTTCCTCCTTTTTCTCATCTAGCTCTCTTTTGTTGTGGCTAACTTAGACCCCTTCCAGAATTATTTTGGGCCTTACTCGAAGTCTAATTCAATACTATATTTGTAACTTCATTTTAAGCGCTATTGACTAAGCCTTTTTTTCGAACAATATTTCGCATTGTATTTGAAGCAACGCATTCTTTTTTTTTGGGGGGGGGGGGGGAAGAAGGGGGGGGGGGGGGGCGGGCGTCTACACGATCGCGAGAACGTTTGTCCAACTGAAATGTCAGCCTTAATAAAAAACGGATGCCTGTACTTTCAAGATTGCACTCGGGACGTGAAGGACCACGATCGCGGACGTCTATATAGGAGCGGGACTTATGCGCTCGTGCAGAACATGCACGCCGCCACTCCAGACTCTGGTGCAGCCGAGGGGCGCCTTCACATCGATGTCGGGAATCCTGGGAGTCTAGGAGGCTTCACGCCTGTTTTGGCCCCAGAACACACGCATGGGAAGAGTGTGAAGTGGCGCACGAACAAGGAGCTCACTTCGCAACTCGCCACTGCTGCCGCTCCTTCTTAGCGCTCATCAGGAAAGGCCCCGCCCTGACTCATGGAGAGAAGGGGCCCGAAATGCGCGGGTAAAAACGCACCCTTAGGATTTAGTGGCTCTTGTACTGATACTGAAAATGCTTTTTAACCTGTTGTGCTGAGACGGAAACTGCGACTTTCCACTTTCGAGAGATACCCTGCATGTCATTTGGGCAAGTTGGTACTGGTTTAAAATGCGCCTCTGTCTTCCCCCTTTTAGGGGCGAAGCTCCTTAGGGTGTCAGGCTGTCGGCGTCTCATGTCGTCGTCGTAACCCTCGTCTCATGTATTCACGGTACTAAAACACCGGGACACTCGTTTGCGCCTCGCGCTGAATGTAACGCGTACTTAAAAAACACCAGGACACTCGTTTACGCCTCGCGCTGGAACGCTTCGTAACGCGTACTAAAAAAAAAAAAAACACCGGGACACTCGTTTACGCCTCACGCTAGAATTCCTCGTGCTTCAAAGACACGAGACTTTTACAGCAGAGATGTATACAGGAGACTTTCGCAGCAAAGCTGTATACCTCTACCCCCCAACGGTTTCATCTCCGTCGGCAAAAACGCCAAGGCGCCAAGAATACACTTATACATGACATGCTTCGCCCCTTCCCAGGTTTCACGTTAGTGAAGATGGCCCGGGATTTTTCAAAGTCCGTCGTCTTTGCACTGTTTGCACGTAATATGGTCTGCCGTACCCCACCGGCAACACTGCTAACCCGAAAACTGCAAAGCAACGATGGTACAGTTGACAGAAGAGCTGCACATGTAACGGCCGCACTCTTGGAACCACTGCTACTGGCAGGACATAATGCGTGAAAGTTAGGCACTCGTTTGTTCTGTTTGATACTCTGGAAACTACCTTGGCGGCGGACTACGGCGAGAAAACAAGCGCGGTCCTTAACGCCGAACCGGCGCGGCCCAGGGCGGGCATGCTGCTGCGAAGCGCGCGAGAAGCCCCGGGAGGCTCCCGCGGCTGCACACCGTTACCGCGAGCGCAGGGCATCCGAAGGACCAGCGGGGAGTAAGGAGTCCGGCCTCATCTGCGAATTGATACGCCCCTCGTAGAGCGGCTGAGGTGCCCAGAAAGTCGATGAGTCACGTAGAGGCCCTTAGCACGCAAGCGACCAACAAACAGCCTGCCCCGGGGAGGCACAGCATCGACCCCGGCGGCCGGCGCGCGAGAGGAGCTCCAGGGACCAAATGAGAACAACAGGGCGCAAAAGCACACCGGTGCGTAAAAACAGGAACCAATATCGGCGGCTGGCGCTGGGAACCTGGTGATCGATCGTGCGCACCGCGAGCTCTGACGCGACGGTGATCGGAGCGCGCACTAAAAAGAGAAGGGCGCCGATTGCGAGCAGCCAGCGCGAGGGCCCGCTTGATAAAAGCGCCAACCAAGCAGCAGCAGCAACTAGGCGGGGGGACCGTCGGCCCGCGTTTCCCCACAAGAAGGCTTTATCGTGAACTGACCACTGAGGGAGCTCCTGGGGAGCACCGGTGGTCCGGTAATCCGCCCTTCATCCCCAACGCCTCCTCCGGCCGCCCCACAGATTCCTCCCGGCTGATTAGAACACCGCGTTTCTTTCGCACCTCGTTCGCCTCCTTCCGAGCTTTCTTCTCAGCCGTCTCTTATTCGTAGCTCTAGAATTCGTTTCAATCTTATTCGGCTGAATACGGCCGTAACTACACTTTGGCTATGGCCCTAAGGTCAGATTTCTGGATTGCATAAACGTACCTTGGGTATTTCTTTAACGTGTGAGAGCGTTCTTCCTTTCTGTCGTTCTTTCTTTCTTTCTTTCTTTCTTTCTTTCTTTCTTTCTTTCTTTCTTCCTTTCTTTCTTTCTTTGATCATATCTGAGATTCCATGCCGGTGATAGAATGACTTTTCACGTTTCACTGCGAAGGCTATTCAGGCACCCTAATTTAGTGTTTCCTTTTTTTACCGAGAAAATTACCCAGAAATGCGGTGAGTATTTACTATCACGTGGTCTACTAAGTTGCTTGGCATAGAGTTCACAAGCAATCATTTATTTGCCTTGAGTTGAATCCACACACACGCAAAAGAAAAAATAGGTGTAATCAAGGTTGCACTCCCATAGACCGGTGATTGCCAAGACATCGCTTGGTAATCACCAAGCGATGAATTTTATTTCTTTAGGAAATATAACTATGCAAAAAGGAAGAACTAGATTAGCTCACTGCAGCGTGTCGAACCTTACACGTGAATGCGATAGTCTTATGCCGAGTGATCGCCCTCACTCAAAACAGGCCTCTCACTTCACTTCCGGTCTGCCTCAGTAGTGAAGGATAGAGCACAACAATTCACGGCAGACTTCGGGGATGACGCCGATGCATACAATTTGCCTGGGTGTCTATACAAATACAGCCGCGGTCAGGTGATAATATCGTCGATACAATGACGCTTGCCATAAAAGCTACTAAGAGGTTTGATATATTAAGGCCCCTGGTGCCAAACGTAGTTTGTATAATGCTATAACTATTAATACGTGGTGTATGTCATACAGAGACCGGCTGTACAGTGGCCGACGGAATGTTTTACTCCGATGTTTCTTACAGATTCGCTTTGCGTGACTCGTTTCGCGGAGTGCCCCTTGTTATTCGGACATTCTCGCCGTAATGTAAAAGTGTAACAATCCTTAATTTTTATAATAAAATAACGATGAGCTGCAAAAAAAAGATACACAACGCGTGGTTCATAGAGGGGCGTTTCACGAACTGAAGTAAATTTCTGAGTGGGCTGCCGTAGTTGCGAAGGCTAGACGCAATAGGCGTCTTATCCCTGTATTTACCGTCGAACAAAACACTGGGGTTGAAGGTATGTACGTCTAAAGAGGTTTGCGATGAATGTGTTTCGATTCATATTTTGTTATTGTCATGCGTGAGAAGTTGGAGGCTTCGGTTCGGTGATTTGCGCAAAACTAAATTTTGCCCACGGTGTTACGACGAGTAAGTTTGTGCAGGGACTCCGGAAGGGGGCTTCGGGCCCCCCTGTATTAAAAAAAAGAGGCTCAACCACCCTGGTCTTGGCACAATTAGACAAGTGATGGCTCAAAGGGGACAGCTATTTTGCAGGACGCATGGCCTGAATAATCGTTATTTCATTACCCATTTGCCTTGTTTCGGTTGATCTTATAACGTGTTCTAACCCATTACTAACATTAGAGTTTTGCTGTTCCTGTAAGGTGCAGACGCTGAGTTTGCTGCCATAATTTTATTCACCATGTCGATTGCACCCTACGTGAAGGCATTTAGGCGCATTTTGAAACGAAATCGAGGGTTCGACGCAAGCCCATCTAATCCTGACTAAACATTAGGATAATAGAGGACGCACACCAACCAAATAAAGCCTTTAAACATTAAGAGTTATAGGCCATTAAAACATTAAAAACCGAAACTTTAAAATCTGAAATTAACGAAAGACATTTGGGCTTCACTGCGGAAACCTCGTTCACAATCGGAGGAGAACAAAAGTTCGTGCTGGCTCATGTATTTATTCTTCATTACGTGACGTAAGCAGCTCGTGTACACCGGTGGAAATGTCCTTTCGTTTCGATTTGGCGTGTGAGGAGTTGCTTGAAATTCCGGAGACTCCGAATGAAGGCGCGATTTACAGTTCCTTTCTTGCCCGATAATTTTTTAGCTTTCCAACTCAATCCTGCAGTGTGATCTGTATCATCCGCGTGCTTTGCAACGCCTGCCATTATACTCTTCATTTGAACGTGCGCGACTCGCAACGGATTATCCCAAATTATTATCCCAACATATTACTCCTCATTGATATCTTGAGCTTACGGCAATAATGGTATACTCCAGCTGTTACAAGAGGTGGGGGCCTCATTGGACTTCGCCATCGCATCTCTCTCAGGTAATAACAAGAGAGGCAGTGATTTGTTTTTTTCTTGCAGCTCTTTTTAAGCGCAGCTTTTTGTATTTAGGCTTTTAAAACCGATTTTATCTCGGTCCCTCTGTGCCTTCGAATCGCCTGAAATGAAACGTTTATTTACCCTGCAACTTTTTCTTTTTCCCTTTCCTCAAGGTCGTTAAAAATTTTAAGCTTGAGCCGAGCACAGGCGTTGCTACGACTGCCTTTATTCTTGTGTAGAAACGGGAACGTCTCCACAACTACAACAAAAAGATCTGAATCTGAAAATATGACAACAGCGGCAGGCGTGAATGCGCGCTGTTGTCCCAGAGTAAAGTTTAAGTTTTGCTCTAATCGCATGCTTAACCTCGTACTTCACCAGTTTCGGACGTTTCGTCACGCCGATCGGTCATTCCGGGGCGTCGGGGTGAAGCCCACCTGCCGTAATTTTTTTCAGTGTCTGCAGCGGTGCAAACAAGCACCCTTAAAATTCGCCCCAGGAGGGCTTCACCGCAGCACCCCAGAAGGACCGATCATCGTCTGCGCTGTCGTCAGAGCGCAGATACTATATTTTGCTTTATTCGCATGCTGGGCCTCGTCAGTCACCAAATTTGCACATTTGGTCACGATGATCGGTCGTTCTGGAGTGCTGTGGTGAAGCCCACCCCGGGCGATTTTTAAGAGCGAGGCGCGGGATTTAAAAGCAACGTTCTCTTTCGTACCCCTTTATGAGTGCGTAGCTAAGTTGCTCACGTAGAAACTTCCCGTCTTTCTAATATGGAGTATTACTTCGTGATGTCGCGATGCTAGAATTATTTTGTTTATCCCTGCAGTAACGTGCACTGCTCGACATTGTAGCAACAAAACACGACTGCTCAGGCGTGCTTTGGGGTCGTCACATTTACAAGTCTAAACACCGTAGAGTCGAGGTCCAACTCCACACTGCCTTGACGGAATCCCAAGAGTCTTCGGGAAGGGCTGTGGGTGGTACACTACGCAAATTGCTCGCTTAAACTGTCAGCCTGTTCACCAAAGCTGTTTGGGGAATAGTTTAGGTCAGGAATCAAAATTCAGCAACGGAGAAAGAAAGAAGTGTATTTTGGTAAAATAAAAAAACAAGAACTATAGCGCCCGAAAATGCGAGAAGGGCGAAGATAATGGCGCCGAGAAACCCGTAAGGCGAACAGGCAGGCAGCTGCTGCTGCGGCCGCGCGGGGTCTTAATGCCAGTGCGCTCAAACGCGCCGGGCCCAGACAGGCCCAGTGACTCGCGTGATTTCCAGTGCGCTCGCTCGGTCCGGCCTCGGCGTAGTACACGCGCAGCTTGATTTACTTTCGCCGCGCGCTCCGACCGCGCCCTGGGCGACAACAGACATCGATCGGAGCCACGCGGCAGCGCCTTCTTCACTCGCTGCTGCGCTTCCTTTAAAAGCTGCCCCGCGCGTGCTGAGCCGCTGGCGACAGCCCCGCTCTTGCTGTATCTAAGGTCGCGCTCGGCGAACCGCGCTCATCTAGATTTACGTGCTCGCGGGTGTCCGCGGCACCCCGTTCGGCGCCGTTTTCTGGTTCCCGGCACCCGCGCGCGCGCCCCGCCGCTGTCACGAGCACGTGCTCGGCGGGAGACCCACGGAGGTGCATTTGTGTTTACGCGCCGCTATTCGCCCGCACTTTAGCCCCGTTGAGCCGTTCACACGGGTTTTTTTTTTTTTTTTTTCGAAACAACCGGGCTCTGTGCCTCTCCTTCTATCGTGTTTAACGTCTTTTGTTGTTCTACTACGGCCTCACTTGGGGTTATTTCTCAACCCTGCAGCCCTCCCCTTATTTTATTTTTGTAGGAAAAATCTACTGTATGTTCCGTTCCTGTCCTAGACATTACTTCCACGGCGGAATTGCAACTATTTATTTCCCCCTTTCTTCAAGGGCGCCAAAATTTTCAAGGTCGAGCCGGGGACAGGCGTTGCTTCTACTGCATTTATTCTAGTTGATTGAATGATTGCAAGGTTTAACGCGCCGACGCAACGCAGGCGATGAGGCGCGCCGTAGTGGAGGGCTCCGGATTAATTTTGGCCCCCTGGGGATCTTTAAAGTGCGCCGAAATCGCATTTCTTCTAGTGTAAAAACGGAAAGGTCTGCTGGGACGTTTCTACAACTTGCCTTGTGGGAGCTGTCCAAAGCACTTTGAGGTGGGCGTCAGCTAGCGCGTCACGCTTCGGTTCCTAGTGGCATCTAATGGTCGTACAGGCAGTACCACCTTTATATCGCAGATGTCTGGTCTGAAAGTTTTCGTTTCCTCGATTTTTCTTTCCTTGGGACACCGTGAAACTTTAAGATGGGGCACCCGCAAGTCTCGGCAGCATTGCTTCAAACATGGGGCCTCCATTATTCTCAAACCTTTATTGTTATTGTTTTTGTTGTGCGTGTGCGCATCAGTTATGAGTGCGTATTTTCTACGTGTTCGGGTTGCTTTTGTACCATCTAATTACTCTTACGTGACATTCAAACACCGTTCTTAAAAAATACCAGTTGGTTTCATTCCCCAAAACGTCTCTTAGTAATTATTGCTTGCTTTGTATAAAAGGAACAAAGCAGAATAACAAGTGTAACCGCGCAAAAAGGACGAGGGATACAGAAGAATTCACAAGACGGGCACTGACTAGCAATTAGTATTTTATTGGAAAGGAGCGCAATAGCCAACACGTGCAATCGGGTGGGATGAGAACACAAGCAAAATTTGAAACATCTGATAAAACCGGGGTCAAGGCATGCGAACCGCATGGTAATTCTTACGTGTCCGTCGTCATTTTTGCGCTGTTGCACTTCAACATGAATACCCACCAGGTCGCCCAACTATCCATTTTGTCATAATAACAGAGCTCAACAGGCTATAGGATTTGCGTGGTTTTTTGCTGGGGTATTACGATTATCGAGCGTTAGTTTTGCACAGCGTGATGTGCACACATTAATTTCTTTTTCTTTTCAAGTCGCATGTCGAGTTCCGTGCAATTTGGTCCCTAGGGATTATATTCCAGTCCATTGTGACGACGCTTAAACAAAGCTTCTACAGTTTGTAATAAAGGCTCTATATTCGTTTTCTGGCTTCTGTAAGCCCGGGATTGCCAGTTTCAGGTCAATTTTAACCTGATACTAAACCTTATTTATTTACCATCTAAGCATGCGCAGAAAAGTGGCCAATACTGGTGTTCTTTGAGAAAATTTTCACCCTCTCGAGAGCATCCGCATTCGAAAACTTTACACTGCCATAATACAACTTTACCCTGGCTTATTACCACCCGGATATATTGTTACGTTTATGTTATCCTCGTCCCTAACTTTCGTTTAAAAAACTGTCTCAACGATGTGTAAACCATTACACCGCGTTCTAGACAGTCTTGGGTGGGTCGCATAGCGCGCGCATGTCGGAGTCCGTGCATTATTAGACGGCAGTCGTAGTTGGAAATGCAGCTTGCGGGGTTGCAAGGCTGAATGATGGGATCAATGGCGAAGCACGGCGTTGCCTTAAACTATTCAGTTCTTGCACTTTGTCTGTCCCTCCTAGCCGAATGTTTCAGGGTTTTTTTTTTTCGTCTAATTGTTTCTTTCCTTTATGTTATGTACTGCGGGTCTCATTAGTTCCTCCTCTTACTGGGAGTATTTTATTTTCGCTTGCTCAGTTGTAATATTTTCGGCCATCGTTACCACATCAAGACGGTGTGCAGTCATGGCAGTCATACTTGAGTTCATTTGACATAGTTCTGGTGTCAAGAAAGGAAAACTCATTCGAATTAATACGAGCCTAGCGTGATTTATAACGCTGACGCGGGAAAAACTACAGCGCGAAACAAGTGTTTTTTTTTCTCCCCAAGGACTCATCCTGATGACCTCGGAAATTCAATTCAACTTCGATGATCTTGAATGGCGCTCTGCGCGTGGACAAAAAAAAAGGCTTCCATTTGCATTAGCGCTTGTACAAACCATGCATTATGCATGGCTTGTATAAGCTTAACATATACTGGTGCTGCGCCGCACCGTTTCGTTCGGCTGCCACTCACCTGTGGTTAAACCAGTTTGATCCGGTTAGATCGGTTTCGGCGATAGGGCAGGTTTCAGCGCAAGAGCTCTACATGGGCCACTTGCGAAGTGCTCGAGCGAAAAAACGTCGAGGCCCACGTCACCGCAGTCGCATGCACGGACTTTCCAAAGCTCCTTGTGCGAACTATGCTTATGTGCTTAACCAAGAGAGATAGAATAAACATCTTTAATTTCGAGCTTATTGGTGCAGGATGGTGAGAGCACCGGTGGGGGGCGTCCGCTAGTCCGGGATGTCCTGGTCCTTGCTGGCTGCTCGTGCCCTCTCTATCAGCATGCGCTGGGTCCAGAGGTCCGAGCTGGACAGCCGGTCCACCCACTGCTCGTACGTGGAATTGGGACTGGGTGTGAGGGATGGGGATTGTGGGCATTCCCAGACCAGATGGTAACGGGTGCCTGGCTTTGGGCAAAAGTGGCAGGTACTATAATATTGGGTGGGTAGATATGGTGGTGGAGGGTACAGTGGGGGTAGGAGTTGGTCTGTAGCCGGCGGAGTGTGGTCGCTTCGGCTCTGGAAAGGTGGGAGTTGGGTGGAGGGAACCGTTGACGCTCGTGTCTGAAGTGAGAGAGTATGTCCGCGTAGCCATTCAGTGGGTGGGGGGTCTTCTCCATGTCTTGACTCTCTTCGGAAATGGCCCGGAGGGTGTGTACTCGGGCAGCGGCGTGTGCCAAGGAAAATTCCTCAGGGCACTGAAGTCTGCTTGCGAGCTTTGAGTGCGAAAGCACCATGATTTACCCTGACAATACTTATCAAGGATTACTGCTATGTCGTGTCGGCGTGTCTCTCTTCGCTTTCCTTTCTTAGTCTCTTGGCTCTCCTCGTTGCACCCATATCCCCGAGTGCTTCGTCCTTGTTGGCGTATTTGCGTGATCGACCGCGCTTAGCCTGCACAGAAACTAGTAGCCCATCCGACCTAAAAGCACTTTCCAGGACGAGATACGGGGCGAATTCCTTCGTCAGTCAGACTGGCCACACTTCATGCCCCTAATTCCCCGGTATCAGCGCTCTTTCTTGGCTGGGGTGCCCCTGATCTCCCCACGTGCCGTCATGCGCACCTCCTCCTCTTTGACTGCGCTCTGTCACGTGCCCAATGGCGCGTGCACTAGGCACTCCGTTAGTCAGCTAGAAATGGCAGAAGACGTGGCGTACGAGCAGCGAGCTCGTTGGCACACATAGAGACGTGAACGGTTGAAAAATTTAACAAAAAACCATTATAAAAACCAGTTTTTTTTCAACCAGTATAACATTAAAAAAAAACAAACAGAGCTTCTCCGGGGAAATTTGTTGTGATGCGACCAATCTGCAGCGAGGAAAAGGCCTTCTGAAATCAATGCCTTGACGTGAAACCGTGCGCAGATTTTGAGAGCGGAAGCTCTCCTGGGACTTTTGTAATGCACCATGTAACAATTATATTCTTTTCAGTGTTAAGGCAAAACTTTATCGAACACTTAAGTCTCATAAGTGACTTAAAGGCGAAAGCCAGTGATTATCGAAGACTTCTTCACTGCTGCATCGTATTTGCAGTGCCGTAACGTTCACCTGTCATGCGCCACGCATCCGGACACTTCTTGTTCCATCCTGGCACGGTAAAGGGTTAGTGCTGTGGTTGCCACACTTGGCTGCGGCTCTTGGCGACCCGAGTTGAAACCCCATTCGAACCCAAAGAAGTTTCCATCTATATTTTGTTTGCTAAATATTTTCTTTTTACAGCGGCCGTAATTTGGCTTCCTACGTGTAGTCGCCAGCAACTACGGTTAGTTTTCGCGTTTTATTAGACATCTAAGGATTTCGCATTAAGGAGTATGCCAATTTTTATAGATCTGTGAGGAATCGCATTCTTTCAACTTTTCATATTTTCCTAAAAAAAACATGAAAGAAACCTGTTTTTTTTTTCTCGCGCTCCTCAAAATTTTATTAAAACTTACACCAGAGTGTGTGAGCTTGAATCCCACCCAGGCAGTAATCTAAGTTTTTATTTCAAAGCGATTAATTTGAGTTGTTTATAGATATCTTCCTGAGATGTATGACGTCCATCCGGGCATTTAAACGTGCTTTTACCCTTTGTTCTGTCGGCCATTTTTGGTACAATCCCTGTGTCCCGCCGCCGCCGCCGGATTTTCACGTGATGCATTCGCTTCCCCCGCTACGTATTCACCCCGTGAAACTCCCCTGTTTTTTTTTTTTTCTTTTCTTATGACCATTTCAACGTGAAATTTTCGTAGGCTACTCACGCAACAATTTCGTGCCGGCGGTGCGGTGCGTGGTACCAGCGGAGAGAGAACTGATGTCGTAGAAAGTGAAATGGCCACGTGTGAGGCAGAGAATTGCGCAGCTTGTGGGACGCCACTTGCGTCGGAAGACGACCGCAACATTCTGGAACGTTCTCGAAGGTCGCGTGTTGCTGTGCTGGGACACACTACACTCTGGGAGATGAGCGCGTAATTTAAAATCACTCCGATGAAATGGGCGGGGCATCGCTGTAGATGCCGTCGTTGATAGGCAGTGTCTACGCATCGCGTTTCTGTGCACGCCGTGGTTGCTAAGAAGCACTGCATGCTGGCAGATGAGCGCGCGATTTGCTTGGATGCAATTGGACAGGAGTACGTGACGTCACAGGCATACTGGAAGTTACCATACTGGAAGTAACCCACATTGCTACCGTGATTGGATTTGGGTTGCTTACGTTTCAGGTGTCTTACACAGTTGCCTAGGGCCAATTTACCCATTTTTAGTGCGTAGCACTTTGGCACCAGGTACCGTGGTTTGGCAGTGGCGTCGATATCCGTGTAACCGAGAAAACGAATGAGGCGCCGAGCGCAGAAAGAAAACGGAGATGGAGCGTCTGGCGAAAGTGTGAAGCGGAGGGCGGCACGCGCTGCTATGGCGAAATCGCTCTCCCTGCCTCTCCCCCTTACACTTCCGCCATGTGTCGCCGCAGGGGAGCGTCCTCCCCCTCACACTTATGCCAGACGCTCCTCCTGCGTTCGTGGCTTACCCGAACCATGTGACATTTGCGCGGGAGGTTCAAACACGATTTGCAACCACATGCTCGCCGGCGGCGACACGCAGTGAGATAACTCCAAAGCAGCGCGCACGGCCGTGCGTTTGCTGATCACGTCATCACTTTCTCAGACGCAGCATCTATGCGCTGTCGCCGAGGATACTGCAGTTCACGCTGCGCACAAATTTCACATTAGGGAGTATGGTAATCGTCTGTGCTTTTTGCCGTAATGTAGTTATGCGAATCCGGCCCCTGATGTTGAACGCGCCTAAACGTTAGAGCTGATACTTAAAGTTCACAGCCTCTGCCAGCACAGCGTGCTCTTGGCCCTATCGCGTAGTACTGGCTCTCGACAACCACGCAGAGATGAGGCGTTAGAAGTCTAGGGGGGAGATGCAAAGGGCTCCCGGAATGCATTCGCTTGCTAAAACTCTCGCCCGAAATCTCGCGAAACAATTTTTTTTATATGGGAGATGAAAGGTCACTAATTACCCTAAAGGACACGAAGTACGCTATACACGCGTAAACTTGCGAGATGGTATTGCGTGTAACAACAGCCTGGGAGCGTTTCATTCATTTCGCCTCATGTCCGTATGTCATCATAATTTTTAATAGGTTCTCATAAGGTAGCCACATGCTTCAGGCTAGCTGCTATGGCCGAATAAACTTTTTCGTGTTCATGACAAGTTCGTGGGCTCTTTTATTCTCGCACTCTTTCTGTACACCAGTAGCGGGGCACAATTCCCGTGCTCGCTGACATTTTCATGGCCAGTGTAGTAACCAACTTTCGGCATTTATAAGTAACTGTTGAGAACTATCTAATTGTCAATCATTTTTTATATTTCACTCAATGTAATCAAAGTACTGTCAGGATTCAGTTCTGCTTTCAGTATTTTTGTAGCGCTCACTGAAATTCTACTTGGTATAAAATAAATGTTTACGGCTCGCGTAAACAAGCGCAGCTTACATTCACTTTTCACGCTGAGCTGCCGGATGACGATTTGTGATCAACGCACAACTGGGCATCGCTGGCTTAGCCACTCGGGAGACGAGAGCTAGAGGAGAGGACTGGTCTTGTCGTTCTTTCCGGATGCCAAGGAGCAGCAGCGGACACCAGCCGTCCCGGCCGCGCGGGTGCACGCAACGCAAGAGCGGCGGGCGCGAGTGTCGGCGGCCGCGCGGCCTGGTCACGTGGGGGCGGGCGGCTGGGAGCGAGGCTGGGCCCGCGCGCACTCAACAAGTGGGGGCGTCGCGTGGCAGAGCGAACGGCGGCGGCGGCGGTCCGGAGGCTCTCTCCGCAGCGTCCAGCAGCGTCGCGGGCCGCGCGGGCCGCTCGGCGGCCCCATGTACGGCATGGTGTCCTCGCAGTCGGGCGGCAAGGGCCGCTCGCTGCGCAGGCACCAGCTCAGCAGGCAGCGCACCACGCACTCCCTGAACGCGGCAGTGGGGGGAAGCCCCCGCGCGGGGCCCAGCTGCAGCACCGCCGACCAGCCGGCCTCCCCCGCGCGCTCGAGCTCGCACCGCGGACAGCACAACGTCTACGGCAGGCTTGTCGGCTTTCTCAAGCACACGTGGACGGGATTCACCATGGCCGTAGGTAAGCGCCCCACGCCCGAGCCAGAACGCGTGGCGCCCTCGTTTCAGCCACGCGGGGCCCAGGGGAGGTGTCCGAAAGGCGTTGTAACCAGGAATCACTGGAAAAGGGCATTCGCAGTGGCAATGAGTGTCAAACGACCCTCGCAGTGCTTGTAGCTGTGCGTGAATCTAGTGCAGGAGAGTGGTGCACAAATGGTGGGAAAGAAACGCGTATGTGGTGTGTGGTAAATTTTGCATTGTAAGAAAAAATTACGATAGGCAAAAGGAAGGTCGTTTGACGATGCATCAGCAATTTAATGCCGGCTTTAGCCATTTGGTGTAATATTTTGCGAGAATTGTCCCGTCCTGTCTCCATGTTGCAACCTTCGCGCCCAAGTAAAAAATTCTGACTTTAACTAACGCCACACAAGATTTGGCGCTCCGAAATAGTTAACACCATATTGGCGATGACAAAGGCGCCGCGCAATTTTGTGTCTTTGGCAAAGGAAATGCCAATTGTTGTTGATTAAATAAAAAAAACTGTAATATTTCTTCGCTTTCCTGAATAAATATGGGTTTCACCTTTATTAGACTATAGGGCAATTGGTATTTGCGTCGTTTATTTACTGAATTACACGTGCGTAACAGAGGAGGCACAGTTCACAGCTGGCGTCGGGGCAGCGTCTGACCTTGACCCAGTGTGCACTCGACGCCAACTGGAAACTCAGCTCTTGTTAACGTTGAAGACGTTCATTTTTTGCTTTTGTTTCTTACTAATTGCTTTTTCGACGGTCTTTTTTTACGCTAGCACATTATAGTAAGTACACTTTCATCTCGCTTGCTTCTTGGTGTGCATGGACCGTTGCATGGTTCGCAGAGCGCGGGTCCTCAGCGGTGTTTTCTCCGGGGCGCGCTCAAGTCGTGCAGGAAAAGCAGCTTCGCATGCAAGTCTTGTTGGGTAGTGTGACGTTTTCTACAAGACAGAGACGGAAGTAGCAGCGCTTGAGCAGTACAGAGGAACGCATGGACAGTCTGCCTAAACGAGCTCTGTTTATGTTTGTTTTATGTCGTAGGTGCTATTTTCTAATTATACAACCAATTAGATGCGCGGCGGCAGATGCTTAGCTAAAGCATTGTAAAAAATCCTATGGGAAGCCTTTTTTTTTATTTGTCGTTGGGGAAATGGGTAAAAACAACGTCCATCTAAGTTCTGCCTTTTTGCGCTCTAAATTGCTGAACAATGATTCCTTTTACTACGCGGCATAAGTCAAAGCAAACGAATTGTGCTTCTAGCGTGACACCTATTATTCATGCATCTGCCAATCGCTTTATTATCAACTGTGCATGTTTATTGTCCGTGATAGATATGTCCGATTTTACGCATCGCCAATTGTTAATGGAGCACTTCCGAGTACGCCATTGTATGTATACCAAACGTGACTGCAGATTATCACTTCTCAAACAGCGTAGACTTTATAGCTTAAAAATTGTTCAAGCTAATTATATTATTGCTGCAAATATATGTTGTATAACAAGTGTTTACAGTCTCAACGAACATTTCATTCATCCGCAGTATAGCATGATACACACGGCACGAGTTGCACCTGTCAAGCGCAAGTCATTAAGAACTAGAAGTGTGGTGGCTATGATGCGTACGAAATATAGCTACGCTGCCTGTTTCTGCGCTTTAATTGTAGGCTGTGCCGTCATCATTTTCAGAGTGACAATAAACATTGCAAACGATAGTGCGCAGAAGTGTGCGCCCGTAAAAACCAATGGTCTTTCAGTGGGGGAGGCGCGCTTTAACGAGCATGACATTTGCTCTATTTCGCTACTTTCTTTGTGCCCGCTTTCAGGCCCGCTGGGGAAAAAGGGGAGAATAGGGCCTAGAGATTACATTCACACAAGTGAAATGTTCTTTGTGCCGTGTTTATGTAACTTCTATATGTCTTATCCTAAATAATGTACGCCAAGACAAATTTCTTGCGCTCTCTTCGGAGTGTGAATAAATAAATACAGGCGTAAAGCTAGGATTTCTAACCGAAGTAGGCTGTTATCGCAGTGCGCGTTCACCTGAATAAATAAATGGACAACGTTCACTTGCGCAAACACAATGAGCTATTTTTTTTCGCCTGTTCGTGTCGTGGGAAATGGTATCATTGCAACAGCCTCGTGTCTCGCATAAGCGGCGGCATATCCCCCCCCCCCCCAACGTTTATGGGCTGTACTACCGCTTTCCATAGTAACAGCCCCCAGTGGCATAAAGGCACCCTGTCACGGACTCCACGCAAAGCTGGCACTCGCGAATTCTCCTTTGCTATTGACGGGATTTGATAATCCCGGTAAACAAGAGAAAAAAATAGTGAGCGGCACACGACGATGGTCTCGGTTGTTATTCATGTTATCTTAGGCAGCGGTGCGATAAAATAAATAGGCGCCCTTCTCACTCATCCAAGATTACAGAAGCAAGTGTTTCCTCGCCAAAAAGCATGACCGTGCTTTTTGCGCAGCAATGAAGAGAGTCTAACACGTACCCGTCTCGTCGAAAATGTGTCCAGATTCTATCCGCCTTACCGCTGTATTGTCCACAGCAGTTAGTTTGCTGTCTGCAGTGTACATTCAAGTTTCTCGACTCAATTTAAAACATCCTGTTAGCGCCATTTTGCGTGCTTCTACGGGGGCGGTATTCTCGTGTTTGTCCGTTTTGAAAACGTCCGTTTTGCGTCCGTTTTATTGTGACGTACTTCCAGTTGTAGGTGAGCTTTGGATTGACTTCTGCGCAACTGTTCTTGTAAACACCTTTTAAACGACTAAACCTATTTTAAACTATCTTTTAAGTGTTTATTGTTTTGCCAGCGAACCAACAACAAGGCGACGAAAAATCGTCTGCTTCTAACCGTCTGCTCTGAGAAGCCGCCGCTCATAGCTCCACCGTGCTTGCATGGGGTCACATCCGGGTGTTCGCTTTTAGCCAATCAGGGCTTGCTAAAAACGGAGACTTTTTAAACGAACACAAAACGGACAAAACACGAGAATACCACCCCTAGTGCAATCGACCCCCCCCCCCCCCCTATACAATCTATCCGTGCATTATGGAACTCTAACGAGAATAAAATGAAGAACAGTGAATTGCTTTTAATGCGGAGGTTCAGTGGGCAACATGGATAGTAAACGTCTCGGTGCAGTAAGCTTTCTGCTCACTTCCAACGTGTTTACAATAGAGGATTTCGACTGCAGCCCAGCCGTTTACTTTATCGCTAACTACACGTACTCTCTCCAAGCCGAGGAAAGGAGGACCTCTGGGGAAAATAAAATCTGGGGGCGTGGCCATGGAAGGAGACGGAGCAGTTTTTACACGCCTCATTGTACGCCCTGACGAGAAGCAGTATGGTGCGTTCCATCACAGTGGTTCGCGAACTAGCGAACGCCACCTTCCTTTGCCGAACACCAAACCCGGCTGAATTTTGGCTTCATAAAACTTCGTCCGCTTCGGCTTTGTTCTATTTGAATGTTTTGTTTGTTGTGCTCGAAACTACCTTTTTTCTTTTGCTGCCCTGCACAAAAAGCAGGCGCTTGAGGCCATTCGAAATTCTGGCGCTATTCCGCACTTGTTTGATCGCACGCCTGGGCTCTGTCTCTTTCAATTCTGATGCAAATGCCATCGACCTCGACTGCACTCTGAAAAACGAACGACTTTCAGGATGAAGCTTTCCGATGCTCGGGCGGTACATTGTGTCTCAGCGTATCTGGTGTCTCGCTTTCGAAAGTTCCATTTTCTACCGACAAGAGTTAGGCCTGTCGAACATCAAATTGAAAAAAAAAATTTAAAGAATAGAAAAAAATGCCATCACCGCTAAAGAAACCAAATAACCGATCGTTGAGTGGCGACGTAAATGAAAATGCCTTTTATCCGGAACTGGAGCGGCCCTGCCGTGACCTTTTCGCGGCGCTCGCGCTCCTATAGTGAATTCCTCGACTACGCAGTTCTGCGCAGTCTGCATGCAGTGGGACATCGAACTGCGATGCTATATTACTTCATTTGATGGATTTCTCCTTACCGGGAGAAATCTATTGCATACACTGTGTTTTCGACAAAACCGAAATGAACCAACTGGCAGCTGCGGAAAGAAGAAATGAAACAGTAACTAACATCCGAGTCTAAGTAAGCGGATTTGAGCGATTTGATATAACTGCTGGTGCTGTACAAAATCGTTTCCCTTTGTTTGTTTACTTGAAAAAATGAAGCGCTATGAAACTGTCATGCAGATTTGAGTAATTTCGGGTAATTTCTGCTGCTTTATATAATCAATTCACAGTTGCATTTTTTACAAGTTAAAATCCGCGTCACTGTTACTTCGCTTGTTTTTAATGTGG